>NW_025728227.1:0-600000 GCF_021461385.2 Schistocerca piceifrons
ACTGACTCTTCTTACTGACTATGTTTTGAACTATTCCTGTGACACTTGTTATAGATTCCGATGCTTCATTTTAGGTTTACTGTATACCTCCGACCTTCTTATTGACGATGAAACACAGATATTGCATCGGAATTAAATAGAAAAGGCACAATGCCGACTTAAGTACAAGAAGACTGACTCTTCCTACTGTCTATGTTTGAACCATTCCTGTGACACTAGTTATAGATTCCGATGCTTCACTTCAGGTTTACTGTATCCCTTGGACGTACTTATTGACGATCAAACACAGAAATTGGATCGGAATTAAATAGGAAAAGCACAATTCCGTCTTAAGTACAAGAAGACTGACTCTTCTTACTGTATGTTTTGAACTTTCCTGTGACACTAGTTACAGATTCCGATGCTTCACTTCATGTTTACTGTATCCCTCTGACCATCTTATTGACGATGAAACACAGAAATTACGTCGGAATTAAATAGAAAAGGCACAATGCCGACTCAAGTACAAGAAGACTGACTCTTCCTACTGTCTATGTTTTGAACCATTCCTGTGACCATAATTATAGATTCCGATGCTTCACTTCAGGTTGACTGTATCCCTTTGACGTTCTTATTGACGATGAAAACACAGAAATTGCATCGGAATTAAATAGAAAATCCACGATGCCGACTTATGTACAAGAAGACTGACTCTTCTTACTGACTGTTTTGAACTTTCCTGTGACACTAGTTACAGATTCCGATGCTTCACTTCAGGTTTACTGTATACCTCTGACATTCTTATTGACGATGAAACACAGAAATTGAATCGGAGTTAAATAGAAAAGGCACAATGCCGACATAAGTACATGTAGACTGACTCCTCCTACTGTCTCTGTTTTGAAACATTCCTGTGACCTTAGTTATAGATTCCGATGCTTCATTTCAGGTTTACTGTATCCCTTTGACCTTCTTATTGACGATGAAACACAGAAAGTGCATCGGAATTAAATAGAAAAGGCACAATGCCAACTTAAGTAAATGAAGACTGACTCTTCCTACAGTCTATGTTTTGAACCTTTCCTGTGACACTAGTTATAGATTCCGATGCTTCATTTCAGGTTTACTGTATCCCTTAGATCTTCTTATTGACGATGAAACGCAGATAGTGCATCGGAGTTAAATCCAAAAGGCACAACGCCGAATTAAGTACAAGAAGACTGACTCTTCCTACTGTCTATGTTTTGAACCATTCCTGTGACACTAGTTATAGATTCCGATGCTGCACTTCAGGTTTACTGTATCCCTCTGACCTTCTTTGTGACGATGAAACACTGAAAATGGATCGGAATTAAATACAAAAGGCACTATGCCGACTTAAGTACAAGAAGACAGACTCTTCTTACTGACTATGTTTTTAACCATTCCTGGGACACTACTTACAGATTCCGATGCTTCACTTCAGAATTACTGTATCTGTTGGACCTTCTTATTGGCGATGAAACACAGAAATTACATCGGAATTAAATTCAAAATGCACAATGCCGACTCAAGTACAAGAAGACAGACTATTCTTAGTGACTGTTTTGAACCATTCCTGTGACACTAGTTATAGATTCCAATGCTTCACTTCAGGTTTACTGTATCCCTCCGACCTTCTTGTTGACGATGAAACACAGAAATTGCATCGGAATTGAATGGAAAAGGCACAATGCCGACTTAAGTACAAGAAGACTTATTCTTCTTACTGTCTATGCTTTGAACCATTCCTGTGACGCTAGTTACAGATTCCGATGCTTCACTTCTGGTTTACTGTATCTCTCTGACCATCTTATTGACGATGCAACTCAGAAATTGCATCGGAAATAAATAGAAAAGGAACAATGCCCACTTAAGTACAAGAAGACTGACTCTTCCTACTGTCTATGTTTTGAACCATTCCTTTGGCACTAGTTATAGATTCCGATGCTTCACTTCAGGATTACTGTATCCCTTCTAAGTTCTTATTGACGATGAAACACAGAAATTGCATCGGAATTAAATAGAAAAAGCACAATGCCGACTTAAGTATAAGAAGACTGACTCTTCTTACTGGCAATGTTTTGAACCACTCCTGTGACGCAAGTTACAAATTCCGATGCTTCACTTCAGGTTTACTGTATCTCTCTGACCTTCTTATTGACGATGAAACACAGATATTGCATCGGAATTAAATACAAAAGGCACCATGCCGACTTAAGTACAAGAATTCTGACTCTTCTTACTGACTATGTTTTGAACCATTCCTGTGACGATAGTTACAGATTCCGATGCTTCACTACAGGTTTACTGTATCCCTTGGACCTTCTTATTGACGATGATACACAGATATTGCATCGGAAATAAATACAAAAGGCACAATGCCGACGTAAGTACAAGAAGAATGACTCTTCTTATTGACTATGCTTTGAACCATTCCTGTCACACTAGTTACAGATTAAGATGCTTCTCTTCAGGTTTACTGTATCCCTCTGACCTTCTTATTGACGATGAATCACAGAAAGTGCATCGGAATTAAATACAAAAGGCACAATGCCGACGTAAGTACAAAAAGACTGACTCTTCTTACTGACTATGTTTTGAACCATTCCTGTGACACTAGTTATAGATTCCGATGCTTCACTACAGGTTTACTGTATCCCTTGGACCTTCTTATTGACGATGAAACACAGATATTGCATCGGAATTAAATACAAAGGGCACAATGCCGACGTAAGTACTAGAAGTCTGACTCTTCTTACTGACTATGGTTTGAACTATTACGGTGACACTAGTTAGAGATTCCGATGCTTCACTTCAGGTTTACTGTATTCCTCTGACCTTATTATTGACGAAGAAACACAGTAATTGCATCGGAATTTAATTAAAAAGGGCACAATGCCGACTTAAGTACAAGAAGACTGACTCTTCTTACTGTCTATGCTTTGAACCATTTTTGTGACACTAGTTATAGATTCCGATGCTTCACTTCAGGTTTACTGTATCCCTTGGACCTTCTTATTGACGATGAAAAACAGAAATTGCAGCGGAATTAAATACAAAAGCCACAAAGCCAACTTAAGTACAAGAAGACTGACTCTTCTTACTGACTATGTTTTGAACCATTCCTGTGACACTAGTTATAGATTCCGATGCTTCACTTCAGGTTTACTGTATCGCTCTGACCTTCTTATTGAAGATGAAACACAGATAGTGCATCGGAGTTCAATACAAAAGGCACAATGCCGACCTAAGTACAAGAAGACTGACTCTTCCTACTGTCTATGCGTTGAACCATTCCCGTGACACTAGTTAAGGATTTCGATGCTTCACATCTGGATTACTGTATCCCTCTGACCGTCTTTTTGACGATGAAACACAGAAATTGGATCGGAATCAAATACAAAAGGCACAATGCCGACTTAAGTACAAGAAGACTGACTCTTCTTACTGTCTATGTTTTGAACCATTCCTGTGTCACTAGTTATTGATTCCGATGATTCACTTCAGGTTTACTGTTTCCCTCTGACCTTCTTATTGACGATGAAACACAGAAATTGCATCGGAATTAAATAGAAAAGGCACAATGCCGACATAAGTACAAGAAGACTGACTCTTCCAACAGTCTATGTTTTGAAATATTCCTGTGACCTTAGTTATAGATTCCGATGCTTCATTTCAGATTTACTGTATCCCTCGGACCTTCTTATTGACGATGAAACACAGAAAGTGCATAGGAATTAAATAGAAAAGGCACAATGCCGACTTAAGTACAAGAAGACTGACTCTTCCTACTGTTTATGTTTTGATCCATTCCTGTGACACTAGTTATAGATTCCGATGCTTCATTTCAGGTTTACCGTATCCCTTGGATCATCTTATTGACGATGAAACACAGATAGTGCATCGGAGTAAAATACAAAAGCCACAAAGCCAACTTAAGTACAAGGAGACTGACTCTTCTTACTGACTATGTTTTGAGCCATTCCTGTGACACTAGTTATAGATTTCGATGCTTCACTTCAGGTTTACTGTATCCCTCTGACCTTCTTATTGAAGATGAAACACAGATAGTGCATCGGAGTTAAATACAAAAGGCACAATGCCGACTTAAGTACAAGAAGACTGACTCTTCCTACTGTCTATGCTTTGAACCATTCCCGTGACACTAGTTATAGATTTCGATGCTCTACATCTGGATTACTGTATCCCTCTGACCGTCTTTTTGACGATAAAACACAGAAATTGGATCGGAATTAAATACAAAATGCACAATGCCGACTTAAGTACAAGAAGACTGACTCTTCTTACTGACTGTTTTGAACCTTTCCTGGGACACTAGTTATAGATTCCGATGCTTCACTTCAGGTTTACTGTATCCCTCTGACCTTCGTATTGACCATGAAACACAGAAATTGCATCGGAATTAAATAGAAAAGGACAATGCCGACTTCAGTACAAGAGGACTGACTCTTCTTACTGTCTATGATTTGAACCATTCCTGTGACACTAGTTATAGATTCCGATGCTTCACTTCAGGTTTACTGTATTCCTTGGACATTCTTATTGACGATGAAACACAGAAATTGCATCGGAATTAAATAGAAAAGGGACAATGCCGACTTAAGTTCAAGAAGACTGACTCTTCTTACTCTCTATGCTTTCAACCATTCCTGTGACGCAAGTTACAGATTCCGATGCTTCACTTCATGTTTACTGTATCCCTCTGACCATCTTCATGACGATGAAACACAGAAATTGCATCGGAATTAAATACAAAAGGCACAATGCCGACTTAAGTACAAGAAGACTGACTCTTCCAACTGTCTATGTTTTGAACCATTCCTGTGACACTAGTTATAGATTCCGATGCTTCACTTCAGGTTTACTGTATCCCATGGGCGTTCTTATTGACGATGAAACACAAAAATTGCATCGGAATTAAATAGAAAAAGCACAATGCCGACTTAAGTACAAGAAGACTGACTCTTCTTACTGACTGTTTTGAACTTTCCTGTGACACTAGTTACAGATTCCGATACTTCACTTCAGGTTTACTGTATCCCTCTGACATTCTCATTGACGATGAAACACAGAAATTGCATCGGAATTAAATAGAAAAGGCAAAATGCCGACTTAAGTACATGTAGACTGACTCTTCCTACTGTCTCTGTTTTGAAATATTCCTGTGACCTTAGTTATAGATTCCGATGCTTCGTTTCAGGTTTATTGTATGCCTTGGGCCCCCTTATTGACGATGAAACACAGAAAGTGCATCGGAATTAATTAGAAAAGGCACAATGCCGACTTAAGTAAATGAAGACTGACTCTTCTTACAGTCTATGTTTTGAACCATTCCTGTGACACTAGTTATAGTTTCCGATGCTTCATTTCAGGTTTACTGTATCCCTTAGATCTTCTTATTGACTATGAAACACAGATAGTGCATCGGAGTATAATCCAAAAGGCACAATGCCGACTTAAGTACAAGAAGACTGACTCTTCCTACTGTCTATGTTTTCAACCATTCCTGTGACACTAGTTATAGATACCGATGCTGCACTTCAGGTTTACTGTATCCCTGTGACCTTCTTTTTGACTATGAAACACAGAAATTGGATCGGAATTAAATACAAAAGGCACAATGCCGACTTACGTACAAGTAGACAGACTCTTCTTACTGACTACGTTTTGAACCATTCCTGTGACACTAGTTATAGATTCCGATGCCTCACTTCAGATTTACTGTATCCCTTGGACCTTCTTATTGACGATGAAACACAGAAATTGCATCGGAATTTAATACAAAATGCACAATGCCGACTTAAGTACAAGAAGACTGACTCTTCTTACTGACTGTTTTGAACCATTCCTGTGACACTAGTTATAGATTCCGATGCTTCACTTCATGTTTACTATATCCCTTGGACCTTCTTATTGACGATGAAACACAGAAATTGCATCGGAATTGAATAGAAAATGCACAATGCCGACTTAAGTACAAGAAGACTGATTCTTCTTACTGTCTATGTTTTGAACCATTCCTGTCACGCTACTTACAGATTCCGATACTTCAATTCAGGTTTACTGTATCCCTCTGACCTTCTTATTGACGATGCAACTCAGAAATTGAATCGGAATTAAATAGGAAAGGCACAATGCCGACTTAAGTACAAGATGACTGACTCTTCTTACTGACTATGTTTTGAACCATTCCTGTGACGATAGTTACAGATTCCGATGCTTCACTTCAGGTTTAATGTATCCCTTGTCCCTACGTACTGACTATGATACACTGATATTGCATCGGAATTAAATACAAAGGGCACAATGCCGACGTAAGTACAAGAAGACTGACTCTTCTTACTGACTATGTTTTGAAACATTCCTGAGACACTAGTTAGAGATTCCGATGCTTCACTTCAGGTTTACTGTATCCCTCTGACCTTCTTACTGACGATGAAACACAGAAAGTGCATCGGAATTAAACAGAAAAGGCACAATGCTGACTTAAGTACAAGAAGACTGACTCTTCCTATTGTCTATGTTTTGAACCATTCCTGTGACACTAGTTATAGATTCTGATGCCTCACTACAGGTTTACTGTATCCCTTGGACCTTCTTATTGACGATGAAACACAGAAATTGCATCGGAATTAAATGCAAAAGCCACAATGCCGACTTAAGTACAAGAAGAGTGACTCTTCTTACTGACTATGCTTTGAACCATTCCTGTGACACTAGTTATAGATTCCGATGCTTCACTTCAGGTTTACTGAATCCCTTGGACCTTCTTATTGACGATGCAACACAGAAATTGCATCGGAATTAAATAGAAAAGGGCACACTGCAGACTTAAGTACAAGAAGACTGACTCTTCTTATTGACTATGCTTTGAACCATTCCTGTCACACTAGTTATAGATTAAGATGCTTCTCCTCAGGTTTACTGTATCCCTCTGACCTTCTTATTGACGATGAATCACAGAAAGTGCATCGGAATTAAATACAAAAGGCACAATGCCGACGTAAGTACAAAAAGACTGACTCTTCTTACTGACTATGTTTTGAACCATTCCTGTGACACTAGTTATAGATTCCGATGCTTCACTTCAGGTTTACTGTATCCCTTGGACCTTCTTATTGACGATGAAACACAGATATTGCATCGGAATTAAATACAAAGGGCACAATGCCGACGTAAGTACTAGAAGTCTGACTCTTCTTACTGACTATGGTTTGAACTATTACGGTGACACTAGTTAGAGATTTCGATGCTTCACTTCAGGTTTACTGTATTCCTCTGACCTTATTATTGACGAAGAAACACAGTAATTGCATCGGAATTTAATTGAAAAGGGCACAATGCCGACTTAAGTACAAGAAGACTGACTCTTCTTACTGTCTATGCTTTGAACCATAATTGTGACACTAGTTATAGATTCCGATGCTTCACTTCAGGTTTACTGTATCCCTTGGACCTTCTTATTGACGATGAAAAACAGAAATTGCATCGGAATTAAATACAAAAGCCACAAAGCCAACTTAAGTACAAGAAGACTGACTCTTCTTACTGACTATGTTTTGAACCATTCCTGTGACACTAGTTATAAATTCCGATGCTTCACTTCAGGTTTACTGTATCGCTCTGACCTTCTTATTGAAGATGAAACACAGATAGTGCATCGGAGTTAAATACAAAAGGCACAATGCCGACCTATGTACAAGATGACTGACTCTTCCTACTGTCTATGCGTTGAACCATTCCCGTGACACTAGTTAAGGATTTCGATGCTTCACATCTGGATTACTGTATCCCTCTGACCGTCTTTTTGACGATGAAACACAGAAATTGGATCGGAATCAAATACAAAAGGCACAATGCCGACTTAAGTACAAGAAGACTGACTCTTCTTACTGTCTATGTTTTGAACCATTCCTGTGTCACTAGTTATAGATTCCGATGCTTCACTTCAGATTTACTGTATTCCTTGGACCTTCTTATTGACGATGAAACACATAAATTGCATCGGAATTAAATACAAAATGCACAATGCAGATTTAAGTACAAGAAGACTGACCCTTCTTACTGTCTATGATTTGAGCCATTCCTGTGACACTAGTTATAGATTCCGATGATTCACTTCATGTTTGCTGTAACAATTGGACATTCTTATTGACGATGAAACACAGATATTGCATCGGAATTAAATAGAAAAGGCACAATGCCGGCTTAAGTACAAGAAGACTGACTCTTCCTACTGTTTATGTTTTGATCCATTCCTGTGACACTAGTTATAGATTCCGATGCTTCATTTCAGGTTTACTGTATCCCTTGGATCTTCTTATTGACGATGAAACGCAGATAGAGCATCGGAGTAAAATACAAAAGCCACAAAGCCAACTTAAGTACAAGAAGACTGACTCTTCTTACTGACTATGTTTTGAACCATTCCTGTGACACTAGTTATAGATTCCGATGCTTCAGTTCAGGTTTACTGTATCCCTCTGACCTTCTTATTGAAGATGAAACACAGATAGTGCATCGGAGTTAAATACAAAAGGCACAATGCCGACTAAAGTACAAGAAGACTGACTCTTCCTACTGTCTATGCTTTGAACCATTCCCGTGACACTAGTTATAGATTTCGATGCTTCACATCTGGATTACTGTATCCCTCTGTCCGTCTTTTTGACGATGAAACCCAGAAATTGGATCGGAATTAAATACAAAATGCACAATGCCGACTTAAGTACAAGAAGACTGACTCTTCTTACTGACTGTTTTGAACCTTTCCTGTGACACTAGTTATAGATTCCGATGCTTCACTACAGGTTTACAGTTTCCCTCTGACCTTCTTATTGACGATGAAACACAGAAATTGCATTGGAATTAAATAGAAAAGGCACAATGCCGACATAAGTACAAGAAGACTGACTCTTCCAACAGTCTATGCTTTCAAATATTCCTGTGACCTTAGTTATAGATTCCGATGCTTCATTTCACATTTACTGTATCCCTTGGACCTTCTTATTGACGACGAAACACAGAAAGTGCATAGGAATTAAATAGAAAAGGCACAATGCCGACTTAAGTACAAGAAGACTGACTCTTCCTACTGTCTATGCTTTGAACCATTCCTGTGACACTAGATATAGATTCCGATGCTTCACTTCAGGTTTACTGTATCCCTCTGACCCTCTTTTTGACGTTGAAACACAGAAATTGGATCGGAATTAAATACAAAAGGCACAATGCCGAATTAAGTACAAGAGGACTGACTCTTCTTACTGTCTATTTTTTGAACCATTCCTGTGACACAAGTTATAGATTCCGATGGTTCACTTCAGATTTACTGTATCCCTTGGACATTCTTATTGACAATGAAACACAGAATTTGCATCGCAATTAAATACAAAATCCACAATGCCGACTTATGTACAAGAAGACTGACTCTTCTTACTGACTGTATTGAACCATTCCTGTGACACTAGGTATAGATTCCGATGCTTCACTTCAGGTTTACTGTATCCCTCTGACCTTCGTATTGACCATGAAACACAGAAATTGCATCGGAATTAAATAGAAAAGGGCAATGCCGACTTCAGTACAGGAGGACTGACTCTTCTCACTGTCTATGATTTGAACCATTCCTGTGACACTAGTTATAGATTCCGATGCTTCACTTCAGGTTTACTGTATTCCTTGGACATTCTTATTGACGATGAAACACAGAAATTGCATCGGAGTTAAATACAAAACGCACAATGCCGACTTAAGTACAAGAATACTGACTCTTCCTACTGTCTATGTTTTGAAACATTCCTGTGACACTAGTTATAGATTTCGATGCTTCACTTCTGGATTACTGTATCCCTCTGACCGTCTTTTTGACGATGAAACACAGAAATTGGATCGGAAATAAATACAAAAGGCACAATGCCGACTTAAGTACATGAAGACTGACTCTTCTTATGTCTATGTTTTGAACCATTCCTGTGACACTAGTTATAGATTCCGATGCTTCACTTCAGATTTACTGTATTCCTTGGACCTTCGTATTGACGATGAAACACAGAAATTGGATCGGAATTAAATAAAAATGCACAATGCCGACTTAAGTACAAGAAGACTGACTCTTCTTACTGACTGTTTTGAACCATTCCTGTGACACTAGTTATGGATTCCGATGCTTCACTTCAGGTTTACTGTATCCTTATGACCTTCTTATTGACGATGAAACACAGAAATTGCATCGGAATTAAATAGAAAAGGCACAATGCTTACTTAAGTACAAGAAGACTGACCCTTCTTACTGTCTATGATTTGAACCATTCCTGTGACACTAGTTATAGATTCCGATGCTTCACTTCAGGTTTACCGTATCCCTCTGACCTTCTTATTGACGATGAAACACAGAAATTGCATCGGAATTAAATAGAAAAGGCACAATGCCGACTTAAGTACAAGAAGACTGACTCTTCTTACTGACAATGTTTTGAACCATTCCTGCGACGCTAGTTACAGATTCCGATGCTTCACTGTATCCCTCGGACCTTCTTATTGACGATGAAACACAGGTGTTGCATCGGAATTAAATACAAAAGGCACAATGCCGATGTAAGTACAAGAAGACTGACTCTTCTTACTGACGATGTTTTGAACCATTCCTGTGACACTAGTTAGAGCTTCCGATGCTTCACTTCAGGTTTACTGTATCCCTCTGACCTTCTTATTGACGATGAAACACAGTAATTGCATCGGAATTAAATTGTAAAGGGCATAATGCCGACTTAAGTACAAGAAGTCCGATTCTTCTTACTGTCTATGGTTTGAACCATTCCTGTGACACTAGTTATAGATTTCGATGCTTCACTTCAGGTTTACTGTATCCCTTGGACCTTCTTATTGACGATGAAACACAGAAATTGCATCAGAATTAAATACAAAAGGCACAATGCCGACTTAACTACAAGAAAACTGACTCTTCTTACTGACTATGCTTTGAACCATTCCTGTGACACTAGTTATAGATTCCGATGCTTCACTTCAGGTATACTGAATCCCTATGACCTTCATATTGACGATGAAACACAGAAATTGCATCGGAATTTAATATAAAATGCACAATGCCGACTTAAGTACATGTAGACTAACTCTTCCTACTGCCTATGTTTTGAAGCATTCCTGTGACACTAGTTATAGATTCCGATGCTTCATTTCAGGTTTACTGTATCCCTTGGACCTTCTTATTGACGATGAAACACAGAAATTGCATCGGAATTAAATATAAAAGGCACAATGCCGACTTAAGTACAAGAAGACTGACCTTTCTTACTGTAAATGCTTACAACCATTCCTGTGACACAAGTTATAGATTCCGATGCTTCCCTTCAGGTTTACTGTATCACTTGGACCTTCTTATTGACGATGAAGCACAGAAATTGCATCGGAATTAAACACAAATGGCACAATGCCGACTTAAGTACAAGATGACTGACTCTCCTTACTGTCCATGTTTTGAACCATTCCTGTGACACTAGTTATAGATTCCGATGCTTCACATCAGGTTTACTGTATCCCTTGGACGTACTTATTGACGATGAAACACAGAAATTGCATCGGAATTAATTAGAAAAGGCACAATGCCGACTTAAGTACAAGAAGACTGACTCTTCTTTCTGACTATGTTTTAAACCATTCCTGTGACGCTAGTTACAGATTCCGATGCTTCACTTCAGGTTTACTATTTCCCTTGGACCTTCTTATTGACGATGAAGCACAGTAATTGCATCGGAATTAAATTGAAAAGGGCACAATGCCGACTTAAGTACAAGAAGACTGACTCTTCTTACTGACTATGTTTTGAACCATTCGTGTGACACTAGTTATAGATTCCGATGCTTCACTTCAGGTTTACGGTATCCCACTGACCTTCTTATTGACGATGAAACACAGAAATTGCATCGGTATTAAATGCAAAAGGCACAATGCCGACTTAAGTACATGTAGACTGACTCTTCCTACTGTCTATGCTTTGAAACATTCCTGTGACATTAGTTATAGATTCCGATGGTTCACTTCAGATTTACTGTATCCCTTGGACATTCTTATTGACAATGAAGCACAGAATTTGCATCGCAATTAAATACAAAATGCACAATGCCGACTTATGTACAAGAAGACTGACTCTTCTTACTGACTGTATTGAACCTTTCCTGTGACACTAGTTATAGATTCCGATGCTACACTTCAGGTTTACTGTATCCCTCTGACCTTCGTATTGACCATGAAACACAGAAATTGCATCGGAAATAAATAGAAAAGGACAATGCCGACTTCAGTACAAGAGGACTGACTCTTCTTACTGTCCATGATTTGAACCATTCCTGTGACACTAGTTATAGATTCCGATGCTTCACTTCAGGTTTACTGTATTCCTTGGACATTCTTATTGACGATGAAACACAGATATTGCATCGGAATTAAATAGAAAAGGGACAATGCCGACTTAAGTTCAAGAATACTGACTCTTCTTACTGTCTATGTTTTGAACCATTCCTGTGACACTAGTTATTGATTCCGATGCTTCACTTCAGGTTTACTGTATCCCATGGGCGTTCTTATTGACGATGAAACACAAAAATTGCATCGGAATTAAATAGAAAAAGCACAATGCCGACTTAAGTACAAGTAGACTGACTCTTCTTACTGACTGTTTTGAACTTTCCTGTGACACTAGTTACAGATTCCGATACTTCACTTCAGGTTTACTGTATCCCTCTGACATTCTTATTGACGATGAATCACAGAAATTGCATCGGAATTAAATAGAAAAGGCAAAATGCCGACTTAAGTACATGTAGACTGACTCTTCCTACTGTCTCTGTTTTGAAATATTCCTGTGACCTTAGTTATAGATTCCGATGCTTCATTTCAGGTTTACTGTACCCCTTGGACCCCCTTATTGACGATGAAACACAGAAAGTGCATCGGAATTAAATAGAAAAGGCACAATGCCGACTTAAGTAAATGAAGACTGACTCTTCTTACAGTCTATGTTTTGAACCATTCCTGTGACACTGGTTATAGTTTCCGATGCTTCAATTCAGGTTTACTGTATCCCTTAGATCTTCTTATTGACGATGAAACACAGATAGTGCATCGGAGTAACATCCAAAAATCACAATGCCGACTTAAGTACAAGAAGACTGACTCTTCCTACTGTCTATGTTTTCAACCATTCCTGTGACACTAGTTATAGATACCGATGCTGCACTTCAGGTTTACTGTATCCCTGCGACCTTCTTTTTGACGATGAAACACAGAAATTATCGGAATTAAATACAAAAGGCACAATGCCGACTTACGTACAAGTAGACAGACTCTTCTTACTGACTATGTTTTGAACCATTCCTGTGACACTAGTTATAGATTCCGATGCCTCACTTCAGATTTACTGTATCCCTTGGACCTTCTTATTGACGATGAACCACAGAAATTGCATCGGAATTAAATACAAAATGCACAATGCCGACTTAAGTACAAGAAGACTGACTCTTCTTACTGACTGTTTTGAACCATTCCTGTGACACTAGTTATAGATTCCGATGCTTCACTTCATGTTTACTATATCCCTTGGCCCTTCTTATTGACGATGAAACACAGAAATTGCATCGGAATTGAATAGAAAAGGCACAATGCCGACTTAAGTACAAGAAGACTGATTCTTCTTACTGTCTATGTTTTGAACCATTCCTGTCACGTTAGTTACTGATTCCGATACTTCAATTCAGGTTTACTGTATCCCTCTGACCTTCTTATTGACGATGCAACTCAGAAATTGAATCGGAATTAAATAGGAAAGGCACAATGCCGACTTAAGTACAAGAAGACTGACTCTTCTTACTGACTATGTTTTGAACCATTCCTGTGACGATAGTTACAGATTCCGATGCTTCACTTCAGGTTTAATGTATCCCTTGTCCCTACGTACTGACGATGATACACAGATATTGCATCGGAATTAAATACAAAAGCCACAATGCCGACTTAAGTACAAGAAGACTGACTCTTCTTACTGACTGTTTTGAACCTTTCCTGTCACGCTAGTTACTGATTCCGATACTTCAATTCAGGTTTACTGTATCCCTCTGACCTTCTTACTGACGATGAAACACAGAAAGTGCATCGGAATTAAACAGAAAAGGCACAATGCCGACTTAAGTACAAGAAGACTGACTCTTCCTATTGTCTATGTTTTGAACCATTCCTGTGACACTAGTTATAGATTCCGATGCCTCACTTCAGGTTTACTGTATCCCTTGGACCTTCTTATTGACGATGAAACACAGAAATTGCATCGGAATTAAAAACTAAAGCCACAATGCCGACTTAAGTACAAGAAGACTGACTCTTCTTACTGACTATGCTTTGAACCATTCCTGTGACACTAGTTATAGATTCCGATGCTTCACTTCAGGTTTACTGTATCCCTTGGACCTTCTTATTGACGATGAAACACAGATATTGCATCGGAATTAAATACAAAAGGCACAATGCCGACGTAAGTACTAGAAGACTGACTCCTCTTACTGACTATGCTTTGAACTATTCCTGTGACACTAGTTAGAGAATCCGATGCTTCACTTCAGGTTTACTATTTTCCTCTGACGTTATTATGACGATGAAACACAGTAATTGCATCGGAATTAAAATGAAAAGGGCACAATGCCGACGTAAGTACAAGAAGACTGACTCTTCATACTGTCTATGATTTGAACCGTTCCTGTGACACTAAATATAGATTCCGATGCTTCACTTCGGGTTTACTGTATCCTTTGGACCTTCTTATTGACGATGAAAAACAGAAATTGCATCGGAATTAAATACAAAAGCTACAAAGCCGACATAAGTACAAGAAAACTGACTCCTCTTACTGACTATGTTTTGAACCATTCCTGTGACACTAGTTATAGATTCCGATGCTTCACTTCAGGTTTACTGTATACCTCTGACCTTCTTATTGAAGATGAAACACAGATAGTGCATCAGAGTTAAATACAAAACGCACAATGCCGACTTAAGTGCAAGAATACTGACACTTCCTACTGTCTATGATTTGAAACATTCCTGTGACACTAGTTATAGATTTCGATGCTTCACTTCTGGATTACTGTATCCCTCTGACCGTCTTTTTGACGATGAAACACAGAAATTGGATCAGAATTAAATACAAAAGGCACAATGCCGACTTAAGTACATGAAGACTGACTCTTCTTACTGTCTATGTTTTGAACCATTCCTGTGACACTAGTTATAGATTCCGATGCTTCACTTCAGATTTACTGTATTCCTTGGACCTTCTTATTGACGATGAAACACAGAAATTGGATCGGAATTAAATAAAAATGCACAATGCCGACATAAGTACAAGAAGACTGACTCTTCTTACTGACTGTTTTGAACCATTCCGGTGACACTAGTTATGGATTCCGATGCTTCACTTCAGGTTTACTGTATCCATATGACCTTCTTATTGACGATGCAACACAGAAATTGCATCGGAATTAAATAGAAAAGGCACAATGCTTACTTAAGTACAAGAAGACTGACTCTTCTTACTGACAATGTTTTGAACTATTCCTGCGACGCTAGTTACAGATTCCGATGCTTCACATCAGGTTTACTGTATCCCTCGGACCTTCTTATTGACGATGAAACACAGATGTTGCATCGGAATTAAATACAAAAGGCCTAATGCCGATGTAAGTACAAGAAGACTGACTCTTCTTACTGACTATGTTTGGAACCATTCCTGTGACACTAGTTATAGATTCCGATGCTTCACTTCAGGTATACTGTATCCCTCTGACCTTCTTATTGACGATGAAACACAGAAATTGCATCGGAATTAAATACAAAATGCACAATGCCGACTTAAGTACATGTAGACTAACTCTTCCTACTGCCTACGTTTTGAAACATTCCTGTGACACTAGTTATAGATTCCGATGCTTCATTTCAGATTTACTGTATCCCTTGGACCTTCTTATTGACGATGAAACACAGAAATTGCATCGGAATTAAATATAAAAGGCACAATGCCGACTTAAGTACAAGAAGACTGACCTTTCTTACTGTAGATGCTTAGAACCATTCCTGTGACACAAGTTATAGATTCCGATGCTTCCCTTCAGGTTTACTGTATCACTTGGACCTTCTTATTGACGATGAAACACTGAAATTGCATCGGATTTAAATACAAAAGGCACAATGCCGACTTAAGTACAAGAAGACTGACTATTCTTACCGACTGTTTTGAACCATTAATGTGACACTAGTTATAGATTCCGGTGCTTCACTTCAGGTTTTCTGTATCCCTCTGACCTTCTTATTGACGATGAATCACAGAAATTGCATCGGAATTAAACACAAATTTCACAATGCCGACTTAAGTACAAGAAGACTGACTCTCCTTACTGTCTATGCTTTCAACCATTCCTGTGACACTAGTTATAGATTCCGATGCTTCACTTCAGGTTTACTGTATCCCTTGGACGTACTTATTGACGATGATACACAGAAATTGCATCGGAATTAATTAGAAAAGGGACAATGCCGACTTAAATACAAGAAGACTGACTCTTCTTTCTGACTATGTTTTGAACCATTCCTGTGATGCTAGTTACAGATTCCGATGCTTCACTTCAGGTTTACTGTATCCCTTGGACCTTCTTATTGACGATGAAGCACAGTAATTGCATCGGAATTAAATTGAAAAGGGCACAATGCCGACTTAAGTACAAGAAGACTGACTCTTCTTACTGACTATGATTTGAACCATTCGTGTGACACTAGTTATAGATTCCGATGCTTCACTTCAGGTTTACTGTATACCTCTGACCTTCTTATTGAAGATGAAACACAGATAGTGCATCAGAGTTAAATACAAAACGCACAATGCTGACTTAAGTACAAGAATACTGACTCTTCCTACTGTCTATGATTTGAAACATTCCTGTGACACTAGTTATAGATTTCGATGCTTCACTTCTGGATTACTGTATCCCTCTGACCGTCTTTTTGACGATGAAACACAGAAATTGGATCGGAATTAAATACAAAAGGCACAATGCCGACTTAAGTACATGAAGACTGACTCTTCTTACTGTCTATGTTTTGAACCATTCCTGTGACACTAGTTATAGATTCCGATGCTTCACTTCAGATTTACTGTATTCCATGGACCTTCGTATTGACGATGAAACACAGAAATTGGATCGGAATTAAATAAAAATGCACAATGCTGACTTAAGTACAAGAAGACTGACTCTTCTTACTGACTGTTTTGAACCATTCCGGTGACACTAGTTATGGATTCCGATGCTTCACTTCAGGTTTACTGTATCCATATGACCTTCTTATTGACGATGAAACACAGAAATTGCACCGGAATTAAATAGAAAAATCACAATGCTTACTTAAGTACAAGAAGACTGACCCTTCTTACTGTCTATGATTTGAACCATTCCTGTGACACTAGTTATAGATTCCGATGCTTCACTTCAGGTTTACTGTATCCCTCTGACCTTCTTATTGACGATGAAACACAGAAATTGCATCGGAATTAAATAGAAAAGGCACAATACCGACTTAAGTACAATAAGACTGACTCTTCTTACTGACAATGTTTTGAACCATTCCTGCGACGCTAGTTACAGATTCCAATGCTTCACATGAGGTTTACTGTATCCCTCGGACCATCTTATTGACGATGAAACACAGAAATTTCATCGGAATTAAATATAAAAGGCACAATGCCGACTTAAGTACAAGAAGACTGACCTTTCTTACTGTAAATCCTTAGAACCATTCCTGTGACACAAGTTATAGATTCCGATGCTTCCCTTCAGGTTTACTGTATCACTTGGACCTTCTTATTGACGATGAAACACAGAAATTGCATCGGAATTAAATACAAAAGGCACAATGCCGACTTAAGTACAAGAAGACTGACTATTCTTACCGACTGTTTTGAACCATTAATGTGACACTAGTTATAGATTCCGGTGCTTCACTTCAGGTTTACTGTATCCCTCTGACCTTCTTATTGACGATGAAGCACAGAAATTGCATCGGAATTAAACACAAATGGCACAATGCCGACTTAAGTACAAGAAGACTGACTCTTCTTACTGACTATGTTTTGAACCATTCCTGTGACACTAGATATAGATTCCGATGCTTCACTTCAGGTTTACTGTATCCCTCTGACCCTCTTTTTGACGTTGAAACACAAAATTGGATCGGAATTAAATACAAAAGGCACAATGCCGAATTAAGTACAAGAAGACTGACTCTTCCTATTGTGTATTTTTTGAACCATTCCTGTGACACAAGTTATAGATTCCGATGGTTCACTTCAGATTTACTGTATCCCTTGGACATTCTTATTGACAATGAAACACAGAATTTGCATCGCAATTAAATACAAAATGCACAATGCCGACTTATGTACAAGAAGACTGACTCTTCTTACTGACTGTATTGAACCATTCCTGTGACACTAGTTATAGATTCCGATGCTACACTTCAGGTTTACTGTATCCCTCTGACCTTCGTATTGACCATGAAACACAGAAATTGCATCGGAAATAAATAGAAAAGGACAATGCCGACTTCTGTACAAGAGGACTGACTCTTCTTACTGTCCATGATTTGAACCATTCCTGTGACACTAGTTATAGATTCCGATGCTTCACTTCAGGTTTACTGTATTCCTTGGACATTCTTATTGACGATGAAACACAGAAATTGCATCGGCATTAAATAGAAAAGGGACAATGCCGACTTAAGTTCAAGAAGACTGACTCTTCTTACTGTCTATGTTTTGAACCATTCCTGTGACACTAGTTATAGATTCCGATGCTTCACTTCAGGTTTACTGTATCCCATGGGCGTTCTTATTGACGATGAAACACAAAAATTGCATCGGAATTAAATAGAAAAAGCACAATGCCGACTTAAGTACAAGTAGACTGACTCTTCTTACTGACTGTTTTGAACTTTCCTGTGACACTAGTTACAGATTCCGATACTTCACTTCAGGTTTACTGTATCCCTCTGACATTCTTATTGACGATGAATCACAGAAATTGCATCGGAATTAAATAGAAAAGGCAAAATGCCGACTTAAGTACATGTAGACTGACTCTTCCTACTGTCTCTGTTTTGAAATATTCCTGTGACCTTAGTTATAGTTTCCGATGCTTCATTTCAGGTTTACTGTACCCCTTGGACCCCCTTATTGACGATGAAACACAGAAAGTGCATCGGAATTAAATAGAAAAGGCACAATGCCAACTTAAGTAAATGAAGACTGACTCTTCTTACAGTCTATGTTTTGAACCATTCCTGTGACATTGGTTATAGTTTCCGATGCTTCATTTCAGGTTTACTGTATCCCTTAGATCTTCTTATTGACGATGAAACACAGATAGTGCATCGGAGTAAAATCCAAAAATCACAATGCCGACTTAAGTACAAGAAGACTGACTCTTCCTACTGTCTATGTTTTCAACCTTTCCTGTGACACTAGTTATAGATACCGATGCTGCACTTCAGGTTTACTGTATCCCTGCGACCTTCTTTTTGACGATGAAGCACAGAAATTATCGGAATTAAATACAAAAGGCACAATGCCGACTTACGTACAAGTAGACAGACTCTTCTTACTGACTATGTTTTGAACCATTCCTGTGACACTAGTTATAGATTCCGATGCCTCACTTCAGATTTACTGTATCCCTTGGACCTTCTTATTGACGATGAAACACAGAAATTGCATCGGAATTGAATAGAAAAGGCACAATGCCGACTTAAGTACAAGAAGACTGATTCTTCTTACTGTCTATGTTTTGAACCATTCCTGTCACGCTAGTTACTGATTCCGATACTTCAATTCAGGTTTACTGTATCCCTCTGACCTTCTTATTGACGATGCAACTCAGAAATTGAATCGGAATTAAATTGGAAAGGCACAATGCCGACTTAAGTACAAGAAGACTGACTCTTCTTACTGACTATGTTTTGAACCATTCCTGTGACGATAGTTACGGATTCCGATGCTTCACTTCAGGTTTAATGTATCCCTTGTCCCTACGTACTGACGATGATACACAGATATTGCATCGGAATTAAATACAAAAGCCACAATGCCGACTTAAGTACAAGAAGACTGACTCTTCTTACTGACTGTTTTGAACCATTCCTGTCACGCTAGTTACTGATTCCGATACTTCAATTCAGGTTTACTGTATCCCTCTGACCTTCTTACTGACGATGAAACACCGAAAGTGCATCGGAATTAAACAGAAAAGGCACAATGCCGACTTAAGTACAAGAAGACTGACTCTTCCTATTGTCTATGCTTTGAACCATTCCTGTGACACTAGTTATAGATTCCGATGCCTCACTTCAGGTTTACTGTATCCCTTGGACTTTCTTATTGACGAGCAAACACAGAAATTGCATCGGAATTAAATACAAAAGCCACAATGCCGACTTAAGTACAAGAAGACTGACTCTTCTTACTGACTATGCTTTGAACCATTCCTGTGACACTAGTTATAGATTCCGATGCTTCACTTCAGGTTTACTGTATCCCTTGGACCTTCTTATTGACGATGAAACACAGATATTGCATCGGAATTAAATACAAAAGGCACAATGCCGACGTAAGTACTAGAAGACTGACTCTTCTTACTGACTATGCTTTAAACTATTCCTGTGACACTAGTTAGAGATTCCGATGCTTCACTTCAGGTTTACTATTTTCCTCTGACGTTATTATGACGATGAAACACAGTAATTGCATCGGAATTAAAATGAAAAGGGCACAATGCCGACGTAAGTACAAGAAGACTGACTCTTCATACTGTCTATGATTTGAACCGTTCCTGTGACACTAAATATAGATTCCGATGCTTCAC
Source organism: Schistocerca piceifrons (assembly GCF_021461385.2). NCBI lineage: Eukaryota > Metazoa > Arthropoda > Insecta > Orthoptera > Acrididae > Schistocerca > Schistocerca piceifrons. Next base: position 20,991 of record NW_025728227.1, read on the forward strand.
TTCGGGTTTACTGTATCCTTTGGACCTTCTTATTGACGATGAAAAACAGAAATTGCATCGGAATTAAATACAAAAGCTACAAAGCCGACATAAGTACAAGAAAACTGACTCTTCTTACTGACTATGTTTTGAACCATTCCTGTGACACTAGTTATAGATTCCGATGCTTCACTTCAGGTTTACTGTATACCTCTGACCTTCTTATTGAAGATGAAACACAGATAGTGCATCAGAGTTAAATACAAAACGCACAATGCCGACTTAAGTACAAGAATACTGACACTTCCTACTGTCTATGATTTGAAACATTCCTGTGACACTAGTTATAGATTTCGATGCTTCACTTCTGGATTACTGTATCCCTCTGACCGTCTTTTTGACGATGAAACACAGAAATTGGATCGGAATTAAATACAAAAGGCACAATGCCGACTTAAGTACATGAAGACTGACTCTTCTTACTGTCTATGTTTTGAACCATTCCCGTGACACTAGTTATAGGTTCCGATGCTTCACTTCAGATTTACTGTATTCCTTGGACCTTCGTATTGACGATGAAACACAGAAATTGGATCGGAATTAAATAAAAATGCACAATGCCGACTTAAGTACAAGAAGACTGACCCTTCTTACTGTCTATGATTTGAACCATTCCTGTGACACTAGTTGTAGATTCCGATGCTTCACTTCAGGTTTACTGTATCCCTCTGACCTTCTTATTGACGATGAAACACAGAAATTGCATCGGAATTAAATAGAAAAGGCACAATGCCGACTTAAGTACAAGAAGACTGACTCTTCTTACTGACAATGTTTTGAACCATTCCTGCGACGCTAGTTACAGATTCCGATGCTTCACATCAGGTTTACTGTATCCCTCGGACCTTCTTATTGACGATGAAACACAGATGTTGCATCGGAATTAAATACAAAAGGCACAATGCCGATGTAAGTACAAGAAGACTGACTCTTCTTACTGACTATGTTTTGAACCATTCCTGTGACACTAGTTATAGATTCCGATGCTTCACTTCAGGTATACTGTATCCCTCTGACCTTCTTATTGACGATGAAACACAGAAATTGCATCGGAATTAAATACAAAATGCACAATGCCGACTTAAGTACATGTAGACTAACTCTTCCTACTGCCTATGTTTTGAAACATTCCTGTGACACTAGTTATAGATTCCGATGCTTCATTTCAGATTTACTGTATCCCTTGGACCTTCTTATTGACGATGAAACACAGAAATTGCATCGGAATTAAATATAAAAGGCACAATGCCGACTTAAGTACAAGAAGACTGACCTTTCTTACTGTGAATGCTTAGAACCATTCCTGTGACACAAGTTATAGATTCCGATGCTTCCCTTCAGGTTTAATGTATCACTTGGACCTTCTTATTGACGATGAAACACAGAAATTGCATCGGAATTAAATTCAAAAGGCACAATGCCGACTTAAGTACAAGAAGACTGACTATTCTTACCGACTGTTTTGAACCATTAATGTGACACTAGTTATAGATTCCGGTGCTTCACTTCAGGTTTACTGTATCCCTCTGACCTTCTTATTGACGATGAAGCACAGAAATTGCATCGGAATTAAACACAAATGGCACAATGCCGACTTAAGTACAAGAAGACTGACTCTCCTTACTGTCTAAGTTTTGAACCATGCCTATGACACTAGTTATAGATTCCGATGCTTCACTTCAGGTTTACTGTATCCCTTGGACCTTCTTATTGACAATGAAACACAGAAATTGCATCGGAATTAAATAGACAAGGCCCAATGCCGACTTAGGTACAAGATGACTGACTCTTCTTACTGACAATGCTTTGAACCATTCCTGCGACGCTATTTACAGATTCCGATGCTTCACTTCAGGTTTACTGTATCCCTTGGACCTTCTTATTGACGATGAAACACAGATATTGCATCGGAATTAAATACAAAATTCACAATGCCGACTTAAGTACAAGAAGTCTGACTCTTCTTACTGACGATGTTTTGAACCATTCCTGTAACACTAGTTAGAGCTTCCGATGCTTCACTTCAGCATTACTGTATCCCTCTGACCTTCTTATTGACGATGAATCACAGAAATTGCATCGGAATTAAACACAAATTTCACAATGCCGACTTAAGTACAAGAAGACTGACTCTCCTTACTGTCTATGTTTTGAACCATTCCTGTGACACTAGTTATAGATTCCGATGCTTCACTTCAGGTTTACTGTATCTCTTGGACGTACTTATTGACGATGAAACACAGAAATTGCATCGGAATTAATTAGAAAAGGGACAATGCCGACTTAAGTACAAGAAGACTGACTCTTCTTTCTGACTATGTTTTGAACCATTCCTGTGATGCTAGTTACAGATTCCGATGCTTCACTTCAGGTTTACTACTTCCCTTGGACCTTCTTATTGACGATGAAGCACAGTAATTGCATCGGAATTAAATTGAAAAGGGCACAATGCCGACTTAAGTACAAGAAGACTGACTCTTCTTACTGACTATGATTTGAACCATTCGTGTGACACTAGTTATAGATTCCGATGCTTCACTTCAGGTTTACTGTATACCTCTGACCTTCTTATTGAAGATGAAACACAGATAGTGCATCAGAGTTAAATACAAAACGCACAATGCCGACTTAAGTACAAGAATACTGACTCTTCCTACTGTCTATGATTTGAAACATTCCTGTGACACTAGTTATAGATTTCGATGCTTCACTTCTGGATTACTGTATCCCTCTGACCGTCTTTTTGACGATGAAACACAGAAATTGGATCGGAATTAAATACAAAAGGCACAATGCCGACTTAAGTACATGAAGACTGACTCTTCTTACTGTCTATGTTTTGAACCATTCCTGTGACACTAGTTATAGATTCCGATGCTTCACTTCAGATTTACTGTATTCCTTGGACCTTCGTATTGACGATGAAACACAGAAATTGGATCGGAATTAAATAAAAATGCACAATGCCGACTTAAGTACAAGAAGACTGACTCTTCTTACTGACTGTTTTGAACCATTCCGGTGACACTAGTAATGGATTCCGATGCTTCACTTCAGGTTTACTGTATCCATATGACCTTCTTATTGACGATGAAACACAGAAATTGCATCGGAATAAAATAGAAAAGGCACAATGCTTACTTAAGTACAAGAAGACTGACCATTCTTACTGTCTATGATTTGAACCATTCCTGTGACACTAGTTATAGATTCCGATGCTTCACTTCAGGTTTACTGTATCCCTCTGACCTTCTTATTGACGATGAAACACAGAAATTGCATCGGAATTAAATAGAAAAGGCACAATGCCGACTTAAGTACAAGAAGACTGACTCTTCTTACTGACAATGTTTTGAACCATTCCTGCGACGCTAGTTACAGATTCCGATGCTTCACATCAGGTTTACTGTATCCCTCGGACCTTCTTATTGACGATGAAACACAGATGTTGCATCGGAATTAAATACAAAAGGCACAATGCCGACTTAACTACAAGAAAACTGACTCTTCTTACTGACTATGTTTTGAACCATTCCTGTGACACTAGTTATAGATTCCGATGCTTCATTTCAGATTTACTGTATCCCTTGGACCTTCTTATTGACGATGAAACACAGATAGTGCATCGGAATTAAATATAAAAGGCACAATGCCGACTTAAGTACAAGAAGACTGACCTTTCTTACTGTAAATGCTTAGAACCATTCCTGTGACACAAGTTATAGATTCCGATGCTTCCCTTCAGGTTTACTGTATCACTTGGACCTTCTTATTGACGATGAAACACAGAAATTGCATCGGAATTAAATACAAAAGGCACAATGCCGACTTAAGTACAAGAAGACTGACTATTCTTACCGACTGTTTTGAACCATTAATGTGACACTAGTTATAGATTCCGGTGCTTCACTTCAGGTTTACTGTATCCCTCTGACCTTCTTATTGACGATGAAGCACAGGAATTGCATCGGAATTAAACACAAATGGCACAATGCCGACTTAAGTACAAGAAGACTGACTCTCCTTACTGTCTATGTTTTGAACCATTCCTGTGACACTAGTTATAGATTCCGATGCTTCACTTCAGGTTTACTGTATCCCTTGGACGTACTTATTGACGATGAAACACAGAAATTGCATCGGTATTAAATGCAAAAGGCACAATGCCGACTTAAGTACATGTAGACAGACTCTTCCTACTGTCTATGCTTTGAAACATTCCTATGACCTTAGTTATAGATTCCGATGCTTCATTTCAGGTTTACTGTATCCCTTGGACCTTCTTATTGACGATGAAACACAGAAAGTGCATAGGAATTAAATAGAAAAGGCACAATGCCGAATTAAGTACAAGAAGACTGGCTCTTCTTACTGTCTATTTTTTGAAACATGCCTGTGACACAAGTTATAGATTCCGATGGTTCACTTCAGATTTACTGTATCCCTTGGACATTCTTATTGACAATGAAACACAGAATTTGCATCGCAATTAAATACAAAATGCACAATGCCGACTTATGTACAAGAAGACTGACTCTTCTTACTGACTGTATTGAACCATTCCTGTGACACTAGTTATAGATTCCGATGCTTCACTTCAGGTTTACTGTATCCCTCTGACCTTCGTATTGACCATGAAACACAGAAATTGCATCGGAATTAAATAGAAAAGGACAATGCCGACTTCAGTACAAGAGGACTGACTCTTCTTACCGTCTATGATTTGAACCATTCCTGTGACACTAGTTATAGATTGCGATGCTTCACTTCAGGTTTACTGTATTCCTTGGACATTCTTATTGACGATGAAACACAGAAATTGCATCGGAATTAAATAGAAAAGGGACAATGCCGACTTAAGTTCAAGAAGACTGACTCTTCTTACTGTCTATCCTTTGAAGCATTCCTGTGACGCTAGTTACAGATTCCGATGCTTCACTTCATGTTTACTGTATCCCTCTGACCATCTTCATGACGATGAAACACAGAAATTGCATCGGAATTAAATAGAAAAGGCACAATGCCGACTTAAGTACAAGAAGACTGACTCTTCCTACTGTCTATGTTTTGAACCATTCCTGTGACACTAGTTATAGATTCCGATGCTTCACTTCAGGTTTACTGTATCCCATGGGCGTTCTTATTGACGATGAAACACCAAAATTGCATCGGAATTAAATAGAAAAAGCACAATGCCGACTTAAGTACAAGAAGACTGACTCTTCTTACTGACTGTTTTGAACTTTCCTGTGACACTAGTTACAGATTCCGATACTTCACTTCAGGTTTACTGTATCCCTCTGACATTCTTATTGACGATGAAACACAGAAATTGCATCGGAATTAAATAGAAAATGCAAAATGCCGACTTAAGTACATGTAGACTGACTCTTCCTACTGTCTCTGTTTTGAAATATTCCTGTGACCTTAGTTATAGATTCCGATGCTTCACTTCAGGTTTACTGTATCCATCTGACTTTCTTACTGACGATGAAACACAGAAAGTGCATCGGAATTAAATAGAAAAGGCACAATGCCGACTTAAGTAAATGAAGACTGACTCTTCTTACAGTCTATGTTTTGAACCATTCCTGTGACACTAGTTATAGATTCCGATGCTTCACTTCAGGTTTACTGTATCCCTTGGACGTACTTATTGACGATGAAACACAGAAATTGCATCGGAATTAATTAGAAAAGGGACAATGCCGACTTAAGTACAAGAAGACTGACTCTTCTTTCTGACTATGTTTTGAACCATTCCTGTGACGCTAGTTACACATTCCGATGCTTCACTTCAGGTTTACTACTTCCCTTGGACCTTCGTATTGACGATGAAGCACAGTAATTGCATCGGAATTAAATTGAAAAGGACACAATGCCGACTTAAGTACAAGAAGACTGACTCTTCTTACTGACTATGATTTGAACCATTCGTGTGACACTAGTTATAGATTCCGATGCTTCATTTCAGGTTTACGGTATCCCACTGACCTTCTTATTGACGATGAAACACAGAAATTGCATCGGTATTAAATGCAAAAGGCACAATGCCGACTTAAGTACATGTAGACAGACTCTTCCTACTGTCTATGCTTTGAAACATTCCTATGACCTTAGTTATAGATTCCGATGCTTCATTTCAGGTTTACTGTATCTCTTGGACCTTCTTATTGACGATGAAACACAGAAAGTGCATAGAAATTAAATAGAAAAGGCACAATGCCGAATTAAGTACAAGAAGACTGGCTCTTCTTACTGTCTATTTTTTGAACCATTCCTGTGACACAAGTTATAGATTCCGATGATTCACTTCAGATTTACTGTATCCCTTATACATTCTTATTGACAATGAAACACAGAATTTGCATCGCAATTAAATACAAAATGCACAATGCCGACTTATGTACAAGAAGACTGACTCTTCTTACTGACTGTATTGAACCGTTCCTGTGACACTAGTTATAGATTCCGATCCTTCACTTCAGGTTTACTGTATCCCTCTGACCTTCGTATTGACCATGAAACACAGAAATTGCATCGGAATTAAATAGAAAAGGACATTGCCGACTTCAGTACAAGAGGACTGACTCTTCTTACTGTCTATGATTTGAACCATTCCTGTGACACTAGTTATAGTTTCCGATGCTTCACTTCAGGTTTACTGTATCCCATGGCCGTTCTTATTGACGATGAAACACAAAAATTGCATCGGAATTAAATACAAAAAGCACAATGCCGACTTAAGTAAATGAAGACTGACTCTTCTTACAGTCTATGTTTTGAACCATTCCTGTGACACTAGTTATAGATTCCGATGCTTCACTTCAGGTTTACTGCATCCCTTGGACCTTCTTATTGACGATGAAACGCAGATATTGCATCGGAATTAAATACAAAATGCACAATGCCGACTTAAGTACAAGAAGACTGACTCTTCTTACAGACTGTTTTGAACCATTCCTGTGACACTAGTTATAGATTCCGATGCTTCACTTCATGTTTACTATATCCCTTGGACCTTCTTATTGACGATGAAACACAGAAATTGCATCGGAATTGAATAGAAAAGGCACAATGCCGACTTAAGTACAAGAAGACTGATTCTTCTTACTGTCTATGTTTTGAACCATTTCTGTCACGCTAGTTACAGATTCCGATACTTCAATTCAGGTTTACTGTATCCCTCTGACCTTCTTATTGACGATGCAACTCAGAAATTGAATCGGAATTAAATAGGAAAGGCACAATGCCGACTAAAGTACAAGAAGACTGACTCTTCTTACTGACTATGTTTTGAACCATTCCTGTGACGATAGTTACAGATTCCGATGCTTCACTTCAGGTTTAATGTATCCCTTGTCCCTACGTACTGACGATGATACACAGATATTGCATCGGAATTAAATACAAAGGGCACAATGCCGACGTAAGTACAAGAAGACTGACTCTTCTTACTGACTATGTTTTGAAACATTCCTGAGACACTAGTTAGAGATTCCGATGCTTCACTTCAGGTTTACTGTATCCATCTGACCTTCTTACTGACGATGAAACACAGAAAGTGCATCGGAATTAAACAGAAAAGGCACAATGCCGACTTAAGTAAAAGAAGACTGACTCTTCCTATTGTCTATGTTTTGAACCATTCCTGTGACACTAGTTATAGATTCCGATGCCTCACTTCAGGTTTACTGTATCCCTTGGACCTTCTTATTGACGATGAAACACAGAAATTGCATCGGAATTAAATACAAAAGCCACAATGCCGACTTAAGTACAAGAAGACTGACTCTTCTTACTAACTATGCTTTGAACCATTCATGTGACACTAGTTATAGATTCCGATGCTTCACTTCAGGTTTACTGTATCCCTTGGACCTTCTTATTGACGATGAAACACAGATATTGCATCGGAATTAAATACAAAAGGCACAATGCCGACGTAAGTACTAGAAGACTGACTCTTCTTACTGACTATGCTTTGAACTATTCCTGTGACACTAGTTAGAGATTCCGATGCTTCACTTCAGGTTTACTATTTTCCTCTGACGTTATTATGACGATGAAACACAGTAATTGCATCGGAATTAAAATGAAAAGGGCACAATGCCAACGTAAGTACAAGAAGACTGACTCTTCATACTGTCTATAATTTGAACCATTCCTGTGACACTAAATATAGATTCCGATGCTTCACTTCAGGTTTACTGTATCCTTTGGACCTTCTTATTGACGATGAAAAACAGAAATTGCATCGGAATTAAATACAAAAGCTACAAAGCCGACATAAGTACAAGAAAACTGACTCTTCTTACTGACTATGTTTTGAACCATTCCTGTGACACTAGTTATAGATTCCGATGCTTCACTTCAGGTTTTCTGTATCCCTCTGACCTTCTTACTGACGATGAAACACAGAAAGTGCATCGGAATTAAACAGAAAAGGCACAATGCCGACTTAAGTAAAAGAAGACTGACTCTTCCTATTGTCTATGTTTTGAACCATTCCTGTGACACTAGTTATAGATTCCGATGCCTCACTTCAGGTTTACTGTATCCCTTGGACCTTCTTATTGACGATGAAACACAGAAATTGCATCGGAATTAAATATAAAAGGCACAATGCCGACTTAAGTACAAGAAGACTGACCTTTCTTACTGTGAATGCTTAGAACCATTCCTGTGACACAAGTTATAGATTCCGATGCTTCCCTTCAGGTTTAATGTATCACTTGGACCTTCTTATTGACGATGAAACACAGAAATTGCATCGGAATTAAATTCAAAAGGCACAATGCCGACTTAAGTACAAGAAGACTGACTATTCTTACCGACTGTTTTGAACCATTAATGTGACACTAGTTATAGATTCCGGTGCTTCACTTCAGGTTTACTGTATCCCTCTGACCTTCTTATTGACGATGAAGCACAGAAATTTAATCGGAATTAAACACAAATGGCACAATGCCGACTTAAGTACAAGAAGACTGACTCTCCTTACTGTCCAAGTTTTGAACCATGCCTATGACACTAGTTATAGATTCCGATGCTTCACTTCAGGTTTACTGTATCCCTTGGACCTTCTTATTGACAATGAAACACAGAAATTGCATCGGAATTAAATAGACAAGGCCCAATGCCGACTTAGGTACAAGATGACTGACTCTTCTTACTGACAATGCTTGGAACCATTCCTGCGACGCTATTTACAGATTCCGATGCTTCACTTCAGGTTTACTGTATCCCTTGGACCTTCTTATTGACGATGAAACACAGATATTGCATCGGAATTAAATACAAAATTCACAATGCCGACTTAAGTACAAGAAGTCTGACTCTTCTTACTGACGATGTTTTGAACCATTCCTGTAACACTAGTTAGAGCTTCCGATGCTTCACTTCAGCATTACTGTATCCCTCTGACCTTCTTATTGACGATGAATCACAGAAATTGCATCGGAATTAAACACAAATTTCACAATGCCGACTTAAGTACAAGAAGACTGACTCTCCTTACTGTCTATGTTTTGAACCATTCCTGTGACACTAGTTATAGATTCCGATGCTTCACTTCAGGTTTACTGTATCCCTTGGACGTACTTATTGACGATGAAACACAGAAATTGCATCGGAATTAATTAGAAAAGGGACAATGCCGACTTAAGTACAAGAAGACTGACTCTTCTTTCTGACTATGTTTTGAACCATTCCTGTGATGCTAGTTACAGATTCCGATGCTTCACTTCAGGTTTACTACTTCCCTTGGACCTTCTTATTGACGATGAAGCACAGTAATTGCATCGGAATTAAATTGAAAAGGGCACAATGCCGACTTAAGTACAAGAAGACTGACTCTTCTTACTGACTATGATTTGAACCATTCGTGTGACACTAGTTATAGATTCCGATGCTTCACTTCAGGTTTACTGTATACCTCTGACCTTCTTATTGAAGATGAAACACAGATAGTGCATCAGAGTTAAATACAAAACGCACAATGCCGACTTAAGTACAAGAATACTGACTCTTCCTACTGTCTATGATTTGAAACATTCCTGTGACACTAGTTATAGATTTCGATGCTTCACTTCTGGATTACTGTATCCCTCTGACCGTCTTTTTGACGATGAAACACAGAAATTGGATCGGAATTAAATACAAAAGGCACAATGCCGACTTAAGTACATGAAGACTGACTCTTCTTACTGTCTATGTTTTGAACCATTCCTGTGACACTAGTTATAGATTCCGATGCTTCACTTCAGATTTACTGTATTCCTTGGACCTTCGTATTGACGATGAAACACAGAAATTGGATCGGAATTAAATAAAAATGCACAATGCCGACTTAAGTACAAGAAGACTGACTCTTCTTACTGACTGTTTTGAACCATTCCGGTGACACTAGTTATGGATTCCGATGCTTCACTTCAGGTTTACTGTATCCATATGACCTTCTTATTGACGATGAAACACAGAAATTGCATCGGAATAAAATAGAAAAGGCACAATGCTTACTTAAGTACAAGAAGACTGACCATTCTTACTGTCTATGATTTGAACCATTCCTGTGACACTAGTTATAGATTCCGATGCTTCACTTCAGGTTTACTGTATCCCTCTGACCTTCTTATTGACGATGAAACACAGAAATTGCATCGGAATTAAATAGAAAAGGCACAATGCCGACTTAAGTACAAGAAGACTGACTCTTCTTACTGACAATGTTTTGAACCATTCCTGCGACGCTAGTTACAGATTCCGATGCTTCACATCAGGTTTACTGTATCCCTCGGACCTTCTTATTGACGATGAAACACAGATGTTGCATCGGAATTAAATACAAAAGGCACAATGCCGACTTAACTACAAGAAAACTGACTCTTCTTACTGACTATGTTTTGAACCATTCCTGTGACACTAGTTATAGATTCCGATGCTTCATTTCAGATTTACTGTATCCCTTGGACCTTCTTATTGACGATGAAACACAGATAGTGCATCGGAATTAAATATAAAAGGCACAATGCCGACTTAAGTACAAGAAGACTGACCTTTCTTACTGTAAATGCTTAGAACCATTCCTGTGACACAAGTTATAGATTCCGATGCTTCCCTTCAGGTTTACTGTATCACTTGGACCTTCTTATTGACGATGAAACACAGAAATTGCATCGGAATTAAATACAAAAGGCACAATGCCGACTTAAGTACAAGAAGACTGACTATTCTTACCGACTGTTTTGAACCATTAATGTGACACTAGTTATAGATTCCGGTGCTTCACTTCAGGTTTACTGTATCCCTCTGACCTTCTTATTGACGATGAAGCACAGGAATTGCATCGGAATTAAACACAAATGGCACAATGCCGACTTAAGTACAAGAAGACTGACTCTCCTTACTGTCTATGTTTTGAACCATTCCTGTGACACTAGTTATAGATTCCGATGCTTCACTTCAGGTTTACTGTATCCCTTGGACGTACTTATTGACGATGAAACACAGAAATTGCATCGGTATTAAATGCAAAAGGCACAATGCCGACTTAAGTACATGTAGACAGACTCTTCCTACTGTCTATGCTTTGAAACATTCCTATGACCTTAGTTATAGATTCCGATGCTTCATTTCAGGTTTACTGTATCCCTTGGACCTTCTTATTGACGATGAAACACAGAAAGTGCATAGGAATTAAATAGAAAAGGCACAATGCCGAATTAAGTACAAGAAGACTGGCTCTTCTTACTGTCTATTTTTTGAAACATGCCTGTGACACAAGTTATAGATTCCGATGGTTCACTTCAGATTTACTGTATCCCTTGGACATTCTTATTGACAATGAAACACAGAATTTGCATCGCAATTAAATACAAAATGCACAATGCCGACTTATGTACAAGAAGACTGACTCTTCTTACTGACTGTATTGAACCATTCCTGTGACACTAGTTATAGATTCCGATGCTTCACTTCAGGTTTACTGTATCCCTCTGACCTTCGTATTGACCATGAAACACAGAAATTGCATCGGAATTAAATAGAAAAGGACAATGCCGACTTCAGTACAAGAGGACTGACTCTTCTTACCGTCTATGATTTGAACCATTCCTGTGACACTAGTTATAGATTGCGATGCTTCACTTCAGGTTTACTGTATTCCTTGGACATTCTTATTGACGATGAAACACAGAAATTGCATCGGAATTAAATAGAAAAGGGACAATGCCGACTTAAGTTCAAGAAGACTGACTCTTCTTACTGTCTATCCTTTGAAGCATTCCTGTGACGCTAGTTACAGATTCCGATGCTTCACTTCATGTTTACTGTATCCCTCTGACCATCTTCATGACGATGAAACACAGAAATTGCATCGGAATTAAATAGAAAAGGCACAATGCCGACTTAAGTACAAGAAGACTGACTCTTCCTACTGTCTATGTTTTGAACCATTCCTGTGACACTAGTTATAGATTCCGATGCTTCACTTCAGGTTTACTGTATCCCATGGGCGTTCTTATTGACGATGAAACACCAAAATTGCATCGGAATTAAATAGAAAAAGCACAATGCCGACTTAAGTACAAGAAGACTGACTCTTCTTACTGACTGTTTTGAACTTTCCTGTGACACTAGTTACAGATTCCGATACTTCACTTCAGGTTTACTGTATCCCTCTGACATTCTTATTGACGATGAAACACAGAAATTGCATCGGAATTAAATAGAAAATGCAAAATGCCGACTTAAGTACATGTAGACTGACTCTTCCTACTGTCTCTGTTTTGAAATATTCCTGTGACCTTAGTTATAGATTCCGATGCTTCACTTCAGGTTTACTGTATCCATCTGACTTTCTTACTGACGATGAAACACAGAAAGTGCATCGGAATTAAATAGAAAAGGCACAATGCCGACTTAAGTAAATGAAGACTGACTCTTCTTACAGTCTATGTTTTGAACCATTCCTGTGACACTAGTTATAGATTCCGATGCTTCACTTCAGGTTTACTGTATCCCTTGGACGTACTTATTGACGATGAAACACAGAAATTGCATCGGAATTAATTAGAAAAGGGACAATGCCGACTTAAGTACAAGAAGACTGACTCTTCTTTCTGACTATGTTTTGAACCATTCCTGTGACGCTAGTTACACATTCCGATGCTTCACTTCAGGTTTACTACTTCCCTTGGACCTTCGTATTGACGATGAAGCACAGTTATTGCATCGGAATTAAATTGAAAAGGACACAATGCCGACTTAAGTACAAGAAGACTGACTCTTCTTACTGACTATGATTTGAACCATTCGTGTGACACTAGTTATAGATTCCGATGCTTCATTTCAGGTTTACGGTATCCCACTGACCTTCTTATTGACGATGAAACACAGAAATTGCATCGGTATTAAATGCAAAAGGCACAATGCCGACTTAAGTACATGTAGACAGACTCTTCCTACTGTCTATGCTTTGAAACATTCCTATGACCTTAGTTATAGATTCCGATGCTTCATTTCAGGTTTACTGTATCTCTTGGACCTTCTTATTGACGATGAAACACAGAAAGTGCATAGAAATTAAATAGAAAAGGCACAATGCCGAATTAAGTACAAGAAGACTGGCTCTTCTTACTGTCTATTTTTTGAACCATTCCTGTGACACAAGTTATAGATTCCGATGGTTCACTTCAGATTTACTGTATCCCTTATACATTCTTATTGACAATGAAACACAGAATTTACATCGCAATTAAATACAAAATGCACAATGCCGACTTATGTACAAGAAGACTGACTCTTCTTACTGACTGTATTGAACCGTTCCTGTGACACTAGTTATAGATTCCGATCCTTCACTTCAGGTTTACTGTATCCCTCTGACCTTCGTATTGACCATGAAACACAGAAATTGCATCGGAATTAAATAGAAAAGGACATTGCCGACTTCAGTACAAGAGGACTGACTCTTCTTACTGTCTATGATTTGAACCATTCCTGTGACACTAGTTATAGTTTCCGATGCTTCACTTCAGGTTTACTGTATCCCATGGGCGTTCTTATTGACGATGAAACACAAAAATTGCATCGGAATTAAATACAAAAAGCACAATGCCGACTTAAGTAAATGAAGACTGACTCTTCTTACAGTCTATGATTTGAACCATTCCTGTGACACTAGTTATAGATTCCGATGCTTCACTTCAGGTTTACTGCATCCCTTGGACCTTCTTATTGACGATGAAACGCAGATATTGCATCGGAATTAAATACAAAATGCACAATGCCGACTTAAGTACAAGAAGACTGACTCTTCTTACAGACTGTTTTGAACCATTCCTGTGACACTAGTTATAGATTCCGATGCTTCACTTCATGTTTACTATATCCCTTGGACCTTCTTATTGACGATGAAACACAGAAATTGCATCGGAATTGAATAGAAAAGGCACAATGCCGACTTAAGTACAAGAAGACTGATTCTTCTTACTGTCTATGTTTTGAACCATTTCTGTCACGCTAGTTACAGATTCCGATACTTCAATTCAGGTTTACTGTATCCCTCTGACCTTCTTATTGACGATGCAACTCAGAAATTGAATCGGAATTAAATAGGAAAGGCACAATGCCGACTAAAGTACAAGAAGACTGACTCTTCTTACTGACTATGTTTTGAACCATTCCTGTGACGATAGTTACAGATTCCGATGCTTCACTTCAGGTTTAATGTATCCCTTGTCCCTACGTACTGACGATGATACACAGATATTGCATCGGAATTAAATACAAAGGGCACAATGCCGACGTAAGTACAAGAAGACTGACTCTTCTTACTGACTATGTTTTGAAACATTCCTGAGACACTAGTTAGAGATTCCGATGCTTCACTTCAGGTTTACTGTATCCATCTGACCTTCTTACTGACGATGAAACACAGAAAGTGCATCGGAATTAAACAGAAAAGGCACAATGCCGACTTAAGTAAAAGAAGACTGACTCTTCCTATTGTCTATGTTTTGAACCATTCCTGTGACACTAGTTATAGATTCCGATGCCTCACTTCAGGTTTACTGTATCCCTTGGACCTTCTTATTGACGATGAAACACAGAAATTGCATCGGAATTAAATACAAAAGCCACAATGCCGACTTAAGTACAAGAAGACTGACTCTTCTTACTAACTATGCTTTGAACCATTCATGTGACACTAGTTATAGATTCCGATGCTTCACTTCAGGTTTACTGTATCCCTTGGACCTTCTTATTGACGATGAAACACAGATATTGCATCGGAATTAAATACAAAAGGCACAATGCCGACGTAAGTACTAGAAGACTGACTCTTCTTACTGACTATGCTTTGAACTATTCCTGTGACACTAGTTAGAGATTCCGATGCTTCACTTCAGGTTTACTATTTTCCTCTGACGTTATTATGACGATGAAACACAGTAATTGCATCGGAATTAAAATGAAAAGGGCACAATGCCAACGTAAGTACAAGAAGACTGACTCTTCATACTGTCTATAATTTGAACCATTCCTGTGACACTAAATATAGATTCCGATGCTTCACTTCAGGTTTACTGTATCCTTTGGACCTTCTTATTGACGATGAAAAACAGAAATTGCATCGGAATTAAATACAAAAGCTACAAAGCCGACATAAGTACAAGAAAACTGACTCTTCTTACTGACTATGTTTTGAACCATTCCTGTGACACTAGTTATAGATTCCGATGCTTCACTTCAGGTTTTCTGTATCCCTCTGACCTTCTTATTGAAGATGAAACACAGATAGTGCATCGGAGTTAAATACAAAACGCACAATGCCGACTTAAGTACAAGAAGACTGACTCTCCTTACTGTCTATGTTTTGAACCATTCCTGTGAAACTAGTTATAGATTCCGATGCTTCACTGAAGGTATACTGTATCCCTCTGACCTTCTTATTGACGATGAAACACAGAAATTGCATCGGAATTAAATACAAAATGCACAATGCCGACTTAAGTACATGTAGACTAACTCTTCCTACTGCCTATGTTTTGAAACATTCCTGTGACACTAGTTATAGATTCCGATGCTTCATTTCAGGTTTACTGTATCCCTTGGACCTTCTTATTGACGATGAAACACAGAAATTGCATCGGAATTAAATATAAAAGGCACAATGCCGACTTAAGTACAAGAAGACTGACCTTTCTTACTGTAAATGCTTAGAACCATTCCTGTGACACAAGTTATAGATTCCGATGCTTCACTTCTGGTTTACTGTATCACTTGGACCTTCTTATTGACGATGAAACACACAAATTGCATCGGAATTAAATACAAAAGGCACAATGCCGACTTAAGTACAAGAAGACTGACTATTCTTACCGACTGTTTTGAACCATTAATGTGACACTAGTTATAGATTCCGGTGCTTCACTTCAGGTTTACTGTATCCCTCTGAACTTCTTATTGACGATGAAGCACAGAAATTGCATCGGAATTAAACACAAATGGCACAATGCCGACTTAAGTACAAGAAGACTGACTCTCCTTACTGTCTATGTTTTGAACCATTCCTGTGACACTAGTTATAGATTCCGATGCTTCAATTCAGGTTTACTATTTCCCTTGGACCTTCTTATTGACGATGAAGCACAGTAATTGCATCGGAATTAAATTGAAAAGGGCACAATGCCGACATAAGTACAAGAAGACTGACTCTTCTTACTGACTATGTTTTGAACCATTCGTGTGACACTAGTTATAGATTCCGATGCTTCACTTCAGGTTTACTGCATCCCTTGGACCTTCTTATTGACGATGAAACGCTGATATTGCATCGGATTTAAATACAAAATGCACAATGCCGACTTAAGTACAAGAAGACTGACTCTTCTTACAGACTGTTTTGAACCATTCCTGTGACACTAGTTATAGATTCCGATGCTTCACTTCATGTTTACTATATCCCTTGGACCTTCTTATTGACGATGAAACACAGAAATTGCATCGGAATTGAATAGAAAAGGCACAATGCCGACTTAAGTACAAGAAGACTGATTCTTCTTACTGTCTATGTTTTGAACCATTTCTGTCACGCTAGTTACA
Source organism: Schistocerca piceifrons (assembly GCF_021461385.2). Lineage (NCBI taxonomy): Eukaryota > Metazoa > Arthropoda > Insecta > Orthoptera > Acrididae > Schistocerca > Schistocerca piceifrons. The sequence continues at coordinate 38,139 of NW_025728227.1, forward strand.
GATTCCGATACTTCAATTCAGGTTTACTGTATCCCTCTGACCTTCTTATTGACGATGCAACTCAGAAATTGAATCGGAATTAAATAGGAAAGGCACAATGCCGACTAAAGTACAAGAAGACTGACTCTTCTTACTGACTATGTTTTGAACCATTCCTGTGACGATAGTTACAGATTCCGATGCTTCACTTCAGGTTTAATGTATCCCTTGTCCCTACGCACTGACGATGATACACAGATATTGCATCGGAATTAAATACAAAGGGCACAATGCCGACGTAAGTACAAGAAGACTGACTCTTCTTACTGACTATGTTTTGAAACATTCCTGAGACACTAGTTAGAGATTCCGATGCTTCACTTCAGGTTTACTGTATCCATCTGACCTTCTTACTGACGATGAAACACAGAAAGTGCATCGGAATTAAACAGAAAAGGCACAATGCCGACTTAAGTAAAAGAAGACTGACTCTTCCTATTGTCTATGTTTTGAACCATTCCTGTGACACTAGTTATAGATTCCGATGCCTCACTTCAGGTTTACTGTATCCCATGGGCGTTCTTATTGACGATGAAACACAAAAATTGCATCGGAATTAAATACAAAAAGCACAATGCCGACTTAAGTAAATGAAGACTGACTCTTCTTACAGTCTATGTTTTGAACCATTCCTGTGACACTAGTTATAGATTCCGATGCTTCACTTCAGGTTTACTGCATCCCTTGGACCTTCTTATTGACGATGAAACGCAGATATTGCATCGGAATTAAATACAAAATGCACAATGCCGACTTAAGTACAAGAAAAGTGACTCTTCTTACAGACTGTTTTGAACCATTCCTGTGACACTAGTTATAGATTCCGATGCTTCACTTCATGTTTACTATATCCCTTGGACCTTCTTATTGACGATGAAACACAGAAATTGCATCGGAATTGAATAGAAAAGGCACAATGCCGACTTAAGTACAAGAAGACTGATTCTTCTTACTGTCTATGTTTTGAACCATTTCTGTCACGCTAGTTACAGATTCCGATACTTCAATTCAGGTTTACTGTATCCCTCTGACCTTCTTATTGACGATGCAACTCAGAAATTGAATCGGAATTAAATAGGAAAGGCACAATGCCGACTAAAGTACAAGAAGACTGACTCTTCTTACTGACTATGTTTTGAACCATTCCTGTGACGATAGTTACAGATTCCGATGCTTCACTTCAGGTTTAATGTATCCCTTGTCCCTACGTACTGACGATGATACACAGATATTGCATCGGAATTAAATACAAAGGGCACAATGCCGACGTAAGTACAAGAAGACTGACTCTTCTTACTGACTATGTTTTGAAACATTCCTGAGACACTAGTTAGAGATTCCGATGCTTCACTTCAGGTTTACTGTATCCATCTGACCTTCTTACTGACGATGAAACACAGAAAGTGCATCGGAATTAAACAGAAAAGGCACAATGCCGACTTAAGTAAAAGAAGACTGACTCTTCCTATTGTCTATGTTTTGAACCATTCCTGTGACACTAGTTATAGATTCCGATGCCTCACTTCAGGTTTACTGTATCCCTTGGACCTTCTTATTGACGATGAAACACAGAAATTGCATCGGAATTAAATACAAAAGCCACAATGCCGACTTAAGTACAAGAAGACTGACTCTTCTTACTAACTATGCTTTGAACCATTCATGTGACACTAGTTATAGATTCCGATGCTTCACTTCAGGTTTACTGTATCCCTTGGACCTTCTTATTGACGATGAAACACAGATATTGCATCGGAATTAAATACAAAAGGCACAATGCCGACGTAAGTACTAGAAGACTGACTCTTCTTACTGACTATGCTTTGAACTATTCCTGTGACACTAGTTAGAGATTCCGATGCTTCACTTCAGGTTTACTATTTTCCTCTGACGTTATTATGACGATGAAACACAGTAATTGCATCGGAATTAAAATGAAAAGGGCACAATGCCAACGTAAGTACAAGAAGACTGACTCTTCATACTGTCTATAATTTGAACCATTCCTGTGACACTAAATATAGATTCCGATGCTTCACTTCAGGTTTACTGTATCCTTTGGACCTTCTTATTGACGATGAAAAACAGAAATTGCATCGGAATTAAGTACAAAAGCTACAAAGCCGACATAAGTACAAGAAAACTGACTCTTCTTACTGACTATGTTTTGAACCATTCCTGTGACACTAGTTATAGATTCCGATGCTTCACTTCAGGTTTTCTGTATCCCTCTGACCTTCTTATTGAAGATGAAACACAGATAGTGCATCGGTGTTAAATACAAAACGCACAATGCCGACTTAAGTACAAGAAGACTGACTCTCCTTACTGTCTATGTTTTGAACCATTCCTGTGAAACTAGTTATAGATTCCGATGCTTCACTGAAGGTATACTGTATCCCTCTGACCTTCTTATTGACGATGAAACACAGAAATTGCATCGGAATTAAATACAAAATGCACAATGCCGACTTAAGTACATGTAGACTAACTCTTCCTACTGCCTATGTTTTGAAACATTCCTGTGACACTAGTTATAGATTCCGATGCTTCATTTCAGGTTTACTGTATCCCTTGGACCTTCTTATTGACGATGAAACACAGAAATTGCATCGGAATTAAATATAAAAGGCACAATGCCGACTTAAGTACAAGAAGACTGACCTTTCTTACTGTAAATGCTTAGAACCATTCCTGTGACACAAGTTATAGATTCCGATGCTTCACTTCTGGTTTACTGTATCACTTGGACCTTCTTATTGACGATGAAACACACAAATTGCATCGGAATTAAATACAAAAGGCACAATGCCGACTTAAGTACAAGAAGACTGACTATTCTTACCGACTGTTTTGAACCATTAATGTGACACTAGTTATAGATTCCGGTGCTTCACTTCAGGTTTACTGTATCCCTCTGACCTTCTTATTGACGATGAAGCACAGAAATTGCATCGGAATTAAACACAAATGGCACAATGCCGACTTAAGTACAAGAAGACTGACTCTCCTTACTGTCTATGTTTTGAACCATTCCTGTGACACTAGTTATAGATTCCGATGCTTCAATTCAGGTTTACTATTTCCCTTGGACCTTCTTATTGACGATGAAGCACAGTAATTGCATCGGAATTAAATTGAAAAGGGCACAGTGCCGACATAAGTACAAGAAGACTGACTCTTCTTACTGACTATGTTTTGAACCATTCGTGTGACACTAGTTATAGATTCCGATGCTTCACTTCAGGTTTACTGCATCCCTTGGACCTTCTTATTGACGATGAAACGCAGATATTGCATCGGAATTAAATACAAAATGCACAATGCCGACTTAAGTACAAGAAGACTGACTCTTCTTACAGACTGTTTTGAACCATTCCTGTGACACTAGTTATAGATTCCGATGCTTCACTTCATGTTTACTATATCCCTTGGACCTTCTTATTGACGATGAAACACAGAAATTGCATCGGAATTGAATAGAAAAGGCACAATGCCGACTTAAGTACAAGAAGACTGATTCTTCTTACTGTCTATGTTTTGAACCATTTCTGTCACGCTAGTTACAGATTCCGATACTTCAATTCAGGTTTACTGTATCCCTCTGACCTTCTTATTGACGATGCAACTCAGAAATTGAATCGGAATTAAATAGGAAAGGCACAATGCCGACTAAAGTACAAGAAGACTGACTCTTCTTACTGACTATGTTTTGAACCATTCCTGTGACGATAGTTACAGATTCCGATGCTTCACTTCAGGTTTAATGTATCCCTTGTCCCTACGTACTGACGATGATACACAGATATTGCATCGGAATTAAATACAAAGGGCACAATGCCGACGTAAGTACAAGAAGACTGACTCTTCTTACTGACTATGTTTTGAAACATTCCTGAGACACTAGTTAGAGATTCCGATGCTTCACTTCAGGTTTACTGTATCCATCTGACCTTCTTACTGACGATGAAACACAGAAAGTGCATCGGAATTAAACAGAAAAGGCACAATGCCGACTTAAGTAAAAGAAGACTGACTCTTCCTATTGTCTATGTTTTGAACCATTCCTGTGACACTAGTTATAGATTCCGATGCCTCACTTCAGGTTTACTGTATCCCATGGGCGTTCTTATTGACGATGAAACACAAAAATTGCATCGGAATTAAATACAAAAAGCACAATGCCGACTTAAGTAAATGAAGACTGACTCTTCTTACAGTCTATGTTTTGAACCATTCCTGTGACACTAGTTATAGATTCCGATGCTTCACTTCAGGTTTACTGCATCCCTTGTACCTTCTTATTGACGATGAAACGCAGATATTGCATCGGAATTAAATACAAAATGCACAATGCCGACTTAAGTACAAGAAAAGTGACTCTTCTTACAGACTGTTTTGAACCATTCCTGTGACACTAGTTATAGATTCCGATGCTTCACTTCATGTTTACTATATCCCTTGGACCTTCTTATTGACGATGAAACACAGAAATTGCATCGGAATTGAATAGAAAAGGCACAATGCCGACTTAAGTACAAGAAGACTGATTCTTCTTACTGTCTATGTTTTGAACCATTTCTGTCACGCTAGTTACAGATTCCGATACTTCAATTCAGGTTTACTGTATCCCTCTGACCTTCTTATTGACGATGCAACTCAGAAATTGAATCGGAATTAAATAGGAAAGGCACAATGCCGACTAAAGTACAAGAAGACTGACTCTTCTTACTGACTATGTTTTGAACCATTCCTGTGACGATAGTTACAGATTCCGATGCTTCACTTCAGGTTTAATGTATCCCTTGTCCCTACGTACTGACGATGATACACAGATATTGCATCGGAATTAAATACAAAGGGCACAATGCCGACGTAAGTACAAGAAGACTGACTCTTCTTACTGACTATGTTTTGAAACATTCCTGAGACACTAGTTAGAGATTCCGATGCTTCACTTCAGGTTTACTGTATCCATCTGACCTTCTTACTGACGATGAAACACAGAAAGTGCATCGGAATTAAACAGAAAAGGCACAATGCCGACTTAAGTAAAAGAAGACTGACTCTTCCTATTGTCTATGTTTTGAACCATTCCTGTGACACTAGTTATAGATTCCGATGCCTCACTTCAGGTTTACTGTATCCCTTGGACCTTCTTATTGACGATGAAACACAGAAATTGCATCGGAATTAAATACAAAAGCCACAATGCCGACTTAAGTACAAGAAGACTGACTCTTCTTACTAACTATGCTTTGAACCATTCATGTGACACTAGTTATAGATTCCGATGCTTCACTTCAGGTTTACTGTATCCCTTGGACCTTCTTATTGACGATGAAACACAGATATTGCATCGGAATTAAATACAAAAGGCACAATGCCGACGTAAGTACTAGAAGACTGACTCTTCTTACTGACTATGCTTTGAACTATTCCTGTGACACTAGTTAGAGATTCCGATGCTTCACTTCAAGGTTTACTATTTTCCTCTGACGTTATTATGACGATGAAACACAGTAATTGCATCGGAATTAAAATGAAAAGGGCACAATGCCAACGTAAGTACAAGAAGACTGACTCTTCATACTGTCTATAATTTGAACCATTCCTGTGACACTAAATATAGATTCCGATGCTTCACTTCAGGTTTACTGTATCCTTTGGACCTTCTTATTGACGATGAAAAACAGAAATTGCATCGGAATTAAATACAAAAGCTACAAAGCCGACATAAGTACAAGAAAACTGACTCTTCTTACTGACTATGTTTTGAACCATTCCTGTGACACTAGTTATAGATTCCGATGCTTCACTTCAGGTTTTCTGTATCCCTCTGACCTTCTTATTGAAGATGAAACACAGATAGTGCATCGGTGTTAAATACAAAACTCACAATGCCGACTTAAGTACAAGAAGACTGACTCTCCTTACTGTCTATGTTTTGAACCATTCCTGTGAAACTAGTTATAGATTCCGATGCTTCACTGAAGGTATACTGTATCCCTCTGACCTTCTTATTGACGATGAAACACAGAAATTGCATCGGAATTAAATACAAAATGCACAATGCCGACTTAAGTACATGTAGACTAACTCTTCCTACTGCCTATGTTTTGAAACATTCCTGTGACACTAGTTATAGATTCCGATGCTTCATTTCAGGTTTACTGTATCCCTTGGACCTTCTTATTGACGATGAAACACAGAAATTGCATCGGAATTAAATATAAAAGGCACAATGCCGACTTAAGTACAAGAAGACTGACCTTTCTTACTGTAAATGCTTAGAACCATTCCTGTGACACAAGTTATAGATTCCGATGCTTCACTTCTGGTTTACTGTATCACTTGGACCTTCTTATTGACGATGAAACACACAAATTGCATCGGAATTAAATACAAAAGGCACAATGCCGACTTAAGTACAAGAAGACTGACTATTCTTACCGACTGTTTTGAACCATTAATGTGACACTAGTTATAGATTCCGGTGCTTCACTTCAGGTTTACTGTATCCCTCTGACCTTCTTATTGACGATGAAGCACAGAAATTGCATCGGAATTAAACACAAATGGCACAATGCCGACTTAAGTACAAGAAGACTGACTCTCCTTACTGTCTATGTTTTGAACCATTCCTGTGACACTAGTTATAGATTCCGATGCTTCAATTCAGGTTTACTATTTCCCTTGGACCTTCTTATTGACGATGAAGCACAGTAATTGCATCGGAATTAAATTGAAAAGGGCACAGTGCCGACATAAGTACAAGAAGACTGACTCTTCTTACTGACTATGTTTTGAACCATTCGTGTGACACTAGTTATAGATTCCGATGCTTCACTTCAGGTTTACTGCATCCCTTGGACCTTCTTATTGACGATGAAACGCAGATATTGCATCGGAATTAAATACAAAATGCACAATGCCGACTTAAGTACAACAAGACTGACTCTTCTTACAGACTGTTTTGAACCATTCCTGTGACACTAGTTATAGATTCCGATGCTTCACTTCATGTTTACTATATCCCTTGGACCTTCTTATTGACGATGAAACACAGAAATTGCATCGGAATTGAATAGAAAAGGCACAATGCCGACTTAAGTACAAGAAGACTGATTCTTCTTACTGTCTATGTTTTGAACCATTTCTGTCACGCTAGTTACAGATTCCGATACTTCAATTCAGGTTTACTGTATCCCTCTGACCTTCTTATTGACGATGCAACTCAGAAATTGAATCGGAATTAAATAGGAAAGGCACAATGCCGACTAAAGTACAAGAAGACTGACTCTTCTTACTGACTATGTTTTGAACCATTCCTGTGACGATAGTTACAGATTCCGATGCTTCACTTCAGGTTTAATGTATCCCTTGTCCCTACGTACTGACGATGATACACAGATATTGCATCGGAATTAAATACAAAGGGCACAATGCCGACGTAAGTACAAGAAGACTGACTCTTCTTACTGACTATGTTTTGAAACATTCCTGAGACACTAGTTAGAGATTCCGATGCTTCACTTCAGGTTTACTGTATCCATCTGACCTTCTTACTGACGATGAAACACAGAAAGTGCATCGGAATTAAACAGAAAAGGCACAATGCCGACTTAAGTAAAAGAAGACTGACTCTTCCTATTGTCTATGTTTTGAACCATTCCTGTGACACTAGTTATAGATTCCGATGCCTCACTTCAGGTTTACTGTATCCCATGGGCGTTCTTATTGACGATGAAACACAAAAATTGCATCGGAATTAAATACAAAAAGCACAATGCCGACTTAAGTAAATGAAGACTGACTCTTCTTACAGTCTATGTTTTGAACCATTCCTGTGACACTAGTTATAGATTCCGATGCCTCACTTCAGGTTTACTGTATCCCTTGGACCTTCTTATTGACGATGAAACACAGAAATTGCATGGGAATTAAATACAAAAGCCACAATGCCGACTTAAGTACAAGAAGACTGACTCTTCTTACTAACTATGCTTTGAACCATTCATGTGACACTAGTTATAGATTCCGATGCTTCACTTCAGGTTTACTGTATCCCTTGGACCTTCTTATTGACGATGAAACACAGATATTGCATCGGAATTAAATACAAAAGGCACAATGCCGACGTAAGTACTAGAAGACTGACTCTTCTTACTGACTATGCTTTGAACTATTCCTGTGACACTAGTTAGAGATTCCGATGCTTCACTTCAGGTTTACTATTTTCCTCTGACGTTATTATGACGATGAAACACAGTAATTGCATCGGAATTAAAATGAAAAGGGCACAATGCCAACGTAAGTACAAGAAGACTGACTCTTCATACTGTCTATAATTTGAACTATTCCTGTGACACTAAATATAGATTCCGATGCTTCACTTCAGGTTTACTGTATCCTTTGGACCTTCTTATTGACGATGAAAAACAGAAATTGCATCGGAATTAAATACAAAAGCTACAAAGCCGACATAAGTACAAGAAAACTGACTCTTCTTACTGACTATGTTTTGAACCATTCCTGTGACACTAGTTATAGATTCCGATGCTTCACTTCAGGTTTTCTGTATCCCTCTGACCTTCTTATTGAAGATGAAACACAGATAGTGCATCGGAGTTAAATACAAAACGCACAATGCCGACTTAAGTACAAGAAGACTGACTCTCCTTACTGTCTATGTTTTGAACCATTCCTGTGAAACTAGTTATAGATTCCGATGCTTCACTGAAGGTATACTGTATCCCTCTGACCTTCTTATTGACGATGAAACACAGAAATTGCATCGGAATTAAATACAAAATGCACAATGCCGACTTAAGTACATGTAGACTAACTCTTCCTACTGCCTATGTTTTGAAACATTCCTGTGACACTAGTTATAGATTCCGATGCTTCATTTCAGGTTTACTGTATCCCTTGGACCTTCTTATTGACGATGAAACACAGAAATTGCATCGGAATTAAATATAAAAGGCACAATGCCGACTTAAGTACAAGAAGACTGACCTTTCTTACTGTAAATGCTTAGAACCATTCCTGTGACACAAGTTATAGATTCCGATGCTTCACTTCAGGTTTACTGTATCACTTGGACCTTCTTATTGACGATGAAACACACAAATTGCATCGGAATTAAATACAAAAGGCACAATGCCGACTTAAGTACAAGAAGACTGACTATTCTTACCGACTGTTTTGAACCATTAATGTGACACTAGTTATAGATTCCGGTGCTTCACTTCAGGTTTACTGTATCCCTCTGACCTTCTTATTGACGATGAAGCACAGAAATTGCATCGGAATTAAACACAAATGGCACAATGCCGACTTAAGTACAAGAAGACTGACTCTCCTTACTGTCTATGTTTTGAACCATTCCTGTGACACTAGTTATAGATTCCGATGCTTCAATTCAGGTTTACTATTTCCCTTGGACCTTCTTATTGACGATGAAGCACAGTAATTGCATCGGAATTAAATTGAAAAGGGCACAATGCCGACATAAGTACAAGAAGACTGACTCTTCTTACTGACTATGTTTTGAACCATTCGTGTGACACTAGTTATAGATTCCGATGCTTCACTTCAGGTTTACTGCATCCCTTGGACCTTCTTATTGACGATGAAACGCAGATATTGCATCGGAATTAAATACAAAATGCACAATGCCGACTTAAGTACAAGAAGACTGACTCTTCTTACAGACTGTTTTGAACCATTCCTGTGACACTAGTTATAGATTCCGATGCTTCACTTCATCTTTACTATATCCCATGGACCTTCTTATTGACGATGAAACACAGAAATTGCATCGGAATTGAATAGAAAAGGCACAATGCCGACTTAAGTACAAGAAGACTGATTCTTCTTACTGTCTATGTTTTGAACCATTTCTGTCACGCTAGTTACAGATTCCGATACTTCAATTCAGGTTTACTGTATCCCTCTGACCTTCTTATTGACGATGCAACTCAGAAATTGAATCGGAATTAAATAGGAAAGGCACAATGCCGACTAAAGTACAAGAAGACTGACTCTTCTTACTGACTATGTTTTGAACCATTCCTGTGACGATAGTTACAGATTCCGATGCTTCACTTCAGGTTTAATGTATCCCTTGTCCCTACGTACTGACGATGATACACAGATATTGCATCGGAATTAAATACAAAGGGCACAATGCCGACGTAAGTACAAGAAGACTGACTCTTCTTACTGACTATGTTTTGAAACATTCCTGAGACACTAGTTAGAGATTCCGATGCTTCACTTCAGGTTTACTGTATCCATCTGACCTTCTTACTGACGATGAAACACAGAAAGTGCATTGGAATTAAACAGAAAAGGCACAATGCCGACTTAAGTAAAAGAAGACTGACTCTTCCTATTGTCTATGTTTTGAACCATTCCTGTGACACTAGTTATAGATTCCGATGTCTCACTTCAGGTTTACTGTATCCCATGGGCGTTCTTATTGACGATGAAACACAAAAATTGCATCGGAATTAAATACAAAAAGCACAATGCCGACTTAAGTAAATGAAGACTGACTCTTCTTACAGTCTATGTTTTGAACCATTCCTGTGACACTAGTTATAGATTCCGATGCTTCACTTCAGGTTTACTGCATCCCTTGGACCTTCTTATTGACGATGAAACGCAGATATTGCATCGGAATTAAATACAAAATGCACAATGCCGACTTAAGTACAAGAAGACTGACTCTTCTTACAGACTGTTTTGAACCATTCCTGTGACACTAGTTATAGATTCCGATGCTTCACTTCATGTTTACTATATCCCTTGGACCTTCTTATTGACGATGAAACACAGAAATTGCATCGGAATTGAATAGAAAAGGCACAATGCCGACTTAAGTACAAGAAGACTGATTCTTCTTACTGTCTATGTTTTGAACCATTTCTGTCACGCTAGTTACAGATTCCGATACTTCAATTCAGGTTTACTGTATCCCTCTGACCTTCTTATTGACGATGCAACTCAGAAATTGAATCGGAATTAAATAGGAAAGGCACAATGCCGACTAAAGTACAAGAAGACTGACTCTTCTTACTGACTATGTTTTGAACCATTCCTGTGACGATAGTTACAGATTCCGATGCTTCACTTCAGGTTTAATGTATCCCTTGTCCCTACGTACTGACGATGATACACAGATATTGCATCGGAATTAAATACAAAGGGCACAATGCCGACGTAAGTACAAGAAGACTGACTCTTCTTACTGACTATGTTTTGAAACATTCCTGAGACACTAGTTAGAGATTCCGATGCTTCACTTCAGGTTTACTGTATCCATCTGACCTTCTTACTGACGATGAAACACAGAAAGTGCATCGGAATGAAACAGAAAAGGCACAATGCCGACTTAAGTAAAAGAAGACTGACTCTTCCTATTGTCTATGTTTTGAACCATTCCTGTGACACTAGTTATAGATTCCGATGCCTCACTTCAGGTTTACTGTATCCCTTGGACCTTCTTATTGACGATGAAACACAGAAATTGCATCGGAATTAAATACAAAAGCCACAATGCCGACTTAAGTACAAGAAGACTGACTCTTCTTACTAACTATGCTTTGAACCATTCATGTGACACTAGTTATAGATTCCGATGCTTCACTTCAGGTTTACTGTATCCCTTGGACCTTCTTATTGACGATGAAACACAGATATTGCATCGGAATTAAATACAAAAGGCACAATGCCGACGTAAGTACTAGAAGACTGACTCTTCTTACTGACTATGCTTTGAACTATTCCTGTGACACTAGTTAGAGATTCCGATGCTTCACTTCAGGTTTACTATTTTCCTCTGACGTTATTATGACGATGAAACACAGTAATTGCATCGGAATTAAAATGAAAAGGGCACAATGCCAACGTAAGTACAAGAAGACTGACTCTTCATACTGACTATAATTTGAACCATTCCTGTGACACTAAATATAGATTCCGATGCTTCACTTCAGGTTTACTGTATCCTTTGGACCTTCTTATTGACGATGAAAAACAGAAATTGCATCGGAATTAAATACAAAAGCTACAAAGCCGACATAAGTACAAGAAAACTGACTCTTCTTACTGACTATGTTTTGAACCATTCCTGTGACACTAGTTATAGATTCCGATGCTTCACTTCAGGTTTTCTGTATCCCTCTGACCTTCTTATTGAAGATGAAACACAGATAGTGCATCGGAGTTAAATACAAAACGCACAATGCCGACTTAAGTACAAGAAGACAGACTCTCCTTACTGTCTATGTTTTGAACCATTCCTGTGAAACTAGTTATAGATTCCGATGCTTCACTGAAGGTATACTGTATCCCTCTGACCTTCTTATTGACGATGAAACACAGAAATTGCATCGGAATTAAATACAAAATGCACAATGCCGACTTAAGTACATGTAGACTAACTCTTCCTACTGCCTATGTTTTGAAACATTCCTGTGACACTAGTTATAGATTCCGATGCTTCATTTCAGGTTTACTGTATCCTTTGGACCTTCTTATTGACGATGAAACACAGAAATTGCATCGGAATTAAATATAAAAGGCACAATGCCGACTTAAGTACAAGAAGACTGACCTTTCTTACTGTAAATGCTTAGAACCATTCCTGTGACACAAGTTATAGATTTCGATGCTTCACTTCAGGTTTACTGTATCACTTGGACCTTCTTATTGACGATGAAACACACAAATTGCATCGGAATTAAATACAAAAGGCACAATGCCGACTTAAGTACAAGAAGACTGACTATTCTTACCGACTGTTTTGAACCATTAATGTGACACTAGTTATAGATTCCGGTGCTTCACTTCAGGTTTACTGTATCCCTCTGACCTTCTTATTGACGATGAAGCACAGAAATTGCATCGGAATTAAACACAAATGGCACAATGCCGACTTAAGTACAAGAAGACTGACTCTCCTTACTGTCTATGTTTTGAACCATTCCTGTGACACTAGTTATAGATTCCGATGCTTCAATTCAGGTTTACTATTTCCCTTGGACCTTCTTATTGACGATGAAGCACAGTAATTGCATCGGAATTAAATTGAAAAGGGCACAATGCCGACATAAGTACAAGAAGACTGACTCTTCTTACTGACTATGTTTTGAACCATTCGTGTGACACTAGTTATAGATTCCGATGCTTCACTTCAGGTTTACGGTATCCTACTGACCTTCTTATTGACGATGAAACACAGAAATTGCATCGGTATTTAATGCAAGAGGCACAATGCCGACTTAAGTACATGTAGACTGACTCTTACTACTGTCTATGCTTTGAAACATTCCTGTGACCTTAGTTATAGATTCCGATGCTTCATTTCAGGTTTACTGTATCCCTTGGACCTTCTTATTGACGATGAAACACAGAAAGGGCATCGGAATTAAATAGAAAAGACACAATGCCGACTTAAGTACAAGAAGACTAACCTTTCTTACTGTCTATGCTTTGAACCATTCCTGTGACACTAGTTATAGATTCCGATGCTTCACTTCAGGTTTACTGTTTTCCTTGGCCCTTCTTATTGACGATGAAACACAGAAATTGAATCGAAATTAAATACAAAAGGCACAATGTCGACTTAAGTACAATAAGACTGACTCTTCCTACTGTCTACGTTTCGAACCATTCCTGTGACACTAGTTATAGATTCCGATGCTTCACTTCAGGTTTACTGTATCCCTCGGACCCTCTTATATACGATGAAACACAGAAATTGCATCGGAATTAAATAGAAAAGGCACAATGCCGACTTAAGTACAAGAAGACTGACTCTTCCTACTGTCTATGTTTTGATCCATTCCTGTGACACTAGTTATGGATTCCGATGCTTCATTTCAGGTTTACTGTATCCCTTGGAAATTCTTATTGACGATGAAAAACAGAAATTGCATCGGAATTAAATAGAAAAGGCACAATGCCAACATAAGTACAATAAGACTGACTCTTCCTACTGTCTACGTTTCGAACCATTCCTGTGACACTAGTTATAGACTCCGATGCTTCACTTCAGGTTTACTGTATCCCATGGGCGTTCTTATTGACGATGAAACACAAAAATTGCATCGGAATTAAATAGAAATAGCACAATGCCGACTTAAGTACAAGAAGACTGACTCTTCTTGCTGACTGTTTTGAACTTTCCTGTGACACTAGTTACAGATTCCGATACTTCTCTTCAGGTTTACTGTATCCCTCTGACATTCTTATTGACGATGAATCACAGAAATTGCATCGGAATTAAATAGAAAAGGCAAATTGCCGACTTAAGCACATGTAGACTGACTCATCCTACTGTCTCTGTTTTGAAATATTCCTGTGACCCTAGTTATATATTCCGATGCTTCATTTCAGGTTTACTTTATCCCTTGGACCCCCTTGTTGACGATGAAACACAGAAAGTACATCGGAATTAAATAGAAAAGGCACAATGTCGACTTAAGTAAATGAAGACTGACTCTTCTTACAGTCTATGTTTTGAACCATTCCTGTGACACTAGTTATAGTTTCCGATGCTTCATTTCAGGTTTACTGTATCCCTAAGATCTTCTTATTGACAATGAAACACAGATAGTGCATCGGAGTAAAATCCAAAAGGGACAATGCCGACTTAAGTACAAGAAGACTGACTCTTCCTACTGTCTATGTTTGGAACCATTCCTGTGACGCTAGTTACAGATTCCGATGCTTCACTTCAGGTTTACTGTATCCCTCTGACCTTCTTATTGACGATGCAACACAGAAATTGCATCGGAATTAAATAGAAAAGGCACAATGCCGACTTAAGTACAAGAAGACTGACTCTTCCTACTGACTATGGTTTGAACTATTCCTGTGACACTAGTTAGAGATTCCGATGCTACACTTCAGGTTTACTGTATTCCTCTGACCTTATTATTGACGATGAAACACAGTAATTGCATCGGAATTTAATTGAAAAGGGCACAATGCCGACTTATGTACAAGAAGACTGACTCTTCTTACTGTCAATGTTTTGAATCATTCCTGTGTCACTAGTTATAGATTCCGATGCTTCACTTCAGATTTACTGTATTCCTTGTACCATCTTATTGACGATGAAACACATAAATTGCATCGGAATTAAATACAAAATGCACAATGCCGACTTAAGTACAAGAAGACTGACTCTTCTTACTGACTGTTTTGAACCTTTCCTGTGACACTAGTTATAGATTCCGATGCTTCACTTCAGGTTTACTGTTTCCCTCTGACCTTCTTATTGACGATGAAACACAGAAATTTCATCGGAATTAAATAGAAAAGGCACAATGCCGACATAAGTACAAGAAGACTGACTCTTCCAACTGTCTATGTTTTGAAATATTCCTGTGACCTTAGTTATAGATTCCGATGCTTCATTTCAGATTTACTGTATCCCTTGGACCTTCTTATTGACGATGAAACACAGAAAGTGCATAGGAATTAAATAGAAAAGGCACAATGCCGACTTAAGTACAAGAAGACTGACTCTTCCTACTGTCTATGTTTTGATCCATTCCTGTGACACTAGTTATGGATTCCGATGCTTCATTTCAGGTTTACCGTATCCCTTGGATCTTCTTATTGACGATGAAACACAGATAGTGCATCGGAGTAAAATACAAAAGGCACAATGCCGTCTTAAGTTCAAGAAGACTGACTCTTTTTACTGTCTATGCTTTGAACCATTCCTGTGACGCTAGTTACAGATTCCGATGCTTCACTTCATGTTTACTGTATCCCTCTGACCTTCTTCTTGACGATGAAACACAGAAATTGCATCGGAATTAAATAGAAAAGGCACAATGCCGACTTAAGTACAAGAAGACTGTCTCTTCCTACTGTCTATGCTTTGAACCATTCCTGTGACACTAGTTATAGATTCCGATGCTTCACTTCAGGTTTACTGTATCCCTTGGACGTACTTATTGACGATAAAACACAGAAATTGCATCGGAATTAATTAGAAAAGGCACAAGAAGACTGACTCTTCTTTCTAACTATGTTTTGAACTATTCCTGTGACGCTAGTTACAGGTTCCGATGCTTCACTTCAGGTATACTATTTCCCTTGGACCTTCTTATTGACGATGAAGCACAGTAATTGCATCGGAATCAAATTGAAAAGGGCACAATGCCGACTTAAGTACAAGAAGACTAACCCTTCTTACTGACTATGTTTTGAACCATTCGTGTGACACTAGTTATAGATTCCGATGCTTCACTTCAGGTTTACGGTATCCCACTGACCGTCTTATTGACGATGAAACACAGAAATTGCATCGGTATTAAATGCAAAAGGCACAATGCCGACTTAAGTACATGTAGACTGACTCTTCCTACTGTCTATGCTATGAAACATTCCTGTGACCTTAGTTATAGATTCCGATGCTTCATTTCAGGTTTACTGTATCCCTTGGACCTTCTTATTGACGATGACGCACAGAAAGGGCATCGGAATTAAATAGAAAAGGCACAATGCCGACTTAAGTACAAGAAGACTAACCTTTCTTACTGTCTATGCTTTGAACCATTCCTGTGACACTAGTTATAGATTCCGATGCTTCACTTCAGGTTTACTGTATCCCTCTGACCCTCTTATATACGATGAAACACAGAAATTGCATCGGAATTAAACAGAAAAGGCACAATGCCGACTTAAGTACAAGAAGACTGATTCTTCTTACTGTCTCTGTTTTGAACCATTCCTGTGACGCTAGTTACAGATTCCGATGCTTCACTTCAGGTTTACTGTATCCCTCTGACCTTCTTATTGACGTTGAAACACAGAAATTGCATCGGAATTAAATAGAAAAGGCACAATGCCGACATAAGTACAAGAAGACTGACTCTTCCTACTGTCTATGTTTTGATCCATTCCTGTGACACTAGTTATGGATTCCGATGCTTCATTTCAGTTTTACTGTAACCCTTGGACGTTCTTATTGACGATGAAACACAGTTATTGCATCGGAATTAAATTGAAAAGGCCACAATGCCGACTTAAGTACAAGAAGACTGACTCTTCTTACTGTCTATGCTTTGAACCATTCCTGTGACACTAGTTATAGATTCCGATGCTTCACTTCAGGTTTACTGTATCCCTTGGACCATCTTATTGACGATGAAAAACAGAAATTGCATCGGAATTAAATACAAAAGCCACAAAGCCAACTTAAGTACAAGAAGACTAACTCTTCTTACTGACTATGTTTTGAACCATTCCTGTGACACTAGTTATAGATTCCGATGCTTCACTTCAGTTTTACTGTATCCCTCTGATGTTCTTATTGAAGCTGAAACACAGATAGTGCATCGGAGTTAAATACAAAAGGCACAATGCTGACTTAAGTACAAGAAGACTGACTCTTCTTACTGTCTATGTTTTGAATCATTCCTGTGTCACTAGTTATAGATTCCGATGCTTCACTTCAGATTTACTGTATTTCTTGGACCTTCTTATTGACGATGAAACACATAAATTGCATCGGAATTAAATACAAAATGCACAATGCCGACTTAAGTAAAAGAAGACTGACTCTTCTTGCTGACTGTTTTGAACTTTCCTGTGACACTAGTTACAGATTCCGATACTTCACTTCAGGTTTACTGTATCCCTCTGACTTTCTTATTGACGATGAAACACAGAAATTGCATCGGAATTAAACAGAAAAGGCAAAATGCCGACTTAAGTACATGTAGACTGACTCTTCCTACTGTCTCTGTTTTGAAATATTCCTGTGACCTTAGTTATAGATCCCGATGCTTCATTTCAGGTTTACTTTATCCCTTGGACCCCCTTGTTGACGATGAAACACAGAAAGTACATCGGAATTAAATAGAAAAGGCACAATGTCGACTTAAGTAAATGAAGACTGACTCTTCTTACAGTCTATGTTTTGAACCATTCCTGTGACACTAGTTATAGTTTCCGATGCTTCATTTCAGGTTTACTGTATCCCTAAGATCTTCTTATTGACGATGAAACACAGATAGTGCATCGGAGTAAAATCCAAAAGGGACAATGCCGACTTAAGTACAAGAAGACTGACTCTTCCTACTGTCTATGTTTGGAACCATTCCTGTGACGCTAGTTACAGATTCCGATGCTTCACTTCAGGCTTACTGTATCCCTCTGACCTTCTTATTGACGATGCAACACAGAAATTGCATCGGAATTAAATAGAAAAGGCACAATGCCGACTTAAGTACAAGAAGACTGACTCTTCCTACTGACTATGTTTTGAACCATTCCTGTGACACTGGTTATAGATTCCGATGCTTCACTTCAGGTTTACTGTAACCCTTGGACGTTCTTATTGACGATGAAACACAGTAATTGCATCGGAATTAAATTGAAAAGGCCACAATGCCGACTTAAGTACAAGAAGACTGACTCTTCTTACTGACTATGGTTTGAACTATTCCTGTGACACTAGTTAGAGATTCCGATGCTTCACTTCAGGTTTACTGTATTCCTCTGACCTTATTATTGACGATGAAACACAGTAATTGCATCGGAATTTAATTGAAAAGGGCACAATGCCGACTTATGTACAAGAAGACTGACTCTTCTTACTGTCTATGTTTTGAATCATTCCTGTGTCACTAGTTATAGATTCCGATGCTTCACTTCAGATTTACTGTATTCCTTGTACCCTCTTATTGACGATGAAACACATAAATTGCATCGGAATTAAATACAAAATGCACAATGCCGACTTAAGTACAAGAAGACTGACTCTTCTTACTGACTGTTTTGAACCTTTCCTGTGACACTAGTTATAGATTCCGATGCTTCACTTCAGGTTTACTGTTTCCCTCTGACCTTCTTATTGACGATGAAACACAGAAATTGCATCGGAATTAAATAGAAAAGGCACAATGCCGACATAAGTACAAGAAGACTGACTCTTCCAACTGTCTATGTTTTGAAATATTCCTGTGACCTTAGTTATAGATTCCGATGCTTCATTTCAGATTTACTGTATCCCTTGGACCTTCTTATTGACGATGAAACACAGAAAGTGCATAGGAATTAAATAGAAAAGGCACAATGCCGACTTAAGTACAAGAAGACTGACTCTTCCTACTGTCTATGTGTTGATCCATTCCTGTTACACTAGTTATAGATTCCGATGCTTCATTTCAGGTTTACCGTATCCCTTGGATCTTCTTATTGACGATGAAACACAGATAGTGCATCGGAGTAAAATACAAAAGGCACAATGCCGACTTAAGCTCAAGAAGACTGACTCTTCTTACTGTCTATGCTTTGAACCATTCCTGTGACGCTAGTTACAGATTCCGATGCTTCACTTCATGTTTACTGTATCCCTTGGACGTACGTATTGACGATGAAACAGAGAAATTGCATCGGAATTAATTAGAAAAGGCACAATGCCGACTTAAGTACAAGAAGACTGACTCTTCTTTCTGACTATGTTTTGAACCATTCCTGTGACGCTAGTTACAGATTCCGATGCTTCACTTCAGGTTTACTATTTCCCTTGGACCTTCTTATTGACGATGAAGCACAGTAATTGCATCGGAATTAAATTGAAAAGGGCACAATGCCGACTTAAGTACAAGAAGACTGACTCTTCTTACTGACTATGGTTTGAACTATTCCTGTGACACTAGTTAGAGATTCCGATGCTTCACTTCAGGTTTACTGTTTCCCTCTGACCTTCTTATTGACGATGAAACACAGAAATTGCATCGGAATTAAATAGAAAAGGCACAATGCCGACATAAGTACAAGAAGACTGACACTTCCAACTGTCTATGTTTTGAAATATTCCTGTGACCTTAGTTATAGATTCCGATGCTTCATTTCAGATTTACTGTATCCCTTGGACCTTCTTATTGACGATGAAACACAGAAAGTGCATAGGAATTAAATAGAAAAGGCACAATGCCGACTTAAGTACTAGAAGACTGACTCTTCCTACTGTCTATGTTTTGATCAATTCCTGTGACACTAGTTATAGATTCCGATGCTTCATTTCAGGTTTACCGTATCCCTTGGATCTTCTTATTGACGATGAAACACAGATAGTGCATCGGAGTAAAATACAAAAGGCACAATGCCGACTTAAGTTCAAGAAGACTGACTCTTCTTACTGTCTATGCTTTGAACCATTCCTGTGACGCTAGTTACAGATTCCGATGCTTCACTTCATGTTTACTGTATCCCTCTGACCTTCTTCTTGACGATGAAACACAGAAATTGCATCGGTATTAAATGCAAAAGGCACAATGCCGACTTAAGTACATGTAGACTGACTCTTCCTACTGTCTATGCTATGAAACATTCCTGTGACCTTAGTTATAGATTCCGATGCTTCATTTCAGGTTTACTGTATCCCTTGGACCTTCGTATTGACGATGACGCACAGAAAGGGCATCGGAATTAAATAGAAAAGGCACAATGCCGACTTAAGTACAAGAAGACTAACCTTTCTTACTGTCTATGCTTTGAACCATTCCTGTGACACTAGTTATAGATTCCGATGCTTCACTTCAGGTTTACTGTTTTCCTTGGACCTTCTTATTGACGATGAAACACAGAAATTGAATCGAAATTAAATACAAAAGGCAAAAAGGCGACTTAAGTACAAGAAGACTGACTCTTCCTACTGTCTATGTTTTGAACCATTCCTGTGACACTAGTTATAGATTCCGATGCTTCACTTCAGGTTTACTGTATCCCTCTGACCCTCTTATATACGATGAAACACAGAAATTGCATCGGAATTAAACAGAAAAGGCACAATGCCG
This sequence comes from Schistocerca piceifrons, assembly GCF_021461385.2. NCBI lineage: Eukaryota > Metazoa > Arthropoda > Insecta > Orthoptera > Acrididae > Schistocerca > Schistocerca piceifrons. The sequence continues at coordinate 59,018 of NW_025728227.1, forward strand.
ACATAAGTACAAGAAGACTGATTCTTCTTACTGTCTCTGTTTTGAACCATTCCTGTGACGCTAGTTACGGATTCCGATGCTTCACTTCAGGTTTACTGTATCCCTCTGACCTTCTTATTGACGTTGAAACACAGAAATTGCATCGGAATTAAATAGAAAAGGCACAATGCCGACATAAGTACATAAGACTGACTCTTCCTACTGTCTATGTTTTGATCCATTCCTGTGACACTAGTTATGGATTCCGATGCTTCATTTCAGTTTTACTGTAACCCTTGGACGTTCTTATTGACGATGAAACACAGTTATTGCATCGGAATTAAATTGAAAAGGCCACAATGCCGACTTAAGTACAAGAAGACTGACTCTTCTTACTGTCTATGCTTTGAACCATTCCTGTGACACTAGTTATAGATTCCGATGCTTCACTTCAGGTTTACTGTATCCCTTGGACCTTCTTATTGACGATGAAAAACAGAAATTGCATCGGAATTAAATACAAAATCCACAAAGCCAACTTAAGTACAAGAAGACTAACTCTTCTTACTGACTATGTTTTGAACCATTCCTGTGACACTAGTTATAGATTCCGATGCTTCACTTCAGTTTTACTGTATCCCTCTGACCTTCTTATTGAAGATGAATCACAGATAGTGCATCGGAGTTAAATACAAAAGGCACAATGCTGACTTAAGTACAAGAAGACTGACTCTTCTTACTGTCTATGTTTTGAATCATTCCTGTGTCACTAGTTATAGATTCCGATGCTTCACTTCAGATTTACTGTATTTCTTGGACCTTCTTATTGACGATGAAACACATAAATTGCATCGGAATTAAATACAAAATGCACAATGCCGACTTGAGTACAAGAAGACTGACTCTTCTTACTGACTGTTTTGAACCTTTCCTGTGACACTAGTTATAGATTCCGATGCTTCACGTCAGGTTTACTGGTTCCCTCTGTCCTTCTTATTGACGTTAAAACACAGAAATTGCATCGGAATTAAATAGAAAAGGCACAATGCCAACATAAGTACAAGAAGACTGACTCTTCCAACTGTCAATGTTTTGAGATATTTCTGTGACCTTAGTTATAGATTCCGATGCTTCATTTCAAATTTACTGTATCCCTTGGACATTCTTATTGACGATGAAACACAGAAAGTGCATAGGAATTAAATAGAAAAGGCACAATGCCGACTTAAGTACAAGAAGACTGACTCTTCCTACTGTCTATGCTTTGATCCATTCCTGTGACACTAGTTATGGATTCCGATGCTTCATTTCAGGTTTACCGTATCCCTTGGATCTTCTTACTGACGATGAAACACAGATAGTGCATCGGAGTAAAATACAAAAGGCACAATGCCGACTTAAGTTCAAGAAGACTGACTCTTCTTACTGTCTATGCTTTGAAGCATTCCTGTGACGCTAGTTACAGATTCCGATGCTTCACTTCATTTTTACTGTATCCCTCTGACCTTCTTCTTGACGATGAAACACAGAAATTGCATCGGAATTAAATAGAAAAGGCACAATGGCGACTTAAGTAAAAGAAGACTGACTCTTCTTGCTGACTGTTTTGAACTTTCCTGTGACACTAGTTACAGATTCCGATACTTCACTTCAGCTTTACTGTATCCCTCTGACATTCTTATTGACGATGAAACACAGAAATTGCATCGGAATTAAATAGAAAAGGCAAAATGCCGACTTAAGTACATGTAGACTGACTCTTCCTACTGTCTCTGTTTTGAAATATTCCTGTGACCTTAGTTATAGATTCCGATGCTTCATTTCAGGTTTACTTTATCCCTTGGACCCCCTTGTTGACGATGAAACACAGAAAGTACATCGGAATTAAATAGAAAAGGCACAATGTCGACTTAAGTAAATGAAGACTGACTCTTCTTACAGTCTATGTTTTGAACCATTCCTGTGACACTAGTTATAGTTTCCGATGCTTCATTTCAGGTTTACTGTATCCCTAAGATCTGCTTATTGACGATGAAACACAGATAGTGCATCGCAGTAAAATCCAAAAGGGACAATGCCGACTTAAGTACAAGAAGACTGACTCTTCCTACTGTCTATGTTTGGAACCATTCCTGTGACGCTAGTTACAGATTCCGATGCTTCACTTCAGGTTTACTGTATCCCTCTGACCTTCTTATTGACGATGCAACACAGAAATTGCATCGGAATTAAATAGAAAAGGCACAATGCCGACTTAAGTACAAGAAGACTGACTCTTCCTACTGTCTATGTTTTGAACCATTCCTGTGACACTGGTTATAGATTCCGATGCTTCACTTCAGGTTTACTGTAACCCTTGGACGTTCTTATTGACGATGAAACACAGTAATTGCATCGGAATTAAATTGAAAAGGCCACAATGCCGACTTAAGTACAAGAAAACTGACTCTTCTTACTGACTATGGTTTGAACTATTCCTGTGACACTAGTTAGAGATTCCGATGCTTCACTTCAGGTTTACTGTATTCCTCTGACCTTATTATTGACGATGAAACACAGTAATTGCATCGGAATTTAATTGAAAAGGGCACAATGCCGACTTATGTACAAGAAGACTGACTCTTCTTACTGTCTATGTTTTGAATCATTCCTGTGTCACTAGTTATAGATTCCGATGCTTCACTTCAGATTTACTGTATTCCTTGTACCCTCTTATTGACGATGAAACACATAAATTGCATCGGAATTAAATACAAAATGCACAATGCCGACTTAAGTACAAGAAGACTGACTCTTCTTACTGACTGTTTTGAACCTTTCCTGTGACACTAGTTATAGATTCCGATGCTTCACTTCAGGTTTACTGTTTCCCTCTGACCGTCTTATTGACGATGAAACACAGAAATTGCATCGGCATTAAATAGAAAAGGCACAATGCCGACATAAGTACAAGAAGACTGACTCTTCCAACTGTCTATGTTTTGAAATATTCCTGTGACCTTAGTTATAGATTCCGATGCTTCATTTCAGATTTGCTGTATCCCTTGGACCTTCTTATTGACGATGAAACACAGAAAGTGCATAGGAATTAAATTGAAAAGGCACAATGCCGACTTAAGTACAAGAAGACTGACTCTTCCTACTGTCTATGTTTTGATCCATTCCTGTTACACTAGTTATAGATTCCGATGCTTCATTTCAGGTTTACCGTATCCCTTGGATCTTCTTATTGACGATGAAACACAGATAGTGCATCGGAGTAAAATACAAAAGGCACAATGCCGACTTAAGCTCAAGAAGACTGACTCTTCTTACTGTCTATGCTTTGAACCATTCCTGTGACGCTAGTTACAGATTCCGATGCTTCACTTCATGTTTACTGTATCCCTCTGACCTTCTTCTTGACGATGAAACACAGAAATTGCATCGGAAGTAAATAGAAAAGGCACAATGCCGACTTAAGTACAAGAAGACTGACTCTTCCTACTGTCTATGTTTTGAACCATTCCTGTGACACTAGTTATAGATTCCGATGCTTCAATTCAGGTTTACTGTATCCCTTGGACGTACTTATTGACGATGAAACACAGAAATTGCATCGGAATTAATTAGAAAAGGCACAATGCCGACTTAAGTACAAGAAGACTGACTCTTCTTTCTGACTATGTTTTGAACCATTCCTGTGACGCTAGTTACAGATTCCGATGCTTCACTTCAGGTTTACTATTTCCCTTGGACCTTCTTATTGACGATGAAGCACAGTAATTGCATCGGAATTAAATTGAAAAGGGCACAATGCCGACTTAAGTACAAGAAGACTGACTCTTCTTACTGACTATGTTTTGAACCATTCGTGTGACACTAGTTATAGATTCCGATGCTTCACTTCAGGTTTACGGTATCCCACTGACCTTCTTATTGACGATGAAACACAGAAATTGTATCGGTATTAAATGCAAAAGGCACAATGCCGACTTAAGTACATGTAGACTGACTCTTCCTACTGTCTATGCTTTGAAACATTCCTGTGACCTTAGTTATAGATTCCGATGCTTCATTTCAGGTTTACTGTATCCCTTGGACCTTCTTATTGACGATGAAACACAGAAAGGGCATCGGAATTAAATAGAAAAGGCACAATGCCGACTTAAGTACAAGAAGACTAACCTTTCTTACTGTCTATGCTTTGAACCATTCCTGTGGCACTAGTTATAGATTCCGATGTTCCAGTTCAGGTTTACTGTATTCCTTGGACCTTCTTATTGACGATGAAACACAGAAATTGAATCGAAATTAAATACAAAAGGCACAATGTCGACTTAAGTACAAGAAGACTGACTCTTCCTACTGTCTATGTTTTGAACCATTCCTGTGACACTAGTTATAGATTCCGATGCTTCACTTCAGGTTTACTGTATCCCTCTGAACCTCTTATATACGATGAAACACAGAAATTGCATCGGAATTAAACAGAAAAGGCACAATGCCGACTTAAGTACAAGAAGACTGATTCTTCTTACTGTCTCTGTTTTGAACCATTCCTGTGACGCTAGTTACAGATTCCGATGCTTCACTTCAGGTTTACTGTATCCCTCTGACCTTCTTATTGACGATGCAACACAGAAATTGCATCGGAATTAAATAGAAAAGGCACAATGCCGACTTAAGTACAAGAAGACTGACTCTTCCTACTGTCTATGTTTTGAACCATTCCTGTGACACTGGTTATAGATTCCGATGCTTCACTTCAGGTTTACTGTAACCCTTGGACGTTCTTATTGACGATGAAACACAGTAATTGCATCGGAATTAAATTGAAAAGGCCACAATGCCGACTTAAGTACAAGAAGACTGACTCTTCTTTCTGACTATGGTTTGAACTATTCCTGTGACACTAGTTAGAGATTCCGATGCTTCACTTCAGGTTTACTGTATTCCTCTGACCTTATTATTGACGATGAAACACAGTAATTGCATCGGAATTTAATTGAAAAGGGCACAATGCCGACTTAGGTACAAGAAGACTGACTCTTCTTACTGTCTATGTTTTGAATCATTCCTGTGTCACTAGTTATAGATTCCGATGCTTCACTTCAGATTTACTGTATTCCTTGTACCCTCTTATTGACGATGAAACACATAAATTGCATCGGAATTAAATACAAAATGCACAATGCCGACTTAAGTACAAGAAGACTGACTCTTCTTACTGACTGTTTTGAACCTTTCCTGTGACACTAGTTATAGATTCCGATGCTTCACTTCAGGTTTACTGTTTCCCTCTGACCTTCTTATTGACGATGAAACACAGAAATTGCATCGGAATTAAATAGAAAAGGCACAATGCCGACATAAGTACAAGAAGACTGACTCTTCCAACTGTCTATGTTTTGAAATATTCCTGTGACCTTAGTTATAGATTCCGATGCTTCATTTCAGATTTACTGTATCCCTTGGACCTTCTTATTGACGATGAAACACAGAAAGTGCATAGGAATTAAATAGAAAAGGCACAATGCCGACTTAAGTACAAGAAGACTGACTCTTCCTACTGTCTATGTTTTGATCCATTCCTGTGACACTAGTTATAGATTCCGATGCCTCATTTCAGGTTTACCGTATCCCTTGGATCTTCTTATTGACGATGAAACACAGATAGTGCATCCGAGTAAAATACAAAAGGCACAATGCCGACTTAAGTTCAAGAAGACTGACTCTTCTTACTGTCTATGCTTTGAACCATTCCTGTGACGCTAGTTACAGATTCCGATGCTTCACTTCATGTTTACTGTATCCCTCTGACCTTCTTCTTGACGATGAAACACAGAAATTGCATCGGAATTAAATAGAAAAGGCACAATGCCGACTTAAGTACAAGAAGACTGACTCTTCCTACTGTCTATGTTTTGAACCATTCCTGTGACACTAGTTATAGATTCCGATGCTTCACTTCAGGTTTACTGTATCACTTGGACGTACTTATTGACGATGAAACACAGAAATTGCATCGGAATTAATTAGAAAAGGCACAATGCCGACTTAAGTACAAGAAGACTGACTCTTCTTTCTGACTATGTTTTGAACTATTCCTGTGACGCTAGTTACAGGTTCCGATGCTTCACTTCAGGTATACTATTTCCCTTGGACCTTCTTATTGACGATGAAGCACAGTAATTGCATCGGAATTAAATTGAAAAGGGCACAATGCCGACTTAAGTACAAGAAGACTGACTCTTCTTACTGACTATGTTTTGAACCATTCGTGTGACACTAGTTATAGATTCCGATGCTTCACTTCAGGTTTACGGTATCCCACTGACCTTCTTATTGACGATGAAACACAGAAATTGCATCGGTATTAAATGCAAAAGGCACAATGCCGACTTAAGTACATGTAGACTGACTCTTCCTACTGTCTATGCTATGAAACATTCCTGTGACCTTAGTTATAGATTCCGATGCTTCATTTCAGGTTTACTGTATCCCTAGGACCTTCTTATTGACGATGACGCACAGAAAGGGCATCGGAATTAAATAGAAAAGGCACAATGCTGACTTAAGTACAAGAAGACTAACCTTTCTTACTGTCTATGCTTTGAACCATTCCTGTGACACTAGTTATAGATTCCGATGCTCCAGTTCAGGTTTACTGTATTCCTTGGACCTTCTTATTGACGATGAAACACAGAAATTGAATCGAAATTAAATACAAAAGGCACAATGTCGACTTAAGTACAAGAAGACTGACTCTTCCTACTGTCTATGTTTTGAACCATTCCTGTGACTCTAGTTATAGATTCCGATGCTTCACTTCAGGTTTACTGTATCCCTCTGACCCTCATCTAAACGATGAAACACAGAAATTGCATCGGAATTAAACAGAAAAGGCACAATGCCGACTTAAGTACAAGAAGACTGACTCTTCCTACTGTCTATGTTTTGAACCATTCCTGTGACACTGGATATAGATTCCGATGCTTCACTTCAAGGTTTACTGTAACCCTTGGACGTTCTTATTGACGATGAAACACAGTAATTGCATCGGAATTAAATTGAAAAGGCCACAATGCCGACTTAAGTACAAGAAGACTGACTCTTCCTACTGTCTATGTTTGGAACCATTCCTGTGACGCTAGTTACAGATTCCGATGCTTCACTTCAGGTTTACTGTATCCCTCTGACCTTCTTATTGACGATGCAACACAGAAAGTGCATAGGAATTAAATAGAAAAGGCACAATGCCGACTTAAGTACAAGAAGACTGACTCTTCCTACTGTCTATGTTTTGATCCATTCCTGTGACACTAGCTATAGATTCCGATGCTTCATTTCAGGTTTACCGTATCCCTTGGATCTTCTTATTGACGATGAAACACAGATAGTGCATCGGAGTAAAATACAAAAGGCACAATGCCGACTTAAGTTCAAGAAGACTGACTCTTCTTCCTGTCTATGCTTTGAACCATTCCTGTGACGCTAGTTACAGATTCCGATGCTTCACTTCATGTTTACTGTATCCCTCTGACCTTCTTCTTGACGATGAAACACAGAAATTGCATCGGAATTAAATAGAAAAGGCACAATGCCGACTTAAGTACAAGAAGACTGACTCTTCCTACTGTCTATGTTTTGAACCATTCCTGTGACACTAGTTATAGATTCCGATGCTTCACTTCAGGTTTACTGTATCCCTTGGACGTACTTATTGACGATGAAACACAGAAATTGCATCGGAATTAATTAGAAAAGGCACAATGCCGACTTAAGTACAAGAAGACTGACTCTTCTTTCTGACTATGTTTTGAACTATTCCTGTGACGCTAGTTACAGGTTCCGATGCTTCACTTCAGGTATACTATTTGCCTTGGACCTTCTTATTGACGATGAAGCACAGTAATTGCATCGGAATTAAATTGAAAAGGGCACAATGCCGACTTAAGTACAAGAAGACTGACTCTTCTTACTGACTATGTTTTGAACCATTCGTGTGACACTAGTTATAGATTCCGATGCTTCACTTCAGGTTTACGGTATCCCACTGACCTTCTTATTGACGATGAAACACAGAAATTGCATCGGTATTAAATGCAAAAGGCACAATGCCGACTTAAGTACATGTAGACTGACTCTTCCTACTGTCTATGCTATGAAACATTCCTGTGACCTTAGTTATAGATTCCGATGCTTCATTTCAGGTTTACTGTATCCCTTGGACCTTCTTATTGACGATGACGCACAGAAAGGGCATCGGAATTAAATAGAAAAGGCACAATGCTGACTTAAGTACAAGAAGACTAACCTTTCTTACTGTCTATGCTTTGAACCATTCCTGTGACACTAGTTATAGATTCCGATGCTCCAGTTCAGGTTTACTGTATTCCTTGGACCTTCTTATTGACGATGAAACACAGAAATTGAATCGAAATTAAATACAAAAGGCACAATGTCGACTTAAGTACAAGAAGACTGACTCTTCCTACTGTCTATGTTTTGAACCATTCCTGTGACTCTAGTTATATATTCCGATGCTTCACTTCAGGTTTACTGTATCCCTCTGACCCTCATCTAAACGATGAAATACAGAAATTGCATCGGAATTAAACAGAAAAGGCACAATGCCGACTTAAGTACAAGAAGACTGACTCTTCCTACTGTCTATGTTTTGAACCATTCCTGTGACACTGGATATAGATTCCGATGCTTCACTTCAAGGTTTACTGTAACACTTGGACGTTCTTATTGACGATGAAACACAGTAATTGCATCGGAATTAAATTGAAAAGGCCACAATGCCGACTTAAGTACAAGAAGACTGACTCTTCTTACTGACTATGGTTTGAACTATTCCTGTGACACTAGTTAGAGATTCCGATGCTTCACTTCAGGTTTACTGTATTCCTCTGACCTTATTATTGACGATGAAACACAGTAATTGCATCGGAATTTAATTGAAAAGGGCACAATGCCGACTTAAGTACAAGAAGACTGACTCTTCTTACTGTCTATGTTTTGAACCATTCCTGTGTCACTAGTTATAGATTCCGATGCTTCACTTCAGATTTACTGTATTCCTTGTACCCTCTTATTGACGATGAAACACATAAATTGCATCGGAATTAAATACAAAATGCACAATGCCGACTTAAGTACAAGAAGACTGACTCTTCTTACTGACTGTTTTGAACCTTTCCTGTGACACTAGTTATAGATTCCGATGCTTCACTTCAGGTTTACTGTTTCCCTCTGACCTTCTTATTGACGATGCAACACAGAAATTGCATCGGAATTAAATAGAAAAGGCACAATGCCGACTTAAGTACAAGAAGACTGACTCTTCCTACTGTCTATGTTTTGAACCATTCCTGTGACACTGGTTATAGATTCCGATGCTTCACTTCAGGTTTACTGTTTCCCTCTGACCTTCTTATTGACGATGAAACACAGAAATTGCATCGGAATTAAATAGAAAAGGCACAATGCCGACATAAGTACAAGAAGACTGACTCTTCCAACTGTCTATGTTTTGAAATATTCCTGTGACCTTAGTTATTGATTCCGATGCTTCATTTCAGATTTACTGTATCCCTTGGACCTTCTTATTGACGATGAAACACAGAAAGTGCATAGGAATTAAATAGAAAAGGCACAATGCCGACTTAAGTACAAGAAGACTGACTCTTCCTACTGTCTATGATTTGATCCATTCCTGTGACACTAGTTATAGATTCCGATGCTTCATTTCAGGTTTACCGTATCCCTTGGATCTTCTTATTGACGATGAAACACAGATAGTGCATCGGAGTAAAATACAAAAGGCACAATGCCGACTTAAGTTCAAGAGGACTGACTCTTCTTACTGTCTATGCTTTGAACCATTCCTGTGACGCTAGTTACAGATTCCGATGCTTCACTTCATGTTTACTGTATCCCTCTGACCTTCTTCTTGACGATGAAACACAGAAATTGCATCGGAATTAAATAGAAAAGGCACAATGCCGACTTAAGTACAAGAAGACTGACTCTTCCTACTGTCTATGCTTTGAACCATTCGTGTGACACTAGTTATAGATTCCGATGCTTCACTTCAGGTTTACTGTATCCCTTGGACGTACTTATTGACGATGAAACACAGAAATTGCATCGGAATTAATTAGAAAAGGCACAATGCCGACTTAAGTACAAGAAGACTGACTCTTCTTTCTGACTATGATTTGAACCATTCCTGTGACGCTAGTTACAGATTCCGATGCTTCACTTCAGGTTTACTATTTCCCTTGGACCTTCTTATTGACGATGAAGCACAGTAATTGCATCGGAATTAAATTGAAAAGGGCACAATGCCGACTTAAGTACAAGAAGACTGACTCTTCTTACTGACTATGTTTTGAACCATTCGTGTGACACTAGTTATAGATTCCGATGCTTCACTTCAGGTTTACGGTATCCCACTGACCTTCTTATTGACGATGAAACACAGAAATTGCATCGGTATTAAATGCAAAAGGCACAATGCCGACTTAACTACATGTAGACTGACTCTTCCTACTGTCTATGCTTTGAAACATTCCTGTGACCTTAGTTATAGATTCCGATGCTTCATTTCAGGTTTACTGTATCCCTTGGACCTTCTTATTGACGATGAAACACAGAAAGGGCATCGGAATTAAATAGAAAAGGCACAATGCCGTCTTAAGTACAAGAAGACTAACCTTTCTTACTGTCTATGCTTTGAACCATTCCTGTGACACTAGTTATAGATTCCGATGCTCCAGTTCAGGTTTACTGTATTCCTTGGACCTTCTTATTGACGATGAAACACAGAAATTGAATCGAAATTAAATACAAAAGGCACAATGTCGACTTAAGTACAAGAAGACTGACTCATCCTACTGTCTATGTTTTGAACCATTCCTGTGACACTAGTTATAGATTCCGATGCTTCACTTCAGGTTTACTGTATCCCTCTGAACCTCTTATATACGATGAAACACAGAAATTGCATCGGAATTAAACAGAAAAGGCACAATGCCGACTTAAGTACAAGAAGACTGATTCTTCTTACTGTCTCTGTTTTGAACCATTCCTGTGACGCTAGTTACAGATACCGATGCTTCACTTCAGGTTTACTGTATCCCTCTGACCTTCTTATTGACGATGCAACACAGAAATTGCATCGGAATTAAATAGAAAAGGCACAATGCCGACTTAAGTACAAGAAGACTGACTCTTCCTACTGTCTATGTTTTGAACCATTCCTGTGACACTGGTTATAGATTCCGATGCTTCACTTCAGGTTTACTGTAACCCTTGGACGTTCTTATTGACAATGAAACACAGTAATTGCATCGGAATTAAATTGAAAAGGCCACAATGCCGACATAAGTACAAGAAGACTGACTCTTCTTACTGACTATGGTTTGAACTATTCCTGTGACACTAGTTAGAGATTCCGATGCTTCACTTCAGGTTTACTGTATTCCTCTGACCTTATTATTGACGATGAAACACAGTAATTGCATCGGAATTTATTTGAAAAGGGCACAATGCCGACTTAGGTACAAGAAGACTGACTCTTCTTACTGTCTATGTTTTGAATCATTCCTGTGTCACTAGTTATAGATTCCGATGCTTCACTTCAGATTTACTGTATTCCTTGTACCCTCTTATTGACGATGAAACACATAAATTGCATCGGAATTAAATACAAAATGCACAATGCCGACTTAAGTACAAGAAGACTGACTCTTCTTACTGACTGTTTTGAACCTTTCCTGTGACACTAGTTATAGATTCCGATGCTTCACTTCAGGTTTACTGTTTCCCTCTGACCTTCTTATTGACGATGAAACACAGAAATTGCATCGGAATTAAATAGAAAAGGCACAATGCCGACATAAGTACAAGAAGACTGACTCTTCCAACTGTCTATGTTTTGAAATATTCCTGTGACCTTAGTTATAGATTCCGATGCTTCATTTCAGATTTACTGTATCCCTTGGACCTTCTTATTGACGATGAAACACAGAAAGTGCATAGGAATTAAATAGAAAAGGCACAATGCCGACTTAAGTACAAGAAGACTGACTCTTCCTACTGTCTATGTTTTGATCCATTCCTGTGACACTAGTTATAGATTCCGATGCTTCATTTCAGGTTTACCGTATCCCTTGGATCTTCTTATTGACGATGAAACACAGATAGTGCATCGGAGTAAAATACAAAAGGCACAATGCCGACTTAAGTTCAAGAAGACTGACTCTTCTTACTGTCTATGCTTTGAACCATTCCTGTGACGCTAGTTACAGATTCCGATGCTTCACTTCATGTTTACTGTATCCCTCTGACCTTCTTCTTGACGATGAAACACAGAAATTGCATCGGAATTAAATAGAAAAGGCACAATGCCGACTTAAGTACAAGAAGACTGACTCTTCCTACTGTCTATGTTTTGAACCATTCCTGTGACACTAGTTATAGATTCCGATGCTTCACTTCAGGTTTACTGTATCCCTTGGACGTACTTATTGACGATGAAACACAGAAATTGCATCGGAATTAATTAGAAAAGGCACAATGCCGACTTAAGTACAAGAAGACTAACTCTTCTTTCTGACTATGTTTTGAACTATTCCTGTGACGCTAGTTACAGGTTCCGATGCTTCACTTCAGGTATACTATTTCCCTTGGACCTTCTTATTGACGATGAAGCACAGTAATTGCATCGGAATTAAATTGAAAAGGGCACAATGCCGACTTAAGTACAAGAGGACTGACTCTTCTTACTGACTATGTTTTGAACCATTCGTGTGACACTGGTTATAGATTCCGATGCTTCACTTCAGGTTTACGGTATCCACTGACCTTCTTATTGACGATGAAACACAGAAATTGCATCGGTATTAAATGCAAAAGGCACAATGCCGACTTAAGTACATGTAGACTGACTCTTCCTACTGTCTATGCTATGAAACATTCCTGTGACCTTAGTTATAGATTCCGATGCTTCATTTCAGGTTTACTGTATCCCTTGGACCTTCTTATTGACGATGACGCACAGAAAGGGCATCGGAATTAAATAGAAAATGCACAATGCTGACTTAAGTACAAGAAGACTAACCTTTCTTACTGTCTATGCTTTGAACCATTCCTGTGACACTAGTTATAGATTCCGATGCTCCAGTTCAGGTTTACTGTATTCCTTGGACCTTCTTATTGACGATGAAACACAGAAATTGAATCGAAATTAAATACAAAAGGCACAATGTCGACTTAAGTACAAGAAGACTGACTCTTCCTACTGTCTATGTTTTGAACCATTCCTGTGACTCTAGTTATATATTCCGATGCTTCACTTCAGGTTTACTGTATCCCTCTGACCCTCATCTAAACGATGAAACACAGAAATTGCATCGGAATTAAACAGAAAAGGCACAATGCCGACTTAAGTACAAGAAGACTGACTCTTCCTACTGTCTATGTTTTGAACCATTCCTGTGACACTGGATATAGATTCCGATGCTTCACTTCAAGGTTTACTGTAACCCTTGGACCTTCTTATTGACGATGAAACACAGAAAGTGCATAGGAATTAAATAGAAAAGGCACAATGCCGACTTAAGTACAAGAAGACTGACTCTTCCTACTGTCTATGATTTGATCCATTCCTGTGACACTAGTTATAGATTCCGATGCTTCATTTCAGGTTTACCGTATCCCTTGGATCTTCTTATTGACGATGAAACACAGATAGTGCATCGGAGTAAAATACAAAAGGCACAATGCCGACTTAAGTTCAAGAAGACTGACTCTTCTTACTGTCTATGCTTTGAACCATTCCTGTGACGCTAGTTACAGATTCCGATGCTTCACTTCATGTATACTGTATCCCTCTGACCTTCTTCTTGACGATGAAACACAGAAATTGCATCGGAATTAAATAGAAAAGGCACAATGCCGACTTAAGTACAAGAAGACTGACTCTTCCTACTGTCTATGCTTTGAACCATTCCTGTGACACTAGTTATAGATTCCGATGCTTCACTTCAGGTTTACTGTATCCCTTGGACGTACTTATTGACGATGAAACACAGAAATTGCATCGGAATTAATTAGAAAAGGCACAATGCCGACTTAAGTACAAGAAGACTGACTCTTCTTTCTGACTATGATTTGAACCATTCCTGTGACGCTAGTTACAGATTCCGATGCTTCACTTCAGGTTTACTATTTCCCTTGGACCTTCTTATTGACGATGAAGCACAGTAATTGCATCGGAATTAAATTGAAAAGGGCACAATGCCGACTTAAGAACAAGAAGACTGACTCTTCTTACTGACTATGTTTGAACCATTCGTGTGACACTAGTTATAGATTCCGATGCTTCACTTCATGTTTACGGTATCCCACTGACCTTCTTATTGACGATGAAACACAGAAATTGCATCGGTATTAAATGCAAAAGGCACAATGCCGACTTAAGTACATGTAGACTGACTCTTCCTACTGTCTATGCTTTGAAACATTCCTGTGACCTTAGTTATAGATTCCGATGCTTCATTTCAGGTTTACTGTATCCCTTGGACCTTCTTATTGACGATGAAACACAGAAAGGGCATCGGAATTAAATAGAAAAGGCACAATGCCGACTTAAGTACAAGAAGACTAACCTTTCTTACTGTCTATGTTTTGAACCATTCCTGTGACACTAGTTATAGATTCCGATGCTCCAGTTCAGGTTTACTGTATTCCTTGGACCTTCTTATTGACGATGAAACACAGAAATTGAATCGAAATTAAATACAAAAGGCACAATGTCGACTTAAGTACAAGAAGACTGACTCTTCCTACTGTCTATGTATTGAACCATTCCTGTGACACTAGTTATAGATTCCGATGCTTCACTTCAGGTTTACTGTAACCCTTGGACGTTCTTATTGACGATGAAACACAGTAATTGCATCGGAATTAAATTGAAAAGGCCACAATGCCGACTTAAGTACAAGAAGACTGACTTTTCTTACTGACTATGGTTTGAACTATTCCTGTGACACTAGTTAGAGATTCCGATGCTTCACTTCAGGTTTACTGTATTCCTCTGACCTTATTATTGACGATGAAACACAGTAATTGCATCGGAATTTAATTGAAAAGGGCACAATGCCGACTTAAGTACAAGAAGACTGACTCTTCTTACTGTCTATGTTTTGAATCATTCCTGTGTCACTAGTTATAGATTCCGATGCTTCACTTCAGATTTACTGTATTCCTTGTACCCTCTTATTGACGATGAAACACATAAATTGCATCGGAATTAAATACAAAATGCACAATGCCGACTTAAGTACAAGAAGACTGACTCTTCTTACTGACTGTTTTGAACCTTTCCTGTGACACTAGTTATAGATTCCGATGCTTCACTTCAGGTTTACTGTTTCCCTCTGACCTTATTATTGACGATGAAACACAGAAATTGCATCGGAATTAAATACAAAAGGCACAATGCCGACATAAGTACAAGAAGACTGACTCTTCCAACTGTCTATGTTTTGAAATATTCCTGTGACCTTAGTTATAGATTCCGATGCTTCATTTCAGATTTACTGTATCCCTTGGACCTTCTTATGGACGATGAAACACAGAAAGTGCATAGGAATTAAATAGAAAAGGCACAATGCCGACTTAAGTACAAGAAGACTGACTCTTCCTACTGTCTATGTTTTGATCCATTCCTGTGACACTAGTTATGGTTTCCGATGCTTCATTTCAGGTTTACCGTATCCCTTGGATCTTCTTATTGACGATGAAACACAGATAGTGCATCGGAGTAAAATACAAAAGGCACAATGCCGACTTAAGTTCAAGAAGACTGACTCTTCTTACTGTCTATGCTTTGAACCATTCCTGTGACGCTAGTTACAGATTCCGATGCTTCACTTCATGTTTACTGTATCCCTCTGACCTTCTTCTTGACGATGAAACACAGAAATTGCATCGGAATTAAATAGAAAAGGTACAATGCCGACTTAAGTACAAGAAGACTGACTCTTCCTACTGTCTATGTTTTGAACCATTCCTGTGACACTAGTTATAGATTCCGATGCTTCACTTCCGGTTTACTGTATCCCTTGGACGTACTTATTGACGATGAAACACAGAAATTGCATCGGAATTAATTAGAAAAGGCACAATGCCGACTTAAGTACAAGAAGACTGACTCTTCTTTCTGACTATGCTTTGAACCATTCCTGTGACGCTAGTTACAGATTCCGATGCTTCACTTCAGGTATACTATTTCCCTTGGACCTTCTTATTGACGATGAAGCACAGTAATTGCATCGGAATTAAATTGAAAAGGGCACAATGCCGACTTAAGTACAAGAAGACTGACTCTTCTTACTGACTATGTTTTGAACCATTCGTGTGACACTAGTTATAGATTCCGATGCTTCACTTCAGGTTTACGGTATCCCACTGACCTTCTTATTGACGATGAAACACAGAAATTGCATTGGTATTAATGCAAAAGGCACAATGCCGACTTAAGTACATGTAGACTGACTCTTCCTACTGCCTATGTTTTGAACCATTCCTGTGACACTGGATATAGATACCGATGCTTCACTTCAAGGTTTACTGTAACCCTTGGACGTTCTTATTGACGATGAAACACAGTAATTGCATCGGAATTAAATTGAAAAGGCCACAATGCCGACTTAAGTACAAGAAGACTGACTCTTCTTACTGACTATGGTTTGAACTATTCCTGTGACACTAGTTAGAGATTCCGATGCTTCACTTCAGGTTTACTGTATTCCTCTGTCCTTATTATTGACGATGAAACACTGTAATTGCATCGGAATTTAAATGAAAAGGGCACAATGCCGTCTTAAGTACAAGAAGACTGACTCTTCTTACTGTCTATGCTTTGAACCATTCCAGTGACACTAGTTATAGATTCCGATGCTTCACTTCAGGTTTACTGTATCCCTTGGACCTTCTTATTGACGATGAAAAACAGAAATTGCATCGGAATTAAATACAAAAGCCACAAAGCCAACTTAAGTACGAGAAGACTGACTCTTCTTACTGACTATGTTTTGAACCATTCCTGTGACACTAGTTATAGATTCCGATGCTTCACTTCAGGTTTACTGTATCCCTCTGACCTTCTTATTGAAGATGAAACACAGATAGTGCATCGGAGTTAAATACAAAAGGCACAATGCTGACTTAAGTACAAGAAGACTGACTCTTCTTACTGTCTATGTTTTGAATCATTCCTGTGTCACTAGTTATAGATTCCGATGCTTCACTTCAGATTTACTGTATTCCTTGTCCCCTCTTATTGACGATGAAGCACATAAATTGCATAGGAATTAAATACAAAATGCACAATGCCGACTTAAGTACAAGAAGACTGACTCTTCTTACTGACTGTTTTGAACCTTTCCTGTGACACTAGTTATAGATTCCGATGCTTCACTTCAGGTTTACTGTTTCCCTCTGACTTTCTTATTGACGATGAAACACAGAAATTGCATCGGAATTAAATAGAAAAGGCACAATGCCGACATAAGTACAAGAAGACTGACTCTTCCAACTGTCTATGTTTTGAAATATTCCTGTGACCTTAGTTATAGATTCCGATGCTTCATTTCAGATTTACTGTATACCTTGGACCTTCTTATTGACGATGAAACACAGAAAGTGCATAGGAATTAAATAGAAAAGGCACAATGCCGACTTAAGTACAAGAGGACTGACTCTTCCTACTGTCTATGTTTTGATCCATTCCTGTGACACTAGTTATAGATTCCGATGCTTCATTTCAGGTTTACCGTATCCCTTGGATCTTCTTATTGACGATGAAACACAGAAATTGCATCGGAATTAAATAGAAAAGGCACAATGCCGACTTAAGTAGAAGAAGACTGACTCTTCCTACTGTCTATGTTTTGAACCATTCCTGTGACACTAGTTATAGATTCCGATGCTTCACTTCAGGTTTACTGTATCACTCTGACCTTCTCATTGACGATGAAACACAGAAATTGCATCGGAATTAAATACAAAAGCCACAAAGCCAACTTAAGTACAAGAAGACTGACTCTTCTTACTGACTATGTTTTGAACCATTCCTGTGACACTAGTTATAGATTCCGATGCTTCACTTCAGGTTTACTGTATCTCTCTGACCTTCTTATTGAAGATGAAACACAAATAGTGCATCGGAGTTAAATACAAAAGGCACAATGCTGACTTAAGTAAAAGAAGACTGACTCTTCTTACTGTCTATGTTTTGAATCATTCCTGTGTCACTAGTTATAGATTCCGATGCTTCACTTCAGATTTACTGTATTCCTTGTACCCTCTTATTGACGATGAAACACATAAATTGCATCGGAATTAAATACAAAATGCACAATGCCGACTTAAGTACAACAAGACTGACTCTTCTTACTGACTGTTTTGAACCTTTCCTGTGACACTAGTTATAGATTCCGATGCTTCACTTCAGGTTTACTGTTTCCCTCTGACCTTCTTATTGACGATGAAACACAGAAATTGCATCGGAATGAAATAGAAAAGGCACAATGCCGACATAAGTACAAGAAGACTGACTCTTCCAACTGTCTATGTTTTGAAATATTCCTGTGACCTTAGTTATAGATTCCGATGCTTCTTTTCAGATTAACTGTATCCCTTGGACCTTCTTATTGACGATGAAACACAGAAAGTGCATAGGAATTAAATAGAAAGGGCACAATGCCGACTTAAGTACAAGAAGACTGACTCTTCCTACTGTCTATGTTTTTATCCATTCCTGTGACACTAGTTATAGATTCCGATGCTTCATTTCAGGTTTACCGTATCCCTTGGATCTTCTTATTGACGATGAAACACAGATAGTGCATCGGAGTAAAATACAAAAGGCACAATGCCGACTTAAGTACAAGAAGACTGACTCTTAGTACTGTCTATGTTTTGAACCATTCCTGTGACACTAGTTATAGATACCGATGCTGCACTTCAGGTTTACTGTATCCCTCTGACCTTCTTTTTGACGATGAAACACAGAAATTGGATCGGAATTAAATACAAAAGGCACAATGCCGACTTAAGTACAAGTAGACAGACTCTTCTTACTGACTATGCTTTGAACCATTCCTGTGACACTAGTTATAGATTCCGATGCCTAACTTCAGATTTACTGTATCCCTTGGACCTTCTTATTGACGATGAAACACAGAAATTGCATCGGAATTAAATACAAAATGCACAATGCCGACTTAAATACAAGAAGACTGACTCTTCTTACTGACTATGTTTTGAACCATTCCTGTGACGATAGTTACAGATTCCGATGCTTCACTTCAGGTTTACTGTATCCCCTGGCCCTATGTACTGACGATGATACACAGATATTGCATCGGAATTATATACAAAGGGCACAATGCCGACTTAAGTACAAGAAGACTGACTCTTCTTACTGTCTTTGATTTGAACCATTCCTGTGACACTAGTTATAGATTCCGATGCCTCACTTCAGGTTTACTGTATCCCTTGGACCTTCTTATTGACGATGAAAAACAGAAATTGCATCGGAATTAAATACAAAAGCTACAAAGCCGACTTAAGACAAGAAGACTGTCTCTTCTTACTGACTATGTTTTGAACCATTCCTGTGACACTAGTTATAGATTCCGATGCTTCACTTCAGGTTTACTGTATCCCTCCGACTTTCTTATTGAAGATGAAACACAGATAGTGCATCGGAGTTAAATACAAAAGGCACAATGACGACTTAAGTACAAGAATACTGACTCTTCCTACTGTCTATGATTTGAAACATTCCTGTGACACTAGTTATAGATTTCGATGCTTCACTTCTGGATTACTGTATCCCTCTGACCGTCTTTCTGACGATGAAACACAGAAATTGGATCGGAATTAAATACAAAAGGCACAATGCCGACTTAAGTACATGAAGACTGACTCTTCTTACTGTCTATGTTTTGAACTATTCGTGTGACACTAGTTATAGATTCCGATCCTTCACTTCAGATTTACTGTATTCGTTGGACCTTCGTATTGACGATGAAACACAGAAATTGGATCGGAATTAAATACAAAATGCACAATGCCGACTTAAGTACAAGAAGACTGACTCTTTTTACTGACTGTTTTGAACCATTCCTGTGACACTAGTTATGGATTCCGATGCTTCACTTCAGGTTTACTGTATCCATATGACCTTCTTATTGACGATGAAACACAGAAATTGCATCGGAATTGAAAAAGAAAAGGCACAATGCCGACTTAAGTACAAGAAGACTGACCCTTCTTACTGTCTATGATTTGAACCATTCCTGTGACGCTAGTTACAGATTCCGATGCTTCTCTTCAGATTTACTGTATTCCTTGTACCCTCGTATTGACGATGAAACACATAAATTGCATCGGAATTAAATACAAAATGCACAATGCCGACTTAAGTACAAGAAGACTGACTCTTCTTACTGACTGTTTTGAACCTTTCCTGTGACACTAGTTATAGATTCCGATGCTTCACTTCAGGTTTACTGTTTCCCTCTGACCTTCTTATTGACGATGAAACACAGAAATTGCATCGGAATTAAATAGAAAAGGCACAATGCCGACATAAGTACAAGAAGACTGACTCTTCCAACTGTCTATGTTTTGAAATATTCCTGTGACCTTAGTTATAGATTCCGATGCTTCATTTCAGATTTACTGTATCCGTTGGACCTTCTTATTGACGATGAAACACAGAAAGTGCATAGGAATTAAATAGAAAAGGCACAATGCCGACTTAAGTACAAGAAGACTTACTCTTCCTACTGTCTATGATTTGATCCATTCCTGTGACACTAGTTATAGATTCCGATGCTTCATTTCAGGTTTACCGTATCCCTTGGATCTTCTTATTGACGATGAAACACAGATAGTGCATCGGAGTAAAATACAAAAGGCACAATGCCGACTTAAGTTCAAGAAGACTGACTCTTCTTACTGTCTATGCTTTGAACCATTCCTGTGACGCTAGTTACAGATTCCGATGCTTCACTTCATGTTTACTGTATCCCTCTGACCTTCTTCTTGACGATGAAACACAGAAATTGCATCGGAATTAAATAGAAAAGGCACAATGCCGACTTAAGTACAAGAAGACTGACTCTTCCTACTGTCTATGCTTTAAACCATTCCTGTGACACTAGTTATAGATTCCGATGCTTCACTTCAGGTTTACTGTATCCCTTGGACGTACTTATTGACGATGAAACACAGAAATTGCATCGGAATTAATTAGAAAAGGCACAATGCCGACTTAAGTACAAGAAGACTGACTCTTCTTTCTGACTATGATTTGAACCATTCCTGTGACGCTAGTTACAGATTCCGATGCTTCACTTCAGGTTTACTATTTCCCTTGGACCTTCTTATTGACGATGAAGCACAGTAATTGCATCGGAATTAAATTGAAAAGGGCACAATGCCGACTTAAGTACAAGAAGACTGACTCTTCTTACTGACTATGTTTGAACCATTCGTGTGACACTAGTTATAGATTCCGATGCTTCACTTCAGGTTTACGGTATCCCACTGCCCTTCTTATTGACGATGAAACACAGAAATTGCATCGGTATTAAATGCAAAAGGCACAATGCCGACTTAAGTACATGTAGACTGACTCTTCCTACTGTCTATGCTTTGAAACATTCCTGTGACCTTAGTTATAGATTCCGATGCTTCATTTCAGGTTTACTGTATCCCTTGGACCTTCTTATTGACGATGAAACACAGAAAGGGCATCGGAATTAAATAGAAAAGGCACAATGCCGACTTAAGTACAAGAAGACTAACCTTTCTTACTGTCTATGTTTTGAACCATTCCTGTGACACTAGTTATAGATTCCGATGCTCCAGTTCAGGTTTACTGTATTCCTTGGACGTTCTTATTGACGATGAAACACAGAAATTGAATCGAAATTAAATACAAAAGGCACAATGTCGACTTAAGTACAAGAAGACTGACTCTTCCTACTGTCTATGTTTTGAACCATTCCTGTGACACTAGTTATAGATTCCGATGCTTCACTTCAGGTTTACTGTAACCCTTGGACGTTCTTATTGACGATGAAACACAGTAATTGCATCGGAATTAAATTGAAAAGGCCACAATGCCGACTTAAGTACAAGAAGACTGACTCTTCCTACTGTCTATGTTTTTATCCATTCCTGTGACACTAGTTATAGATTCCGATGCTTCATTTCAGGTTTACCGTATCCCTTGGATCTTCTTATTGACGATGAAACACAGATAGTGCATCGGAGTAAAATACAAAAGGCACAATGCCGACTTAAGTACAAGAAGACTGACTCTTAGTACTGTCTATGTTTTGAACCATTCCTGTGACACTAGTTATAGATACCGATGCTGCACTTCAGGTTTACTGTATCCCTCTGACCTTCTTTTTGACGATGAAACACAGAAATTGGATCGGAATTAAATACAAAAGGCACAATGCCGACTTAAGTACAAGTAGACAGACTCTTCTTACTGACTATGCTTTGAACCATTCCTGTGACACTAGTTATAGATTCCGATGCCTAACTTCAGATTTACTGTATCCCTTGGACCTTCTTATTGACGATGAAACACAGAAATTGCATCGGAATTAAATACAAAATGCACAATGCCGACTTAAATACAAGAAGACTGACTCTTATTACTGACTGTTTTGAACCATTCCTGTGACACTAGTTATAGATTCTGATGCTTCACTTCATGTTTACTGTATCCCTTGGACTTTCTTATTGACGATGAAACACAGAAATTGCATCGTAATTAATTACAAAAGGCACAATGCCGACTTAAGTACAAGAAGACTGACTCTTCTTACTGTCTTTGATTTGAACCATTCCTGTGACACTAGTTATAGATTCCGATGCTTCACTTCAGGTTTACTGTATCTCTCTGACCTTCTTATTGACGATGAAACACAGATATTGCATCGGAATTAAATACAAAAGGCACAATGCCGACTTAAGTACAAGAAGACTGACTCTTCTTACTGACTATGTTTTGAACCATTCCTGTGACGATAGTTACAGATTCCGATGCTTCACTTCAGGTTTACTGTATCCCCTGGCCCTATGTACTGACGATGATACACAGATATTGCATCGGAATTAAATACAAAGGGCACAATGCCGACTTAAGTACAAGAAGACTGACTCTTCTTACTGTCTTTGATTTGAACCATTCCTGTGACACTAGTTATAGATTCCGATGCCTCACTTCAGGTTTACTGTATCCCTTGGACCTTCTTATTGACGATGAAAAACAGAAATTGCATCGGAATTAAATACAAAAGCTACAAAGCCGACTTAAGACAAGAAGACTGTCTCTTCTTACTGACTATGTTTTGAACCATTCCTGTGACACTAGTTATAGATTCCGATGCTTCACTTCAGGTTTACTGTATCCCTCCGACTTTCTTATTGAAGATGAAACACAGATAGTGCATCGGAGTTAAATACAAAAGGCACAATGACGACTTAAGTACAAGAATACTGACTCTTCCTACTGTCTATGATTTGAAACATTCCTGTGACACTAGTTATAGATTTCGATGCTTCACTTCTGGATTACTGTATCCCTCTGACCGTCTTTCTGACGATGAAACACAGAAATTGGATCGGAATTAAATACAAAAGGCACAATGCCGACTTAAGTACATGAAGACTGACTCTTCTTACTGTCTATGTTTTGAACTATTCGTGTGACACTAGTTATAGATTCCGATCCTTCACTTCAGATTTACTGTATTCGTTGGACCTTCGTATTGACGATGAAACACAGAAATTGGATCGGAATTAAATACAAAATGCACAATGCCGACTTAAGTACAAGAAGACTGACTCTTTTTACTGACTGTTTTGAACCATTCCTGTGACACTAGTTATGGATTCCGATGCTTCACTTCAGGTTTACTGTATCCATATGACCTTCTTATTGACGATGAAACACAGAAATTGCATCGGAATTGAAAAAGAAAAGGCACAATGCCGACTTAAGTACAAGAAGACTGACCCTTCTTACTGTCTATGATTTGAACCATTCCTGTGACGCTAGTTACAGATTCCGATGCTTCTCTTCAGATTTACTGTATTCCTTGTACCCTCGTATTGACGATGAAACACATAAATTGCATCGGAATTAAATACAAAATGCACAATGCCGACTTAAGTACAAGAAGACTGACTCTTCTTACTGACTGTTTTGAACCTTTCCTGTGACACTAGTTATAGATTCCGATGCTTCACTTCAGGTTTACTGTTTCCCTCTGACCTTCTTATTGACGATGAAACACAGAAATTGCATCGGAATTAAATAGAAAAGGCACAATGCCGACATAAGTACAAGAAGACTGACTCTTCCAACTGTCTATGTTTTGAAATATTCCTGTGACCTTAGTTATAGATTCCGATGCTTCATTTCAGATTTACTGTATCCGTTGGACCTTCTTATTGACGATGAAACACAGAAAGTGCATAGGAATTAAATAGAAAAGGCACAATGCCGACTTAAGTACAAGAAGACTTACTCTTCCTACTGTCTATGATTTGATCCATTCCTGTGACACTAGTTATAGATTCCGATGCTTCATTTCAGGTTTACCGTATCCCTTGGATCTTCTTATTGACGATGAAACACAGATAGTGCATCGGAGTAAAATACAAAAGGCACAATGCCGACTTAAGTTCAAGAAGACTGACTCTTCTTACTGTCTATGCTTTGAACCATTCCTGTGACGCTAGTTACAGATTCCGATGCTTCACTTCATGTTTACTGTATCCCTCTGACCTTCTTCTTGACGATGAAACACAGAAATTGCATCGGAATTAAATAGAAAAGGCACAATGCCGACTTAAGTACAAGAAGACTGACTCTTCCTACTGTCTATGCTTTAAACCATTCCTGTGACACTAGTTATAGATTCCGATGCTTCACTTCAGGTTTACTGTATCCCTTGGACGTACTTATTGACGATGAAACACAGAAATTGCATCGGAATTAATTAGAAAAGGCACAATGCCGACTTAAGTACAAGAAGACTGACTCTTCTTTCTGACTATGATTTGAACCATTCCTGTGACGCTAGTTACAGATTCCGATGCTTCACTTCAGGTTTACTATTTCCCTTGGACCTTCTTATTGACGATGAAGCACAGTAATTGCATCGGAATTAAATTGAAAAGGGCACAATGCCGACTTAAGTACAAGAAGACTGACTCTTCTTACTGACTATGTTTGAACCATTCGTGTGACACTAGTTATAGATTCCGATGCTTCACTTCAGGTTTACGGTATCCCACTGACCTTCTTATTGACGATGAAACACAGAAATTGCATCGGTATTAAATGCAAAAGGCACAATGCCGACTTAAGTACATGTAGACTGACTCTTCCTACTGTCTATGCTTTGAAACATTCCTGTGACCTTAGTTATAGATTCCGATGCTTCATTTCAGGTTTACTGTATCCCTTGGACCTTCTTATTGACGATGAAACACAGAAAGGGCATCGGAATTAAATAGAAAAGGCACAATGCCGACTTAAGTACAAGAAGACTAACCTTTCTTACTGTCTATGTTTTGAACCATTCCTGTGACACTAGTTATAGATTCCGATGCTCCAGTTCAGGTTTACTGTATTCCTTGGACGTTCTTATTGACGATGAAACACAGAAATTGAATCGAAATTAAATACAAAAGGCACAATGTCGACTTAAGTACAAGAAGACTGACTCTTCCTACTGTCTATGTTTTGAACCATTCCTGTGACACTAGTTATAGATTCCGATGCTTCACTTCAGGTTTACTGTAACCCTTGGACGTTCTTATTGACGATGAAACACAGTAATTGCATCGGAATTAAATTGAAAAGGCCACAATGCCGACTTAAGTACAAGAAGACTGACTTTTCTTACTGACTATGGTTTGAACTATTCCTGTGACACTAGTTAGAGATTCCGATGCTTCACTTCAGGTTTACTGTATTCCTCTGACCTTATTATTGACGATGAAACACAGTAATTGCATCGGAATTTAATTGAAAAGGGCACAATGCCGACTTAAGTACAAGAAGACTGACTCTTCTTACTGTCTATGTTTTGAATCATTCCTGTGTCACTAGTTATAGATTCCGATGCTTCACTTCAGATTTACTGTATTCCTTGTACCCTCTTATTGACGATGAAACACATAAATTGCATCGGAATTAAATACAAAATGCACAATGCCGACTTAAGTACAAGAAGACTGACTCTTCTTACTGACTGTTTTGAACCTTTCCTGTGACACTAGTTATAGATTCCGATGCTTCACTTCAGGTTTACTGTTTCCCTCTGACCTTATTATTGACGATGAAACACAGAAATTGCATCGGAATTAAATACAAAAGGCACAATGCCGACATAAGTACAAGAAGACTGACTCTTCCAACTGTCTATGTTTTGAAATATTCCTGTGACCTTAGTTATAGATTCCGATGCTTCATTTCAGATTTACTGTATCCCTTGGACCTTCTTATGGACGATGAAACACAGAAAGTGCATAGGAATTAAATAGAAAAGGCACAATGCCGACTTAAGTACAAGAAGACTGACTCTTCCTACTGTCTATGTTTTGATCCATTCCTGTGACACTAGTTATGGTTTCCGATGCTTCATTTCAGGTTTACCGTATCCCTTGGATCTTCTTATTGACGATGAAACACAGATAGTGCATCGGAGTAAAATACAAAAGGCACAATGCCGACTTAAGTTCAAGAAGACTGACTCTTCTTACTGTCTATGCTTTGAACCATTCCTGTGACGCTAGTTACAGTTTCCGATGCTTCACTTCATGTTTACTGTATCCCTCTGACCTTCTTCTTGACGATGAAACACAGAAATTGCATCGGAATTAAATAGAAAAGGTACAATGCCGACTTAAGTACAAGAAGACTGACTCTTCCTACTGTCTATGTTTTGAACCATTCCTGTGACACTAGTTATAGATTCCGATGCTTCACTTCCGGTTTACTGTATCCCTTGGACGTACTTATTGACGATGAAACACAGAAATTGCATCGGAATTAATTAGAAAAGGCACAATGCCGACTTAAGTACAAGAAGACTGACTCTTCTTTCTGACTATGCTTTGAACCATTCCTGTGACGCTAGTTACAGATTCCGATGCTTCACTTCAGGTATACTATTTCCCTTGGACCTTCTTATTGACGATGAAGCACAGTAATTGCATCGGAATTAAATTGAAAAGGGCACAATGCCGACTTAAGTACAAGAAGACTGACTCTTCTTACTGACTATGTTTTGAACCATTCGTGTGACACTAGTTATAGATTCCGATGCTTCACTTCAGGTTTACGGTATCCCACTGACCTTCTTATTGACGATGAAACACAGAAATTGCATCGGTATTAATGCAAAAGGCACAATGCCGACTTAAGTACATGTAGACTGACTCTTCCTACTGCCTATGTTTTGAACCATTCCTGTGACACTGGATATAGATACCGATGCTTCACTTCAAGGTTTACTGTAACCCTTGGACGTTCTTATTGACGATGAAACACAGTAATTGCATCGGAATTAAATTGAAAAGGCCACAATGCCGACTTAAGTACAAGAAGACTGACTCTTCTTACTGACTATGGTTTGAACTATTCCTGTGACACTAGTTAGAGATTCCGATGCTTCACTTCAGGTTTACTGTATTCCTCTGTCCTTATTATTGACGATGAAACACTGTAATTGCATCGGAATTTAAATGAAAAGGGCACAATGCCGTCTTAAGTACAAGAAGACTGACTCTTCTTACTGTCTATGCTTTGAACCATTCCAGTGACACTAGTTATAGATTCCGATGCTTCACTTCAGGTTTACTGTATCCCTTGGACCTTCTTATTGACGATGAAAAACAGAAATTGCATCGGAATTAAATACAAAAGCCACAAAGCCAACTTAAGTACGAGAAGACTGACTCTTCTTACTGACTATGTTTTGAACCATTCCTGTGACACTAGTTATAGATTCCGATGCTTCACTTCAGGTTTACTGTATCCCTCTGACCTTCTTATTGAAGATGAAACACAGATAGTGCATCGGAGTTAAATACAAAAGGCACAATGCTGACTTAAGTACAAGAAGACTGACTCTTCTTACTGTCTATGTTTTGAATCATTCCTGTGTCACTAGTTATAGATTCCGATGCTTGACTTCAGATTTACTGTATTCCTTGTCCCCTCTTATTGACGATGAAGCACATAAATTGCATCGGAATTAAATACAAAATGCACAATGCCGACTTAAGTACAAGAAGACTGACTCTTCTTACTGACTGTTTTGAACCTTTCCTGTGACACTAGTTATAGATTCCGATGCTTCACTTCAGGTTTACTGTTTCCCTCTGACCTTCTTATTGACGATGAAACACAGAAATTGCATCGGAATTAAATAGAAAAGGCACAATGCCGACATAAGTACAAGAAGACTGACTCTTCCAACTGTCTATGTTTTGAAATATTCCTGTGACCTTAGTTATAGATTCCGATGCTTCATTTCAGATTTACTGTATACCTTGGACCTTCTTATTGACGATGAAACACAGAAAGTGCATAGGAATTAAATAGAAAAGGCACAATGCCGACTTAAGTACAAGAGGACTGACTCTTCCTACTGTCTATGTTTTGATCCATTCCTGTGACACTAATTATAGATTCCGATGCTTCATTTCAGGTTTACCGTATCCCTTGGATCTTCTTATTGACGATGAAACACAGAAATTGCATCGGAATTAAATAGAAAAGGCACAATGCCGACTTAAGTAGAAGAAGACTGACTCTTCCTACTGTCTATGGTTTGAACCATTCCTGTGACACTAGTTATAGATTCCGATGCTTCACTTCAGGTTTACTGTATCACTCTGACCTTCTCATTGACGATGAAACACAGAAATTGCATCGGAATTAAATACAAAAGCCACAAAGCCAACTTAAGTACAAGAAGACTGACTCTTCTTACTGACTATGTTTTGAACCATTCCTGTGACACTAGTTATAGATTCCGATGCTTCACTTCAGGTTTACTGTATCTCTCTGACCTTCTTATTGAAGATGAAACACAAATAGTGCATCGGAGTTAAATACAAAAGGCACAATGCTGACTTAAGTAAAAGAAGACTGACTCTTCTTACTGTCTATGTTTTGAATCATTCCTGTGTCACTAGTTATAGATTCCGATGCTTCACTTCAGATTTACTGTATTCCTTGTACCCTCTTATTGACGATGAAACACATAAATTACATCGGAATTAAATACAAAATGCACAATGCCGACTTAAGTACAACAAGACTGACTCTTCTTACTGACTGTTTTGAACCTTTCCTGTGACACTAGTTATAGATTCCGATGCTTCACTTCAGGTTTACTGTTTCCCTCTGACCTTCTTATTGACGATGAAACACAGAAATTGCATCGGAATGAAATAGAAAAGGCACAATGCCGACATAAGTACAAGAAGACTGACTCTTCCAACTGTCTATGTTTTGAAATATTCCTGTGACCTTAGTTATAGATTCCGATGCTTCTTTTCAGATTAACTGTATCCCTTGGACCTTCTTATTGACGATGAAACACAGAAAGTGCATAGGAATTAAATAGAAAGGGCACAATGCCGACTTAAGTACAAGAAGACTGACTCTTCCTACTGTCTATGTTTTTATCCATTCCTGTGACACTAGTTATAGATTCCGATGCTTCATTTCAGGTTTACCGTATCCCTTGGATCTTCTTATTGACGATGAAACACAGATAGTGCATCGGAGTAAAATACAAAAGGCACAATGCCGACTTAAGTACAAGAAGACTGACTCTTAGTACTGTCTATGTTTTGAACCATTCCTGTGACACTAGTTATAGATACCGATGCTGCACTTCAGGTTTACTGTATCCCTCTGACCTTCTTTTTGACGATGAAACACAGAAATTGGATCGGAATTAAATACAAAAGGCACAATGCCGACTTAAGTACAAGTAGACAGACTCTTCTTACTGACTATGTTTTGAACCATTCCTGTGACACTAGTTATAGATTCCGATGCCTAACTTCAGATTTACTGTATCCCTTGGACCTTCTTATTGACGATGAAACACAGAAATTGCATCGGAATTAAATACAAAATGCACAATGCCGACTTAAATACAAGAAGACTGACTCTTCTTACTGACTGTTTTGAACCATTCCTGTGACACTAGTTATAGATTCTGATGCTTCACTTCATGTTTACTGTATCCCTTGGACTTTCTTATTGACGATGAAACTCAGAAATTGCATCGTAATTAATTACAAAAGGCACAATGCCGACTTAAGTACAAGAAGACTGACTCTTCTTACTGTCTTTGATTTGAACCATTCCTGTGACACTAGTTATAGATTCCGATGCTTCACTTCAGGTTTACTGTATCTCTCTGACCTTCTTATTGACGATGAAACACAGATATTGCATCGGAATTAAATACAAAAGGCACAATGCCGACTTAAGTACAAGAAGACTGACTCTTCTTACTGACTATGTTTTGAACCATTCCTGTGACGATAGTTACAGATTCCGATGCTTCACTTCAGGTTTACTGTATCCCCTGGCCCTATGTACTGACGATGATACACAGATATTGCATCGAAATTAAATACAAAGGGCACAATGCCGACGTAAGTACAAGAAGACTGACTCTTCTTACTGACTATGTTTTGAAACATTCCTGAGACACTAGTTAGAGATTCCGATGCTTCACTTCAGGTTTACTGTATCACTCTGACCTTCTTACTGACGATGAAACACAGAAAGTGCATCGGAATTAAATAGAAAAGGCACAATGCCGACTTAAGTACAAGAAGACTGACTCTTCCTACTGTCTATGTTTTGAACCATTCCTGTGACACTAGTTATAGATTCCGATGCCTCACTTCAGGTTTACTGTATCCCTTGGACCTTCTTATTGACGATGAAAAACAGAAATTGCATCGGAATTAAATACAAAAGCTACAAAGCCGACTTAAGACAAGAAGACTGTCTCTTCTTACTGACTATGTTTTGAACCATTCCTGTGACACTAGTTATAGATTCCGATGCTTCACTTCAGGTTTACTGTATCCCTCCGACTTTCTTATTGAAGATGAAACACAGATAGTGCATCGGAGTTAAATACAAAAGGCACAATGACGACTTAAGTACAAGAATACTGACTCTTCCTACTGTCTATGTTTTGAAACATTCCTGTGACACTAGTTATAGATTTCGATGCTTCACTTCTGGATTACTGTATCCCTCTGACCGTCTTTCTGACGATGAAACACAGAAATTGGATCGGAATTAAATACAAAAGGCACAATGCCGACTTAAGTACATGAAGACTGACTCTTCTTACTGTCTATGTTTTGAACTATTCGTGTGACACTAGTTATAGATTCCGATCCTTCACTTCAGATTTACTGTATTCCTTGGACCTTCGTATTGACGATGAAACACAGAAATTGGATCGGAATTAAATACAAAATGCACAATGCCGACTTAAGTACAAGAAGACTGACTCTTTTTACTGACTGTTTTGAACCATTCCTGTGACACTAGTTATGGATTCCGATGCTTCACTTCAGGTTTACTGTATCCCTTGGACGTACTTATTGACGATGAAACACAGAAATTGCATCGGAATTAATTAGAAAAGGCACAATGCCGACTTAAGTACAAGAAGACTGACTCTTCTTTCTGACTATGATTTGAACCATTCCTGTGACGCTAGTTACAGATTCCGATGCTTCACTTCAGGTTTACTATTTCCCTTGGACCTTCTTATTGACGATGAAGCACAGTAATTGCATCGGAATTAAATTGAAAAGGGCACAATGCCGACTTAAGTACAAGAAGACTGACTCTTCTTACTGACTATGTTTGAACCATTCGTGTGACACTAGTTATAGATTCCGATGCTTCACTTCAGGTTTACGGTATCCCACTGACCTTCTTATTGACGATGAAACACAGAAATTGCATCGGTATTAAATGCAAAAGGCACAATGCCGACTTAAGTACATGTAGACTGACTCTTCCTACTGTCTATGCTTTGAAACATTCCTGTGACCTTAGTTATAGATTCCGATGCTTCATTTCAGGTTTACTGTATCCCTTGGACCTTCTTATTGACGATGAAACACAGAAAGGGCATCGGAATTAAATAGAAAAGGCACAATGCCGACTTAAGTACAAGAAGACTAACCTTTCTTACTGTCTATGTTTTGAACCATTCCTGTGACACTAGTTATAGATTCCGATGCTCCAGTTCAGGTTTACTGTATTCCTTGGACGTTCTTATTGACGATGAAACACAGAAATTGAATCGAAATTAAATACAAAAGGCACAATGTCGACTTAAGTACAAGAAGACTGACTCTTCCTACTGTCTATGTTTTGAACCATTCCTGTGACACTAGTTATAGATTCCGATGCTTCACTTCAGGTTTACTGTAACCCTTGGACGTTCTTATTGACGATGAAACACAGTAATTGCATCGGAATTAAATTGAAAAGGCCACAATGCCGACTTAAGTACAAGAAGACTGACTTTTCTTACTGACTATGGTTTGAACTATTCCTGTGACACTAGTTAGAGATTCCGATGCTTCACTTCAGGTTTACTGTATTCCTCTGACCTTATTATTGACGATGAAACACAGTAATTGCATCGGAATTTAATTGAAAAGGGCACAATGCCGACTTAAGTACAAGAAGACTGACTCTTCTTACTGTCTATGTTTTGAATCATTCCTGTGTCACTAGTTATAGATTCCGATGCTTCACTTCAGATTTACTGTATTCCTTGTACCCTCTTATTGACGATGAAACACATAAATTGCATCGGAATGAAATACAAAATGCACAATGCCGACTTAAGTACAAGAAGACTGACTCTTCTTACTGACTGTTTTGAACCTTTCCTCTGACACTAGTTATAGATTCCGATGCTTCACTTCAGGTTTACTGTTTCCCTCTGACCTTATTATTGACGATGAAACACAGAAATTGCATCGGAATTAAATACAAAAGGCACAATGCCGACATAAGTACAAGAAGACTGACTCTTCCAACTGTCTATGTTTTGAAATATTCCTGTGACCTTAGTTATAGATTCCGATGCTTCATTTCAGATTTACTGTATCCCTTGGACCTTCTTATGGACGATGAAACACAGAAAGTGCATAGGAATTAAATAGAAAAGGCACAATGCCGACTTAAGTACAAGAAGACTGACTCTTCCTACTGTCTATGTTTTGATCCATTCCTGTGACACTAGTTATGGTTTCCGATGCTTCATTTCAGGTTTACCGTATCCCTTGGATCTTCTTATTGACGATGAAACACAGATAGTGCATCGGAGTAAAATACAAAAGGCACAATGCCGACTTAAGTTCAAGAAGACTGACTCTTCTTACTGTCTATGCTTTGAACCATTCCTGTGACGCTAGTTACAGTTTCCGATGCTTCACTTCATGTTTACTGTATCCCTCTGACCTTCTTCTTGACGATGAAACACAGAAATTGCATCGGAATTAAATAGAAAAGGTACAATGCCGACTTAAGTACAAGAAGACTGACTCTTCCTACTGTCTATGTTTTGAACCATTCCTGTGACACTAGTTATAGATTCCGATGCTTCACTTCCGGTTTACTGTATCCCTTGGACGTACTTATTGACGATGAAACACAGAAATTGCATCGGAATTAATTAGAAAAGGCACAATGCCGACTTAAGTACAAGAAGACTGACTCTTCTTTCTGACTATGCTTTGAACCATTCCTGTGACGCTAGTTACAGATTCCGATGCTTCACTTCAGGTATACTATTTCCCTTGGACCTTCTTATTGACGATGAAGCACAGTAATTGCATCGGAATTAAATTGAAAAGGGCACAATGCCGACTTAAGTACAAGAAGACTGACTCTTCTTACTGACTATGTTTTGAACCATTCGTGTGACACTAGTTATAGATTCCGATGCTTCACTTCAGGTTTACGGTATCCCACTGACCTTCTTATTGACGATGAAACACAGAAATTGCATCGGTATTAATGCAAAAGGCACAATGCCGACTTAAGTACATGTAGACTGACTCTTCCTACTGCCTATGTTTTGAACCATTCCTGTGACACTGGATATAGATACCGATGCTTCACTTCAAGGTTTACTGTAACCCTTGGACGTTCTTATTGACGATGAAACACAGTAATTGCATCGGAATTAAATTGAAAAGGCCACAATGCCGACTTAAGTACAAGAAGACTGACTCTTCTTACTGACTATGGTTTGAACTATTCCTGTGACACTAGTTAGAGATTCCGATGCTTCACTTCAGGTTTACTGTATTCCTCTGTCCTTATTATTGACGATGAAACACTGTAATTGCATCGGAATTTAAATGAAAAGGGCACAATGCCGTCTTAAGTACAAGAAGACTGACTCTTCTTACTGTCTATGCTTTGAACCATTCCAGTGACACTAGTTATAGATTCCGATGCTTCACTTCAGGTTTACTGTATCCCTTGGACCTTCTTATTGACGATGAAAAACAGAAATTGCATCGGAATTAAATACAAAAGCCACAAAGCCAACTTAAGTACGAGAAGACTGACTCTTCTTACTGACTATGTTTTGAACCATTCCTGTGACACTAGTTATAGATTCCGATGCTTCACTTCAGGTTTACTGTATCCCTCTGACCTTCTTATTGAAGATGAAACACAGATAGTGCATCGGAGTTAAATACAAAAGGCACAATGCTGACTTAAGTACAAGAAGACTGACTCTTCTTACTGTCTATGTTTTGAATCATTCCTGTGTCACTAGTTATAGATTCCGATGCTTGACTTCAGATTTACTGTATTCCTTGTCCCCTCTTATTGACGATGAAGCACATAAATTGCATCGGAATTAAATACAAAATGCACAATGCCGACTTAAGTACAAGAAGACTGACTCTTCTTACTGACTGTTTTGAACCTTTCCTGTGACACTAGTTATAGATTCCGATGCTTCACTTCAGGTTTACTGTTTCCCTCTGACCTTCTTATTGACGATGAAACACAGAAATTGCATCGGAATTAAATAGAAAAGGCACAATGCCGACATAAGTACAAGAAGACTGACTCTTCCAACTGTCTATGTTTTGAAATATTCCTGTGACCTTAGTTATAGATTCCGATGCTTCATTTCAGATTTACTGTATACCTTGGACCTTCTTATTGACGATGAAACACAGAAAGTGCATAGGAATTAAATAGAAAAGGCACAATGCCGACTTAAGTACAAGAGGACTGACTCTTCCTACTGTCTATGTTTTGATCCATTCCTGTGACACTAATTATAGATTCCGATGCTTCATTTCAGGTTTACCGTATCCCTTGGATCTTCTTATTGACGATGAAACACAGAAATTGCATCGGAATTAAATAGAAAAGGCACAATGCCGACTTAAGTAGAAGAAGACTGACTCTTCCTACTGTCTATGGTTTGAACCATTCCTGTGACACTAGTTATAGATTCCGATGCTTCACTTCAGGTTTACTGTATCACTCTGACCTTCTCATTGACGATGAAACACAGAAATTGCATCGGAATTAAATACAAAAGCCACAAAGCCAACTTAAGTACAAGAAGACTGACTCTTCTTACTGACTATGTTTTGAACCATTCCTGTGACACTAGTTATAGATTCCGATGCTTCACTTCAGGTTTACTGTATCTCTCTGACCTTCTTATTGAAGATGAAACACAAATAGTGCATCGGAGTTAAATACAAAAGGCACAATGCTGACTTAAGTAAAAGAAGACTGACTCTTCTTACTGTCTATGTTTTGAATCATTCCTGTGTCACTAGTTATAGATTCCGATGCTTCACTTCAGATTTACTGTATTCCTTGTACCCTCTTATTGACGATGAAACACATAAATTACATCGGAATTAAATACAAAATGCACAATGCCGACTTAAGTACAACAAGACTGACTCTTCTTACTGACTGTTTTGAACCTTTCCTGTGACACTAGTTATAGATTCCGATGCTTCACTTCAGGTTTACTGTTTCCCTCTGACCTTCTTATTGACGATGAAACACAGAAATTGCATCGGAATGAAATAGAAAAGGCACAATGCCGACATAAGTACAAGAAGACTGACTCTTCCAACTGTCTATGTTTTGAAATATTCCTGTGACCTTAGTTATAGATTCCGATGCTTCTTTTCAGATTAACTGTATCCCTTGGACCTTCTTATTGACGATGAAACACAGAAAGTGCATAGGAATTAAATAGAAAGGGCACAATGCCGACTTAAGTACAAGAAGACTGACTCTTCCTACTGTCTATGTTTTTATCCATTCCTGTGACACTAGTTATAGATTCCGATGCTTCATTTCAGGTTTACCGTATCCCTTGGATCTTCTTATTGACGATGAAACACAGATAGTGCATCGGAGTAAAATACAAAAGGCACAATGCCGACTTAAGTACAAGAAGACTGACTCTTAGTACTGTCTATGTTTTGAACCATTCCTGTGACACTAGTTATAGATACCGATGCTGCACTTCAGGTTTACTGTATCCCTCTGACCTTCTTTTTGACGATGAAACACAGAAATTGGATCGGAATTAAATACAAAAGGCACAATGCCGACTTAAGTACAAGTAGACAGACTCTTCTTACTGACTATGTTTTGAACCATTCCTGTGACACTAGTTATAGATTCCGATGCCTAACTTCAGATTTACTGTATCCCTTGGACCTTCTTATTGACGATGAAACACAGAAATTGCATCGGAATTAAATACAAAATGCACAATGCCGACTTAAATACAAGAAGACTGACTCTTCTTACTGACTGTTTTGAACCATTCCTGTGACACTAGTTATAGATTCTGATGCTTCACTTCATGTTTACTGTATCCCTTGGACTTTCTTATTGACGATGAAACTCAGAAATTGCATCGTAATTAATTACAAAAGGCACAATGCCGACTTAAGTACAAGAAGACTGACTCTTCTTACTGTCTTTGATTTGAACCATTCCTGTGACACTAGTTATAGATTCCGATGCTTCACTTCAGGTTTACTGTATCTCTCTGACCTTCTTATTGACGATGAAACACAGATATTGCATCGGAATTAAATACAAAAGGCACAATGCCGACTTAAGTACAAGAAGACTGACTCTTCTTACTGACTATGTTTTGAACCATTCCTGTGACGATAGTTACAGATTCCGATGCTTCACTTCAGGTTTACTGTATCCCCTGGCCCTATGTACTGACGATGATACACAGATATTGCATCGAAATTAAATACAAAGGGCACAATGCCGACGTAAGTACAAGAAGACTGACTCTTCTTACTGACTATGTTTTGAAACATTCCTGAGACACTAGTTAGAGATTCCGATGCTTCACTTCAGGTTTACTGTATCCCTCTGACCTTCTTACTGACGATGAAACACAGAAAGTGCATCGGAATTAAATAGAAAAGGCACAATGCCGACTTAAGTACAAGAAGACTGACTCTTCCTACTGTCTATGTTTTGAACCATTCCTGTGACACTAGTTATAGATTCCGATGCCTCACTTCAGGTTTACTGTATCCCTTGGACCTTCTTATTGACGATGAAAAACAGAAATTGCATCGGAATTAAATACAAAAGCTACAAAGCCGACTTAAGACAAGAAGACTGTCTCTTCTTACTGACTATGTTTTGAACCATTCCTGTGACACTAGTTATAGATTCCGATGCTTCACTTCAGGTTTACTGTATCCCTCCGACTTTCTTATTGAAGATGAAACACAGATAGTGCATCGGAGTTAAATACAAAAGGCACAATGACGACTTAAGTACAAGAATACTGACTCTTCCTACTGTCTATGTTTTGAAACATTCCTGTGACACTAGTTATAGATTTCGATGCTTCACTTCTGGATTACTGTATCCCTCTGACCGTCTTTCTGACGATGAAACACAGAAATTGGATCGGAATTAAATACAAAAGGCACAATGCCGACTTAAGTACATGAAGACTGACTCTTCTTACTGTCTATGTTTTGAACTATTCGTGTGACACTAGTTATAGATTCCGATCCTTCACTTCAGATTTACTGTATTCCTTGGACCTTCGTATTGACGATGAAACACAGAAATTGGATCGGAATTAAATACAAAATGCACAATGCCGACTTAAGTACAAGAAGACTGACTCTTTTTACTGACTGTTTTGAACCATTCCTGTGACACTAGTTATGGATTCCGATGCTTCACTTCAGGTTTACTGTATCCATATGACCTTCTTATTGACGATGAAACACAGAAATTGCATCGGAATTGAAAAAGAAAAGGCACAATGCCGACTTAAGTACAAGAAGACTGACCCTTCTTACTGTCTATGATTTGAACCATTCCTGTGACGCTAGTTACAGATTCCGATGTTTTACTTCAGGTTTACTGTATCCCTGTGACCTTCTAATTGACGATGAAACACAGAAATTGCATCGGAATTAAAAAGAAAAGGCACAATGCCGACTTAAGTACAAGAAGACTGACTCTTCTTACTGACAAGGTTTTGAACCATTCCTGCGACGCTAGTTACAGATTCCGATGCTTCACTTCAGGTTTACTGTATCCCTCGGACCTTCTTATTGAAGATGAAACACAGATGTTGCATCGGAATTAAATACAAAAGGCACAATGCCGATGTAAGTACAAGAAGACTGACTCTTCTTACTGACGAAGTTTTGAACCATTCCTGTGACACTAGTTAGAGCTTCCGATGCTTGACTTCAGGTTTACTGTATCCCTCTGACCTTCTTATTGACGATGAAATACAGTAATTGCATCGGAATTAAATTGTAAAGGACATAATGCCGACTTAAGTACAAGAAGTCCGATTCTTCTTACTGTCTATGGTTTGAACCATTCCTGTGACAGTAGTTATAGATTCCGGTGCTTCACTTCAGGTTTACTGTATCCCTCTGACCTTCGTATTGACGATGGAGCACAGAAATTGCATCGTAATTAAACACAAATGGCACAATGCCGACTTAAGTACAAGAAGACTGACTCCCCTTACTGTCTATGCTTTTAACCATTCCTGTGACACTAGATATAGATTCCGATGCTCACTTCAGGTTTACTGTATCCCTTGGACCTTCTTGTTGACGATGAAACACAGAAATTGCCTCGGAATAAAATAGAATACGAACAATGCCGACTTAAGTACAAGAACAGTGACTCTTCTTACTGTCTATGCTTTGAACCATTCCTGTGACCGTAGTTACAGATTCCGATGCTTCACTTCAGGTTTATTGTATCCCTCTGACCTTCGTATTGACGATGAAACACAGAAATTGCATCGGAATTAAATAGAAAAGGCACAATGCCGACTTAAGTACAAGAAGGCTGACTCTTCTTTCTGACTATGTTTTGAACCATTCCTGTGACGCTAGTTACAGACTCCGATGCTTCACTTCAGGTTTACTATTTCCCTTGGACCTTCTTATTGACGATGAAACACAGTAATTGCATCGGAATTAAATTGAAAAGGGCAAATTGCCGACTTAAGTACAAGAAGACTGACTCTTCTTACTGACTATGTTTTGAACCATTCGTGTGACACTAGTTATAGATTCCGATGCTTCACTTCAGGTTTACGGTATCCCTCTGACCTTCTTATTGACGATGAAACACAGAAATTGCATCGGTATTAAATGCAAAAGGCACAATGCCGACATAAGTACATGTAGACTGACTCTTCCTACTGTCTATGATTTGAAACATTCCTGTGACCTTAGTTATAGATTCCGATGCTTCATTTCAGGCTAACTGTATCCCTTGGACGTTCTTATTGACGATGAAACACAGAAAGGGCATCGGAATTAAATAGAAAAGGCACAATGCCGACTTAAGTATAAGAAGACTGACTCTTCCTACTGTCTATGTTTTGGACCTTCTTGTTGACGATGAAACACAGAAATTGCCTCGGAATAAAATAGAAAACGAACAATGCCGACTTAAGTACAAGAACAGTGACTCTTCTTACTGTCTATGCTTTGAACCATTCCTGTGACCGTAGTTACAGATTCCGATGCTTCACTTCAGGTTTATTGTATCCCTCTGACCTTCTTATTGACGATGAAACACAGAAATTGCATCGGAATTAATTAGAAAAGGCAAAATGCCGACTTAAGTACAAGAAGACTAACTCTTCCTACTGTCTATGTTTTGAACCATTCCTGTGACACTAGTTATAGATTCCGATGCTTCACTTCAGGTTTACCTCATCCCTTGGACGTACTTATTGACGATGAAACACAGAAATTGCATCGGAATTAAATAGAAATGGCACAATGCCGACTTAAGTACAAGAAGACTGACTCTTCTTTCTGACTATGTTTTGAACCATTCCTGTGACGCTAGTTACAGATTCCGATGCTTCACGTCAGGTTTACTATTTCCCTTGGACCTTCTTATTGACGATGAAACACAGTAATTGCATCGGAATTAAATTGAAAAGGGCAAATTGCCGACTTAAGTACAAGAAGACTGACTCTTCTTACTGACTATGTTTTGAACCATTCGTGTGACACTAGTTATAGATTCCGATGCTTCACTTCAGGTTTACGGTATCCCTCTGACCTTCTTATTGACGATGAAACACAGAAATTGCATTGGTATTAAATGCAAAAGGCACAATGCCGACTTAAGTACATGTAGACTGACTCTTCCTACTGTCTATGCTTTGAAACATTCCTATGACCTTGGTTATAGATTCCGATGCTTCATTTCAGGTTTACTGTATCCCTTGGACCTTCTTATTGACGATGAAACACAGAAAGGGCATCGGAATTAAATTGAAAAGGCACAATGCCGACTTAAGTACAAGAAGACTAACCTTTCTTACTGTCTATGCTTTGAACCATTCCTGTGACACTAGTTATAGTTTCCGATGCTTAACTTCAGGTTTACTGTATTCCTTGGACCTTCTTATTGACGATGAAACACAGAAATTGATTCGAAATTAAATTCAAAAGGCACAATGTCGACTTAAGTACAAGAAGACTGACTCTTCCTACTGTCTAAGTTTTGAACCATTCCTGTGACACTAGTTATAGATTCCGATGCTTCACTTCAGGTTTACTGTATCCCTCTGACCTTCTTATTGACGATGCAACACAGAAATTGCATCGGAATTAAATAGAAAAGGCACAATGCCGACTTAAGTACAAGAAGACTGACTCTTCCTACTGTCTATGCTTTGAACCATTCCTGTGACACTGGTTATAGATTCCGATGCTTCACTTCAGGTTTACTGTAACCCTTGGACCTTCTTATTGACGATGAAACACAGAAAGTGCATCGGAATTAAATAGAAAAGGCACAATGCCGACTTAAGTACAAGGAGACTAACCTTTCTTACTGTCTATGCTTTGAACCATTCCTGTGACACTAGTTATAGATTCCGATGCTTCACTTCAGGTTTACTGTATCCCTTGGACCTTCTTATTGACGATGAAACACAGAAATTGAATCGAAATTAAATACAAAAGGCACAATGTCGACTTAAGTGCAAGAAGACTGACTCTTCCTACTGTCTATGTTTTGAACCATTCCTGTGACACTAGTTATTGATTCCGATGCTTCACTTCAGGTTTACTGTATCCCTCTGACCCTCTTATATACGATGAAACACAGAAATTGCATCGGAATTACACAGAAAAGGCACAATGCCGACTTAAGTACAAGAAGACTGATTCTTCTTACTGTCTCTGTTTTGAACCATTCCTGTGTCGCTAGTTACAGATTCCGATGCTTCACTTCAGGTTTACTGTATCCCTCTGACCTTCATATTGACGATGCAACACAGAAATTGCATCGGAATTAAATAGAAAAGGCACAATGCCGACTTAAGTACAAGAAGACTGACTCTTCCTACTGTCTATGATTTGTACCATTCCTGTGACACTGGTTATAGATTCCGATGCTTCACTTCAGGTTCACTGTAACCCTTGGACGTTCTTATTGACGATGAAACACAGTAATTGCATCGGAATTAAATTGAAAAGGCCACCATGCCGACTTAAGTACAAGAAGACTGACTCTCCTTACTGTCTATGATTTGAACCATTCCTGTGACACTAGTTATAGATTCCGATGCTTCACTTCAGGTTTACTGTATCCCTTGGACTTTCTTATTGACGATGAAACACAGAAATTGCATCGGAATTAAATACAAATGGCACAATGCCGCTTTAGGTACAAGAAGACTGACTCTTCTTACTGACTATGTTGTGAACAATTCCTGTGACACTAGTTATAGATTGCGATGCTTTACTTCAGGTTTACGGTATCCCTCTGACCTTCTTATTGACGATGAAACATAGAAATTGCATCGGAATTAAATACAAAACGCACAATGCCGACTTAAGTACATGTAGACTGAATCTTCCTACTGTATATGATTTGAAACATTCCTGTGTCCTTAGTTATAGATTCCGATGCTTCATTTCAGGTTTACTGAATCCCTTGGACGTTCTTATTGACGATGAAACACAGAAAGGGCATCGGAATTAAATAGAATAGGCACAATGCCGACTTAAGTATAAGAAGACTGACTCTTCCTACTGTCTATGTTTTGAACCATTCCTGTGACACTAGTCATAGATTCCGATGCTTCACTTCAGGTTTACTGTATCCCTCTGACCTTCTTATTGACGATGAAACACAGAGATAGCATCGCAATTAAATACAAAATGCACAATGCCGACTTAAGTACAAGAAGACTAACCTTTCTTACTGTCTATGATTTGAACCATTCCCGTGACACTAGATATAGATTCCGATGCTCACTTCAGGTTTACTGTATCCCTTGGACCTTCTTGTTGACGATGAAACACAGAAATTGCCTCGGAATAAAATAGAAAACGAACAATGCCGACTTAAGTACAAGAACAGTGACTCTTCTTACTGTCTATGCTTTGAACCATTCCTGTGACCGTAGTTACAGATTCCGATGCTTCACTTCAGGTTTATTGTATCCCTCTGACCTTCTTATTGACGATGAAACACAGAAATTGCATCGGAATTAATTAGAAAAGGCAAAATGCCGACTTAAGTACAAGAAGACTGACTCTTCCTACTGTCTATGTTTTGAACCATTCCTGTGACACTAGTTACAGATTCCGATGCTTCACTTCAGGTTTACTGTATCCCTTGGACGTACTTATTGACGATGAAACACAGAAATTGCATCGGAATTAAATAGAAAAGGCACAATGCCGACTTAAGTACAAGAAGGCTGACTCTTCTTTCTGACTATGTTTTGAACCATTCCTGTGACGCTAGTTACAGATTCCGATGCTTCACTTCAGGTTTACTATTTCCCTTGGACCTTCTTATTGACGATGAAACACAGTAATTGCATCGGAATTAAATTGAAATGGGCAAATTGCCGACTTAAGTACAAGAAGACTGACTCTTCTTACTGACTATGTTTTGAACCATTCGTGTGACACTAGTTATAGATTCCGATGCTTCACTTCAGGTTTACGGTATCCCTCTGACCTTCTTATTGACGATGAAACACAGAAATTGCATCGGTATTAAATGCAAAAGGCACAATGCCGACTTAAGTACATGTAGACTGACTCTTCCTACTGTCTATGCTTTGAAACGTTCCTGTGACCTTAGTTATAGATTCCGATGCTTCATTTCAGGTTTACTGTATCTCTTGAACCTTCTTATTGACG
This sequence comes from Schistocerca piceifrons, assembly GCF_021461385.2. NCBI lineage: Eukaryota > Metazoa > Arthropoda > Insecta > Orthoptera > Acrididae > Schistocerca > Schistocerca piceifrons. The sequence continues at coordinate 102,923 of NW_025728227.1, forward strand.
ATGAAACACAGAAAGGGCATCGGAATTAAATAGAAAAGGCACAATGCCGACTTAAGTACAAGAAGACTAACCTTTCTTACTGTCTATGCTTTGAACCATTCCTGTGACACTAGTAATAGATTCCGATGCTTCACTTCAGGTTTACTGTATTCCTTGGACCTTCTTATTGACGATGAAACACAGAAATTGAATCGAAATTAAATACAAAAGGCACAATGTCGACTTAAGTACAAGAAGACTGACTCTTCCTACTGTCTATGTTTGAACCATTCCTGTGATACTAGTTATAGATTCCGATGCTTCACTTCAGGTTTACTGTATCCCTCTGACCTTCTTATTGACGATGCAACACAGAAATTGCATCGGAATTAAATAGAAAAGGCACAATGCCGACTTAAGTACAAGAAGACTGACTCTTCCTACTGTCTATGCTTTGAACCATTCCTGTGACACTGGTTATAGATTCCGATGCTTCACTTCAGGTTTACTGTAACCCTTGGACGTTCTTATTGACGATGAAACACAGTAATTGCATCGGAATTAAATCGAAAAGGCCACAATGCCGGCTTAACTACAAGAAGACTGACTCTTCTACTGACTATGCTTTGAACCATTCCTGTGACACTAGTTATAGATTCCGATGCTTCACTTTAGGTTTACGGTATCCCTCTGTCCTTCTTATTGACGATGAAACACAGAAATTGCATCGGTATTAAATGCAAAAGGCACATTGCCGACTTAAGTACATGTAGACTGACTCTTCCTACTGTCTATGTTTTGAAACATTCCTGTGACCTTAGTTATGGATTCCGATGCTTCATTTCAGGTTTACTGTAGCCCTTGGACAATCTTATTGACGATGAAACACAGAAAGGGCATCGGAATTAAATAGAAAAGGCACAATGCCGACTTAAGTACAAGAAGACTGACTCTTCTTACTGTCTATGATTTGAACCATTCCTGTGACACTAGTTATAGATTCCGATGCTTCACTTCAGGTTTACTGTATCCCTTGGACCTTCTTATTGACGATGAAACACAGAAATTGCATCGGAATTAAATAGAAAAAGCACAATGCCGTCTTAAGTACAAGAAGACTGACTCTTCCTACTGTCTATGTTTTGAACCATTCCTGTGACACTAGTTATAGATTCCGATGCTTCACTTCAGGTTTACTGTATCCCTTGGACGTACTTATTGACGATGAAACACTGAAATTGCATCGGAATTAAATAGAAAAGGCACAATGCCGACTTAAGTACAAGAAGACTGACTCTTCTTTCTGACTATGTTTTGAACCATTCCTGTGACGATAGTTACAGATTCTGATGCTTCACTTCAGGTTTACTATTTCCCTTGGACCTTCTTATTGACGATGAAACACAGATATTGCATCGGAATTAAATACAAAAGGCACAAAGCCGACGTAAGTACAAGAAGACTGACTCTTCTTACTGACTATGTTTTGAACCATTCCTGTGACACTAGTTATAGATTCTGATGCTTCACTTCGGGTTTACGGTATCCCTCTGACCTTCTTATTGACGATGAAACACAGAAATTGCATCGGAATTAAACAGAAATGGCACAATGCCGACTTAAGTACAAGAAGACTGATTCTTCTTACTGTCTATGTTTTGAACCATTCCTGTGACACTAGTTATAGATTCCTATGCTTCACTTCAGGTTTACTGTATCCCTTGGACCTTCTTATTGACGATGAAACACAGAAATCGAATCGAAATTAAATACAAAAGGCACAATGTCGACTCAAGTACAAGAAGACTGACTCTTCCTACTGTCTATGTTTTGAACCATTCCTGTGACACTAGTTATAGATTCCTATGCTTCACTTCAGGTTTACTGTATCCCTCTGACCCTCTTATATACGATGAAACACAGAAATTGCATCGGAATTAAACAGAAATGGCACAATGCCGACTTAAGTACATGTAGACTGACTCTTCCTACTGTCTATGTATTGAAACATTCCTGTGACCTTAGTTATAGATTCCGATGCTTCATTTCAGGTTTATTGTAGCCCTTGGACCTTCTTATTGACGATGAAACACAGAAAGGGCATCGGAATTAAATAGAAAAGGCACAATGCCGACTTAAGTACAAGGAGACTAACCTTTCTTACTGTCTATGCTTTGAACCATTCCTGTGACACTAGTTATTGATTCTGATGCTTCACTTCAGGTTTACTGTATCCCTTGGACCTTCTTATTGACGATGAAACACAGAAATTGAATCGAAATTAAATACTAAAGGCACAATGTCGACTTAAGTGCAAGAAGACTGACTCTTCCTACTGTCTATGTTTTGAACCATTCCTGTGACACTAGTTATTGATTCCGATGCTTCACTTCAGGTTTACTGTATCCCTCTGACCCTCTTATATACGATGAAACACAGAAATTGCACCGGAATTACACAGAAAAGGCACAATGCCGACTAAAGTACAAGAAGACTGATTCTTCTTACTGTCTCTGTTTTGAACCATTCCTGTGACGCTAGTTACAGATTCCGATGCTTCACTTCAGGTTTACTGTATCCCTCTGACCTTCTTATTGACGATGCAACACAGAAATTGCATCGGAATTAAATAGAAAAGGCACAATGCCGACTTAAGTACAAGAAGACTGACTCTTCCTACTGTCTATGATTTGAACCATTCCTGTGACACTGGTTATAGATTCCGATGCTTCACTTCAGGTTTACTGTAACCCTTGGACGTTCTTATTGACGATGAAACACAGTAATTGCATCGGAATTAAATTGAAAAGGCCACAATGCCGACTTAAGTACAAGAAGACTGACTCTCCTTACTGTCTATGTTTTGAACCATTCCTGTGACACTAGTTATAGATTCCGATGCTTCACTTCAGGTTTACTGTATCCCTTGGACTTTCTTATTGACGATGAAACACAGAAATTGCATCGGAATTAAATACAAATGGCACAATGCCGCTTTAGGTACAAGAAGACTGACTCTTCTTACTGACTATGTTGTGAACAATTCCTGTGACACTAGTTATAGATTGCGATGCTTCACTTCAGGTTTATGGTATCCCTCTGACCTTCTTATTGACGATGAAACATAGAAATTGCATCGGAATTAAATACAAAACGCACAATGCCGACTTAAGTACATGTAGACTGACTCTTCCTACTGTATATGATTTGAAACATTCCTGTGTCCTTAGTTATAGATTCCGATGCTTCATTTCAGGTTTACTGTGTCCCTTGGACGTTCAAATTGACGATGAAACACAGAAAGGGCATCGGAATTAAATAGAAAAGGCACAATGCCGACTTAAGTACAAGAAGACTGACTCTTCCTACTGCCTATGTTTTGAACCATTCCTGTGACGCTAGTCATAGATTCCGATGCTTCACTTGAGGTTTACTGTATCCCTCTGACCTTCTTATTGACGATGAAACACAGAGATAGCATCGCAATTAAATACAAAATGCACAATGCCGACTTAAGTACAAGAAGACTAACCTTTCTTACTGTCTATGATTTGAACCATTCCCGTGACACTAGTTATACATTCCGATGCTTCACTTCAGGTTTACTGTATTCCTTGGACCTTCTTATTAACGATGAAACACAGAAATTGATCGGAATTAAATACAAAAGGCACAATGCCGACTTAAGTACAAGAAGACTGACTCTTCTTGCTGTCTATGATTTGAACCATTCCTGTGACATTAGCTATAGATTCCGATGCTTCACTTCAGGTTTACTGTGTCTCTCTGACCTTCTTATTGACGATGAAACACAGATATTGCATCGGAATTAAATACAAAAGGCACAAAGCCGACGTAAGTACAAGAAGACTGACCCTTCTTACTGACTATGTTTTGAACCGTTCCTGTGACACTAGTTATAGATTCTGATGCTTCACTTCAGGTTTACGGTATCCCTCTGACCTTCTTATTGACGATGAAACACAGAAATTGAATCGAAATTAAATACAAAAGGCACAATGTCGACTCAAGTACAAGAGGACTGACTCTTCCTACTGTCTATGTTTTGAACCATTCCTGTGACACTAGTTATAGATTCCGATGCTTCACTTCAGGTTTACTGTATCCCTCTGACCCTCTTATATACGATGAAACACAGAAATTGCATCGGAATTAAACAGAAAAGGCACAATGCCGACTTAAGTACAAGAAGACTGATTCTTCTTACTGTCTCTGTTTTGATCCATTCCTGTGACGCTAGTTACAGATTCCGATGCTTCACTTCAGGTTTACTGTATCCCTCTGACCTTCTTATTGACGATGCAACACAGAAATTGCATCGGAAATAAATAGAAAAGGCACAATGCCGACTTAAGTACAAGAAGACTGACTCTTCCTACTGTCTATGTTTTGAACCATTCCTGTGACACTGGTTATAGATTCCGATGCTTCACTTAAGGTTTACTGTAACCCCTGGACGTTCTTATTGACGATGAAACACAGTAATTGCATCGGAATTAAACTGAAAAGGCCACAATGCCGACTTAAGTACAAGAAGACTGACTCTTCTTACTGACTATGTTTTGAACCATTCCTGTGACACTAGTTATAGATTCCGATGCTTCACTTCAGGTTTACGGTATCCCTCTGACCTTCTTATTGACGATGAAACACAGAAATTGCATCGGTATTAAATGCAAAAGGCACAATGCCGACTTAAGTACATGTAGACTGACTCCTCCTACTGTATATGTTTTAAAACATTCCTGTGACACTGGTTATAGATTCCGATGCTTCACTTCAGGTTTACTGTAACCCTTGGACGTTCTTATTGACGATGAAACACAGAAATTGCATCGGAATTAAATAGAAAAGGCACAATGCCGACTTAAGTACAAGAAGACTGACTCTTACTACTGTCTATGATTTGAACCATTCCTGTGACACTGGTTATGGATTCCGATGCTTCACTTCAGGTTTACTGTAACCCTTGGACGTTCTTATTGACGATGAAACACAGTAATTGCATCGGTTTTAAATTGAAAAGGCCACAATGCCGACTTAAGTACAAGAAGACTGACTCTCCTTACTGTCTATGTTTTGAACCATTCCTGTGGCACTAGTTATAGATTCCGATGCTTCACTTCAGGTTTACTGTATCCCTTGGACTTTCTTATTGACGATGAAACACAGAAATTGCATCGGAATTAAATACAAATGGCACAATGCCGCTTTAGGTACAAGAAGACTGACTCTTCTTACTGACTATGTTGTGAACAATTCCTGTGACACTAGTTATAGATTGCGATGCTTCACTTCAGGTTTATGGTATCCCTCTGACCTTCTTATTGACGATGAAACATAGAAATTGCATCGGAATTAAATACAAAACGCACAATGCCGACTTAAGTACATGTAGACTGACTCTTCCTACTGTATATGATTTGAAACATTCCTGTGTCCTTAGTTATAGATTCCGATGCTTCATTTCAGGTTTACTGTGTCCCTTGGACGTTCTAATTGACGATGAAACACAGAAAGGGCATCGGAATTAAATAGAAAAGGCACAATGCCGACTTAAGTACAAGAAGACTGACTCTTCCTACTGCCTATGTTTTGAACCATTCCTGTGACGCTAGTCATAGATTCCGATGCTTCACTTGAGGTTTACTGTATCCCTCTGACCTTCTTATTGACGATGAAACACAGAGATAGCATCGCAATTAAATACAAAATGCACAATGCCGACTTAAGTACAAGAAGACTAACCTTTCTTACTGACTATGATTTGAACCATTCCCGTGACACTAGTTATATATTCCGATGCTTCACTTCAGGTTTACTGTATTCCTTGGACCTTCTTATTAACGATGAAACACAGAAATTGATCGGAATTAAATACAAAAGGCACAATGCCGACTTAAGTACAAGAAGACTGACTCTCCTTGCTGTCTATGATTTGAACCATTCCTGTGACATTAGTTATAGATTCCGATGCTTCACTTCAGGTTTACTGTGTCTCTCTGACCTTCTTATTGACGATGAAACACAGATATTGCATCGGAATTAAATACAAAAGGCACAAAGCCGACGTAAGTACAAGAAGACTGACCCTTCTTACTGACTATGCTTTGAACCATTCCTGTGACACTAGTTATAGATTCTGATGCTTCACTTCAGGTTTACGGTATCCCTCTGACCTTCTTATTGACGATGAAACACAGAAATTGAATCGAAATTAAATACAAAAGGCACAATGTCGACTCAAGTACAAGAGGACTGACTCTTCCTACTGTCTATGTTTTGAACCATTCCTGTGACACTAGTTATAGATTCCGATGCTTCACTTCAGGTTTACTGTATCCCTCTGACCCTCTTATATACGATGAAACACAGAAATTGCATCGGAATTAAACAGAAAAGGCACAATGCCGACTTAAGTACAAGAAGACTGATTCTTCTTACTGTCTCTGTTTTGAACCATTCCTGTGACGCTAGTTACAGATTCCGATGCTTCACTTCAGGTTTACTGTATCCCTCTGACCTTCTTATTGACGATGCAACACAGAAATTGCATCGGAAATAAATAGAAAAGGCACAATGCCGACTTAAGTACAAGAAGACTGACTCTTCCTACTGTCTATGTTTTGAACCATTCCTGTGACACTGGTTATAGATTCCGATGCTTCACTTAAGGTTTACTGTAACCCCTGGACGTTCTTATTGACGATGAAACACAGTAATTGCATCGGAATTAAACTGAAAAGGCCACAATGCCGACTTAAGTACAAGAAGACTGACTCTTCTTACTGACTATGTTTTGAACCATTCCTGTGACACTAGTTATAGATTCCGATGCTTCACTTCAGGTTTACGGTATCCCTCTGACCTTCTTATTGACGATGAAACACAGAAATTGCATCGGTATTAAATGCAAAAGGCACAATGCCGACTTAAGTACATGTAGACTGACTCCTCCTACTGTATATGTTTTAAAACATTCCTGTGACACTGGTTATAGATTCCGATGCTTCACTTCAGGTTTACTGTAACCCTTGGACGTTCTTATTGACGATGAAACACAGAAATTGCATCGGAATTAAATAGAAAAGGCACAATGCCGACTTAAGTACAAGAAGACTGACTCTTACTACTGTCTATGATTTGAACCATTCCTGTGACACTGGTTATGGATTCCGATGCTTCACTTCAGGTTTACTGTAACCCTTGGACGTTCTTATTGACGATGAAACACAGTAATTGCATCGGTTTTAAATTGAAAAGGCCACAATGCCGACTTAAGTACAAGAAGACTGACTCTCCTTACTGTCTATGTTTTGAACCATTCCTGTGTCCCTAGTTATAGATTCCGATGCTTCATTTCAGGTTTACTGTATCCCTTGGACGTTCTTATTGACGATGAAACACAGAAAGGGCATCGGAATTAAATAGAAAAGGCACAATGCCGACTTAAGTATAAGAAGACTGACTCTTCCTACTGTCTATGTTTTGAACCATTCCTGTGACACTAGTCATAGATTCCGATGCTTCACTTCAGGTTTACTGTATCCCTCTGACCTTCTTATTGACGATGAAACACAGAGATTGCATCGCAATTAAATACAAAATGCACAATGCCGACTTAAGTACAAGAAGACTAACCTTTCTTACTGTCTATGATTTGAACCATTCCCGTGACACTAGTTATACATTCCGACGCTTCACTTCAGGTGTACTGTATTCCTTGGACCTTCTTATTAACGATGAAACACAGAAATTGAATCGGAATTAAATACAAAAGGCACAATGCCGACTTAAGTACAAGATGACTGACTCTTCTTACTGTCTATGATTTGAACCATTCCTGTAACATTAGTTATAGATTCCGATGCTTCACTTCAGGTTTACTGTGTCTCTCTGACCATCTTATTGACGATGAAACACAGATATTGCATCGGAATTAAATACAAAATGCACAATGCCGACTTATGTACAAGAAGACTGACTCTTCTTACTGACTATTTTGAACCATTCCTGTGACACTAGTTATAGATTCCGATGCTTCACTTCAGGTTTACTGTATCCCTCTGACCTTCTTATCGACGATGAAACGGAGAATTTGCATCGGAATTAAATAGAAAAGGCACAATGCCGACATAAGTACAAGAAGACTGACTCTTCTTACTGTCTATGATTTGAACCATTCCTGTGACACTGGTTATAGATTCCGAAGCTTCACTTAAGGTTTACTGTATCCCTTGGACCTTCGTATTGACGATGAAACACAGAAATTGCATCGGAATTAAATGGAAAGTACAAGAAGACTTATTCTTCTTACTGTCTATGTTTTGAACCATTCCTGTGACGCTAGTTACAGATTCCGATGCTTCACGTCAGGTCCCTTGGACCTTCGTATTGACGATGAAACACAGAAATTGCATCGGAATTAAATGGAAAGTACAAGAAGACTTATTCCTCTTACTGTCTATGTTTTGAACCATTCCTGTGACGCTAGTTACAGATTCCGATGCTTCACGTCAGGTTTACTGTATCCCTTGGACCTTCTTATTGACGGTGAAACACAGATATTGCATCGGAATTAAATAGAAAAGGCACAATGCCGACTTAAGTACAAGAAGACTGACTCTTCTTACTGACAATGTTTTGAACCATTCCTGTGACGCAAGTACAGATTCCGATGCTTCACTTCAGGTTTACTGTATCCCTTGGACCTTCTTGTTGACGGTGAAACACAGATATTGCATCGGAATTAAATACAAAAGGCACAATGCCGACTTAAGTACAAGAAGACTGACTCTTCTTACTGTCTATGATTTGATCCATTCCTGTGACACTAGTTATAGATTCCGATGCTTCACTTCAGGTTTACTGTATCTCTGTGACCTTCTTATTGACGATGAAACACAGATATTGCATCGGAATTAAATACAAAAGGCACAATGCCGACTTAAGTACAAGAAGACTGACTCTTCTTACTGACTATGCTTTGAACCATTCCTGTGTCGATACTTACAGATTCCGATGCTTCACTTCAGGTTTAATGTATCCCTTGGACCTTCTTATTGACGATGAAACACAGATATTGCATCGGAATTAAATACAAAACGCACAATGCCGACGTAAGTACACGGAGACTGACTCTTCTTACCGACTATGCTTTGAACCATTCCTGTGACACTAGTTATAGATTCCGATGCTTCACTTCTGGTTTACTGTATCCCTTGGACGTTCTTACTGACGATGAAACACAGAAATTGCATCGGAATTGAATAGAAAAGGAACAATGCCGACTTAAGTACAAGAAGACTGACTCTTCTTCCTGTTAATGATTTGAACCATTCCTGTGACGCAAGTTACAGATTCCGATGCTTCACTTCAGGTTTACTTTATCCCTTGGACCTTCCTATTGACGATGAAACACAGAAATTGAATCGGAATTAAATACAAAATGCACAATGTCGACTTAAGTACAAGAAGACTGACTCTTTCTACTGTCTATGTTTTGAACCATTCCTGTGACACTAGTTATAGATTCCGATGCTTCACTTCAGGTTTACTGTATACCTCTGACCCTCTTATATACGATGAAACACAGAAATTGCATCGGAATTAAATAGAAAAGGCACAATGCCGACTTAAGTACAAGAAGACTGATTCTTCTTACTGTCTATGTTTTGAACCATTCCTGTGACACTAGTTACAGATTCCAATGCTTCACTTCAGGTTTACTGTATCCCTCTGACATTCTTTTTGACGATGAAACACAGAAATTGAATCGAAATTAAATACAAAAGGCACAATGTCGACCTAAGTACAAGAAGACTGACTCTTCCTACTGTCTATGTTTTGAACCATTCCTGTGACACTAGTTATTGATTCCGATGCTTCACTTCAGGTTTACTGTATCCCTCTGACCCTCTTATATACGATGAAACACAGAAATTGCATCGGAATTACACAGAAAAGGCACAATGCCGACTTAAGTACAAGAAGACTGATTCTTCTTACTGTCTCTGTTTTGAACCATTCCTGTGACGCTAGTTACAGATTCCGATGCTTCACTTCAGGTTTACTGTATCCCTTGGACTTTCTTGATGACGATGAAACACAGAAATTGCATCGGAATTAAATACAAATGGCACAATGCCGCTTTAGGTACAAGAAGACTGACTCTTCTTACTGACTATGTTGTGAACAATTCCTGTGACACTAGTTATAGATTGCGATGCTTCACTTCAGGATTACGGTATCCCTCTGATTTTCTTATTGACGATGAAACACAGAAATTGCATCGGAATTAAATACAAAACGCACAATGCGGACTTAAGTACATGTAGACTGACTCTTCCTACTGTATATGTTTTGAAACATTCCTGTGTCCTTAGTTATAGATTCCGATGATTCATTTCAGGTTTACTGTATCCCTTGGACGTTCTTATTGACGATGAAACACAGAAAGGGCATCGGAATTAAATAGAAAAGGCACAATGCCGACTTAAGTATAAGAAGACTGACTCTTCCTACTGTCTATGTTTTGAACCATTCCTGTGACACTAGTCATAGATTCCGATGCTTCACTTCAGGTTTACTGTATCCATCTGACCTTCTTATTGACGATGAAACACAGAGATTGCATCGCAATTAAATACAAAATGCACAATGCCGACTTAAGTACAAAAAGACTAACCTTCCTTACTGTCTATGATTTGAACCATTCCCGTGACACTAGTTATACATTCCGATGCTTCACTTCAGGTTTACTGTATTCCTTGGACCTCCTTATTAACGATGAAACACAGAAATTGAATCGGAATTAAATACAAAAGGCACAATGCCGACTTAAGTACAAGAAGACTGACTCTACTTACTGTCTATGATTTGAACCATTCCTCTGACATTAGTTATAGATTCCGATGCTTCACTTCAGGTTTACTGTGTCTCTCTGACCTTCTTATCGACGATGAAACACAGATATTGCATCGGAATTAAATACAAAAGGCACAAAGCCGACGTAAGTACAAGAAGACTGACCCTTCTTACTGACTATGTTTTGAACCATTCCTGTGACACTAGTTATAGATTCTGATGCTTCACTTCAGGTTTACGGTATCCCTCTGACCTTCTTATTGACGATGAAACACAGAAATTGAATCGAAATTAAATACAAAAGGCACAATGTCGACTCAAGTACAAGAGGACTGACTCTTCCTACTGTCTATGTTTTGAACCATTCCTGTGACACTAGTTATAGATTCCGATGCTTCACTTCAGGTTTACTGTATCCCTCTGACCCTCTTATATACGATGAAACACAGAAATTGCATCGGAATTAAACAGAAAAGGCACAATGCCGACTTAAGTACAAGAAGACTGATTCTTCTTACTGTCTCTGTTTTGAACCATTCCTGTGACGCTAGTTACAGATTCCGATGCTTCACTTCAGGTTTACTGTATCCCTCTGACCTTCTTATTGACGATGCAACACAGAAATTGCATCGGAATTAAATAGAAAAGGCACAATGCCGACTTAAGTACAAGAAGACTGACTCTTCCTACTGTCTATGTTTTGAACCATTCCTGTGACACTGGTTATAGATTCCGATGCTTCACTTAAGGTTTACTGTAACCCCTGGACGTTCTTATTGACGATGAAACACAGTAATTGCATCGGAATTAAACTGAAAATGCCACAATGCCGACTTAAGTACAAGAAGACTGACTATTCTTACTGACTATGTTTTGAACCATTCCTGTGACACTAGTTATAGATTCCGATGCTTCACTTCAGGTTTACGGTATCCCTCTGACCTTCTTATTGACGATGAAACACAGAAATTGCATCGGTATTAAATGCAAAAGGCACAATGCCGACTTAAGTACATGTAGACTGACTCCTCCTACTGTATATGTTTTAAAACATTCCTGTGACACTGGTTATAGATTCCGATGCTTCACTTCAGGTTTACTGTAACCCTTGGACGTTCTTATTGACGATGAAACACAGAAATTGCATCGGAATTAAATAGAAAAGGCACAATGCCGACTAAAGTACAAGAAGACTGACTCTTACTACTGTCTATGATTTGAACCATTCCTGTGACACTGGTTATGGATTCCGATGCTTCACTTCAGGTTTACTGTAACCCTTGGACGTTCTTATTGACGATGAAACACAGTAATTGCATCGGAATTAAATTGAAAAGGCCACAATGCCGACTTAAGTACAAGAAGACTGACTCTCCTTACTGTCTATGTTTTGAACCATTCCTGTGTCCCTAGTTATAGATTCCGATGCTTCATTTCAGGTTTACTGTATCCCTTGGACGTTCTTATTGACGATGAGACACAGAAAGGGCATCGGAATTAAATAGAAAAGGCACAATGCCGACTTAAGTATAAGAAGACTGACTCTTCCTACTGTCTATGTTTTGAACCATTCCTGTGACACTAGTCATAGATTCCGATGCTTCACTTCAGGTTTACTGTATCCCTCTGACCTTCTTATTGACGATGAAACACAGAGATTGCATCGCAATTAAATACAAAATGCACAATGCCGACTTAAGTACAAGAAGACTAACCTTTCTTACTGTCTATGATTTGAACCATTCCCGTGACACTAGTTATACATTCCGATGCTTCACTTCAGGTGTACTGTATTCCTTGGACCTTCTTATTAACGATGAAACACAGAAATTGAATCGGAATTAAATACAAAAGGCACAATGCCGACTTAAGTACAAGATGACTGACTCTTCTTACTGTCTATGATTTGAACCATTCCTGTAACATTAGTTATAGATTCCGATGCTTCACTTCAGGTTTACTGTGTCTCTCTGACCATCTTATTGACGATGAAACACAGATATTGCATCGGAATTAAATACAAATTGCACAATGCCGACTTATGTACAAGAAGACTGACTCTTCTTACTGACTATTTTGAACCATTCCTGTGACACTAGTTATAGATTCCGATGCTTCACTTCAGGTTTACTGTATCCCTCTGACCTTCTTATCGACGATGAAACGGAGAATTTGCATCGGAATTAAATAGAAAAGGCACAATGCCGACATAAGTACAAGAAGACTGACTCTTCTTACTGTCTATGATTTGAACCATTCCTGTGACACTAGTTATAGATTCCGATGCTTCACTTAAGGTTTACTGTATCCCTTGGACCTTCGTATTGACGATGAAACACAGAAATTGCATCGGAATTAAATGGAAAAGGCACAATGCCGACTTAAGTACAAGAAGACTTTTCTTCTTACTGTCTATGTTTTGAACCATTCCTGTGACGCTAGTTACAGATTCCGATGCTTCACTTCAGGTTTACTGTGTCTCTCTGACCTTCTTATTGACGGTGAAACACAGATATTGCATCGGAATTAAATACAAAAGGCACAATGCCGACTTAAGTACAAGAAGACTGACTCTTCTTACTGACTATGCTTTGAACCATTCCTGTGTCGATACTTACAGATTCCGATGCTTCACTTCAGGTTTAATGTATCCCTTGGACCTTCTTATTGACGATGAAACACAGATATTGCATCGGAATTAAATACAAAACGCACAATGCCGACGTAAGTACACGGAGACTGACTCTTCTTACCGACTATGCTTTGAACCATTCCTGTGACACTAGTTATAGATTCCGATGCTTCACTTCAGGTTTACTGTATCCCTTGGACGTTCTTACTGACGATGAAACACAGAAATTGCATCGGAATTGAATAGAAAAGGAACAATGCCGACTTAAGTACAAGAAGACTGACTCTTCTTCCTGTTAATGATTTGAACCATTCCTGTGACGCAAGTTACAGATTCCGATGCTTCACTTCAGGTTTACTTTATCCCTTGGACCTTCCTATTGACGATGAAACACAGAAATTGAATCGGAATTAAATACAAAATGCACAATGTCGACTTAAGTACAAGAAGACCGACTCTTTCTACTGTCTATGTTTTGAACCATTCCTGTGACACTAGTTATAGATTCCGATGCTTCACTTCAGGTTTACTGTATACCTCTGACCCTCTTATATACGATGAAACACAGAAATTGCATCGGAATTAAATAGAAAAGGCACAATGCCGACTTAAGTACAAGAAGACTGATTCTTCTTACTGTCTATGTTTTGAACCATTCCTGTGACACTAGTTACAGATTCCAATGCTTCACTTCAGGTTTACTGTATCCCTCTGACATTCTTTTTGACGATGAAACACAGAAATTGAATCGAAATTAAATACAAAAGGCACAATGTCGACTTAAGTACAAGAAGAGTGACTCTTTCTACTGTCTATGTTTTGAACCATTCCTGTGACACTAGTTATTGATTCCGATGCTTCACTTCAGGTTTACTGTATCCCTCTGACCCTCTTATATACGATGAAACACAGAAATTGCATCGGAATTACACAGAAAAGGCACAATGCCGACTTAAGTACAAGAAGACTGATTCTTCTTACTGTCTCTGTTTTGAACCATTCCTGTGACGCTAGTTACAGATTCCGATGCTTCACTTCAGGTTTACTGTATCCCTTGGACTTTCTTATTGACGATGAAACACAGAAATTGCATCGGAATTAAATACAAATGGCACAATGCCGCTTTAGGTACAAGAAGACTGACTCTTCTTACTGACTATGTTGTGAACAATTCCTGTGACACTAGTTATAGATTGCGATGCTTCACTTCAGGTTTACGGTATCCCTCTGACCTTCTTATTGACGATGAAACACAGAAATTGCATCGGAATTAAATACAAAACGCACAATGCGGACTTAAGTACATGTAGACTGACTCTTCCTACTGTATATGTTTTGAAACATTCCTGTGTCCTTAGTTATAGATTCCGATGCTTCATTTCAGGTTTACTGTATTCCTTGGACGTTCTTATTGACGATGAAACACAGAAAGGGCATCGGAATTAAATAGAAAAGGCACAATGCCGACTTAAGTATAAGAAGACTGACTCTTCCTACTGTCTATGTTTTGAACCATTCCTGTGACACTAGTCATAGATTCCGATGCTTCACTTCAGGTTTACTGTATCCATCTGACCTTCTTATTGACGATGAAACACAGAGATTGCATCGCAATTAAATACAAAATGCACAATGCCGACTTAAGTACAAGAAGACTAACCTTTCTTACTGTCTATGATTTGAACCATTCCCGTGACACTAGTTATACATTCCGATGCTTCACTTCAGGTTTACTGTATTCCTTGGACCTCCTTATTAACGATGAAACACAGAAATTGAATCGGAATTAAATACAAAAGGCACAATGCCGACTTAAGTACAAGAAGACTGACTCTACTTACTGTCTATGATTTGAACCATTCCTGTGACATTAGTTATAGATTCCGATGCTTCACTTCAGGCTTACTGTGTCTCTCTGACCTTCTTATCGACGATGAAACACAGATATTGCATCGGAATTAAATACAAAAGGCACAAAGCCGACGTAAGTACAAGAAGACTGACCCTTCTTACTGACTATGTTTTGAACCATTCCTGTGACACTAGTTATAGATTCTGATGCTTCACTTCAGGTTTACGGTATCCCTCTGACCTTCTTATTGACGATGAAACACAGAAATTGCATAGGTATTAAATGCAAAAGGCACAATGCTGACTTAAGTACAAAAAGACTAACCTTTCTTACTGTCTATGTTTGAACCATTCCTGTGACACTAGTTATAGATTCCGATGCTTCACTTCAGGTTTACTGTATCCCTTGGACCTTCTTATTGACGATGAAACACAGAAATTGAATCGAAATTAAATACAAAAGGCACAATGTCGACTCAAGTACAAGAAGAGTGACTCTTCCTACTGTCTATGTTTTGAACCATTCCTGTGACACTAGTTATAGATTCCGATGCTTCACTTCAGGTTTACTGTATCCCTCTGACCCTCTTATATACGATGAAACACAGAAATTGCATCGGAATTAAACAGAAAAGGCACAATGCCGACTTAAGTACAAGAAGACTGATTCTTCTTACTGTCTCTGTTTTGAACCATTCCTGTGACGCTAGTTACAGATTCCGATGCTTCACTTCAGGTTTACTGTATCCCTCTGACCTTCTTATTGACGATGCAACACAGAAATTGCATCGGAATTAAATAGAAAAGGCAGAATGCCGACTTAAGTACAAGAAGACTGACTCTTCCTTCTATCTATGTTTTGAACCATTCCTGTGACACTGGTTATAGATTCCGATGCTTCACTTAAGGTTTACTGTAACCCCTGGACGTTCTTATTGACGATGAAACACAGTAATTGCATCGGAATTAAACTGAAAAGGCCACAATGCCGACCTAAGTACAAGAAGACTGACTCTTCTTACTGACTATGTTTTGAACCATTCCTGTGACACTAGTTATAGATTCCGATGCTTCACTTCAGGTTTACGGTATCCCTCTGACCTTCTCATTGACGATGAAACACAGAAATTGCATCGGTATTAAATGCAAAAGGCACAATGCCGACTTAAGTACATGTAGACTGACTCTTCCTACTGTATATGTTTTAAAACATTCCTGTGACACTGGTTATAGATTCCGATGTTTCACTTCAGGTTTACTGTAACCCTTGGACGTTCTTATTGACGATGAAACACAGAAATTGCATCGGAATTAAATAGAAAAGGCACAATGCCGACTTAAGTACAAGAAGACTGACTCTTACTACTGTCTATGATTTGAACCATTCCTGTGACACTGGTTATAGATTCCGATGCTTCACTTCAGGTTTACTGTAAAAATTGCACGTTCTTATTGACGATGAAACACAGTAATTGCATCGGAATTAAATTGAAAAGGCCACAATGCCGACTTAAGTACAAGAAGACTGACTCTCCTTACTGTCTATGTTTTGAACTATTCCTGTGACACTAGTAATAGATTCCGATGCTTCACTTCAGGTTTACTGTATCCCTTGGACTTTCTTATTGACGATGAAACAAAGAAATTGCATCGCAATTAAATACAAAATGCACAATGCCGACTTAAGTACAAGAAGACTAACCTTTCTTACAGTCTATGATTTGAACCATTCCCGTGACACTAGTTATACATTCCGATGCTTCACTTCAGGTGTACTGTATTCCTTGGACCTTCTTATTAACGATGAAACACAGAAATTGAATCGGAATTAAATACAAAAGGCACATTGCCGACTTAAGTACAAGATGACTGACTCTTCTTACTGTCTATGATTTGAACCATTCCTGTGACATTAGTTATAGATTCCGATGCTTCACTTCAGGTTTACTGTGTCTCTCTGACCTTCTTATTGACGATGAAACACAGATATTGCATCGGAATTAAATACAAAAGGCACAATGCCGACTTAAGTACAAGAAGACTGACTCTTCTTACTGACTATGTTTTGAACCATTCCTGTGACGATAGTTACAGTTTCCGATGCTTCACTTCAGGTTTACTGTATCCCTTGGACCAACTGATTGACGATGAAACACAGATATTGCATCGTAATTAAATACAAAATGCACAATGCCGACTTATGTACAAGAAGACTGACTCTTCTTACTGACTATTTTGAACCACTCCTGTGATACTAGTTATAAATTCCGATGCTTCACTTCAGGTTTACTGTATCCCTCTGACCTTCTTATCGACGATGAAACGGAGAAATTGCATCGGAATTAAATAGAAAACGCGCAACGCCGACATAAGTACAAGAAGACTGACTCTTCTTACTGTCTATGATTTGAACCATTCCTGTGACACTAGTTATAGATTTTGATGCTTCACTTAAGGTTTACTGTATCCCTTGGACCTTCGTATTGACGATGAAACACAGAAATTGCATCGGAATTAAATGGAAAAGGCACAATGCCGACTTAAGTACAAGAAGACTTATTCTTCTTACTGTCTATGTTTTGAACCATTCCTGTGACGCTAGTTACAGATTCCGATGCTTCACTTCAGGTTTACTGTATCCCTTGGACCTTCTTATTGACGGTGAAACACAGATATTGCATCGGAATTAAATAGAAAAGGCACAATGCCGACTTAAGTACAAGAAGACTGACTCTTCTTACTGACAATGTTTTGAACCATTCCTGTGACGCAAGTACAGATTCCGATGCTTCACTTCAGGTTTACTGTATTCCTTGGATCTTCTTATTGACGGTGAAACACAGATATTGCATCGGAATTAAATACAAAAGGCACATGCCGACTTAAGTACAAGAAGACTGACCCATCATACTGACTATGTTTTGAACCATTCCTGTGACACTAGTTACAGAATCCGATGCTCACTTCACGTGTACTGTATGTCTCTGACCCTCTTATTGACGATGAAACACAGATATTGCATCGGAATTAAATACAAGAGGCACAATGCCGACTTAAGTACAAGAAGACTGACTCTTCTTACTGACTATGTTTTGAACCATTCCTGTGACGTTACTTACAGATTCCGATGCTTCACTTCAGGTTTACTGTATCCCTCGGACCTTCTTATTGACGATGAAACTCAGATATTGCATCGGAATTAAATACAAAAGGTACAATGCCGACGTAAGTACAAGAAGAGTGACTCTTCTTACTGACTATGTTTAGAACCATTCCTGTGACACTAGTTAGAGATTCCGATGCTTCACTTCAGGTTTACTGTATCCCTCTGACCTTCTTATTGACAATGAAACACAGTAATTGCGTCGGAATGAAATTGAAAAGGGCACAATGCCGACTGAAATACAAGAAGACTGACTCTTCTTACTGTCTATGATTTGAACCATTCCTGTGACACTAGTTATAGATTCCGATGCTTCACTTCAGGTTTACTGTATCCCTGGGACCTTCTTATTGGCGATGAAACACAGGAATTGCATCGATATTAAATACAAAGCCACAATGCCGACTTAAGTACAAGAAGACTGACTCTTCTTACTGACTATGTTTTGAACCATTCCTGTGACACTAGTTATAGATTCCGATGCTTCACTTCAGGTTTACTGTATCCCACTGACCTTCTTATTGACGATGAAACACAGAAAGTGCATCGGAACTAAATACAAAAGGCTCAATGCAGACTTAAGTACAAGAAGACTGATTCTTCTTACTGTCTATGCTTTGAACTATTCCTGTGACGCTAGTTACAGATTCCAATGCTTCACTTCAGGTTTACTGTATCCCTCTGACCTTCTTATTGACGATGCAACACAGAAATTGCATCGGAATTAAATAGAAAAGGCACAATGCCGAAGTAACTACAAGAAGACCGACTCTTCCTGCTGTCTATGTTTTGAACCATTCCTGTGACACTAGTTACAGATTCCAATGCTTCACTTCAGGTTTACTGTATCCCTCTGACCTTCGTATTGACGATGCAACACAGAAATTGCATCGGAATTAAATAGAAAAGGCACAATGCCGAAGTAACTACAAGAAGACCGACTCTTCCTGCTGTCTATGTTTTGAACCATTCCTGTGACACTAGTTATAGATTCCAATGCTTCACTTCAGGTTTACTTTATCTCTTGGACCTACTTATTGACGATGAAACACAGAAAGTTGAATCGGAATTAAATACAAAACTCACAATGTCGACTTAAGTACAAGAAGACTGACTCTTCCTACTGTCTATGTTTTGAACCATTGCTGTGACACTAGTTATAGATTCCGATGCTTCACTTCAGGTTTACTGTATCCCTCTGACCCTCTTATATACGATGAAACACAGAAATTGCATCGGAATTAAATAGAAAAAGCACAATGCCGACTTAAGTACGAGTAGACTGATTCTTCTTATTGTCTATGTTTTGAACCATTCCTGCGACGCTAGTTACAGATTCCGATGCTTCACTTCAGGTTTACTGTATCCCTCTGACCTTCTTATTGACGATGCAACACAGAAATGGCATCAGAATTAAATAGAAAAGGCACAATGCCGACTTAAGTACAAGAAGACAGACTCTTCCAACTGTCTATGTTTTGAACCATTCCTGTGACACTAGTTATAGATTTCGATGCTTCACTTCAGGTTTACTGTATCCCTTGGACGTTCTTATTGACGATGAAACACAGAAATTGCATCGGAATTAAATAGAAAAGGCACAATGCCGACTTAAGTACAAGAAGACTGACTCTTCGTATTGACAATGCTTTGAACCATTCCTGTGACACAAGTTACAGATTCCGATGCTTCACTTCAGGTTTACTGTATCCCTTGGACCTTCTTATTGACGATGAAGCACAGAAATTGCATCGGAATTAAATAGAAAAGGCACAATGCCGACTTCAGTACAAGAGGACTGACACTTCTTACTGACTATGTTTTGAACCATTCCTGTGACACTAGTTATAGATTTAGATGCCTCACTTTAGGTTTACTGTATCCCTTGGACGTTCTTATTGACGATGAAACACAGAAATTGCATCGGAATTAAATTGAAAAGGCACAATGCCGACTTAAGTACAAGAAGACTGACTCTTCTTCCTGACAATGATTTGAACCATTCCTGTGACGCAAGTTACAGATTCCGATGCTTCACTTCAGGTTTACTTTATCCCTTGGACCTTCTTATTGACGATGAAACACAGAAATTGAATCGGAATTAAATACAAAAGGCACAATGTTGACTTAAGTACAAGAAGACTGACTCTTCCTACTGTCTATGTTTTGAACCATTCCTGTGACACTAGTTATAGATTCCGATGCTTCACTTCAGGTTTACTGTATCCCTCTGACCCTCGTATATACGATGAAACTCAGAAATTGCATCGGAATTAAAAACAAAAGGCACAATGTCGACTTAAGCACAAGAAGACTGATTCTTCTTACTGTCTATGCGTTGAACCATTCCTGTGACGCTAGTTACAGATTCCAATGCTTCACTTCAGGTTTACTGTATCCCTCTGACTTTCTTATTGACGATGCAACACAGAAATTGCATCGGAATTAAATAGAAAATGCACAATGCCGACGTAAGTACAAAAAAAGACTGACTCTTCCTACTGTCTATGTTTTGAACCATTCCTGTTACACTAGTTATAGATTCCGATGATTCACTTTAGGTTTACTGTATCCCTTGGTCCTTCTTATTGACGATGAAACACAGATATTGCATCGGAATTAAATACAAAAGGCACAATGCCGACTTAAGTACAAGAAGACTGACTCTTCTTACTGACTATGATTTGAACCATTCCTGTGACACTAGTTATAGATTCCGATGCTTCACTTCAGATTTAATGTATCTCTCTGCCCTTCCTATTGACGATGAATCACAGATATTGCATCGGAATTAAATACAAAAGGCACAATGCCTACTTAAATACAAGAAGACAGACTCTTCTTTCTGACTATGCTTTGAACGATTCCTGTGACGATAGTTACAGATTCCGATGCTTCACTTTAGGTTTACTGCATCCCTTTAACCTTCTAACTGACGATGAAACACAGATATTGCATCGGGATTAAATACAAATGGCACAATGCCGACTTAAGTACAAGAAGACTGACTCTTCTTACTGACTGTTATGAACCATTCCTGTGACACTGGTTATAGATTCCGATGCTTCACTTCAGGTTTACTGTATCCCTCTGACTTGCTTATTGACGATGAAACAGAGAAATTGCATCGGAATTAAATAGAAAAGGCACAATGCCGACATAAGTACAAGAAGACTGACTCTTCTTACTGTCTGTGATTTGAACCTTTCTTGTGACACTAGTCATAGATTCCGATGCTTCACTTCAGGTTTACTGTATCCCTTGGACGTTCTTATTGACGAAGAAACACAGAAATTGCACCGCAATGAAATAAAAAAGGCACAATGCCGACTTAAGTACAAGAAGACTGACTCTTCTTACTGACAATGTTTGAACCATTCCTGTGACACAAGTTACAGATTCCGATGCTTCACTTCAGGTTTACTGTATCCCTTGTACCTTCTTATTGACGATGAAACACAGAAAGTGCATCGGAAATAAATACAAAAGGCTCAATGCAGACTTAAGTACAAGAAGACTGATTCTTCTTACTGTCTATGCTTTGAACTATTCCTGTGACGCTAGTTACAGATTCCAATGCTTCACTTCAGGTTTACTGTATCCCTCTGACCTTCCTATTGACGATGCAACACAGAAATTGCATCGGAATTAAATAGAAAAGGCACAATGCCGAAGTAACTACAAGAAGTCCGACTCTTCCTACTGTCTATGTTTTGAACCATTCCTGTGACAGTAGTTATAGATTCCAATGCTTCATTTCAGGTTTACTGTATCCCTTGGACGTTCTTATTGACGATGAAACACAGAAATTGCACCGGAATTAAATAGAAAACGCAGAATGCTGACTTAAGTACAAGAAGACTAACTCTTCTTACTGACAATGTTTTGAACCATTCCTGTGACACAAGTTACAGATTCCGATGCTTCACTTTAGGTTTACTGTATCCCTTGGACCTTCTTATTGACGATGAAACACAGATATAGCATCGGAATTAAATACAAAAGGCACAATGCCGACTTAAGTACAAGAAGACTGACTCTTCTTACTGACTATGATTTGAACCATTCCTGTGACACTAGTTATAGATTCCGATGCTTCACTTCAGGTTTACTGTATCCCTTGGACGTTCTTATTGACGCTGAAACACAGAAATTGCATCGGAATTAAATAGAGTAGGCACAATGCCGACTTAAGTACAAGAAGACTGACTCTTCTTACTGACAATGTTTTGAACCATTCTTGTGACACAAGTCACAGATTCCGATGCGTCACTTAAGGTTTACTGTATCCCTTGGACCTTCTTATTGACGATGAAACACAGAAATTGCATCGGAATTAAATAGAAAAGGCACAATGCCAACTAAGTACAAGAAGACTAACTCTTCTTACTGACAATGTTTTGAACCATTCCTGTGACGCAGGTTACAGATTCGGATGCTTCACTTCAGGTTTACTTTATCGCTTGGACCTACTTATTGACGATGAAACACAGAAAGTTGAGTCGGAATTAAATACAAAAGGCACAATGTCGACTTAAGTACAAGAAGACTGACTCTTCCTACTGTCTATGTTTTGAACCATTCCTGTGACACTAGTTATAGATTCCGATGCTTCACTTCAGGTTTACTGTATCCCTCTGGCCCTCTTATATACGATGAAACACAGAAATTGCATCGGAATTAAATAGAAAAGGCACAATGCCGACTTAAGTACGAGAAGACTGATTCTTCTTATTGTCTATGTTTTGAACCATTCCTGCGACGCTAGTTACAGATTCCGATGCTTCACTTCAGGTTTACTGTACCCTCTGACCTTCTTATTGACGATGCAACACAGAAATTGCATCGGAATTAAATAGAAAAGGCACAATGCCGACTTAAGTACAAGAAGACTGACTCTTCCTACTGTCTATGTTTTGAACCATTCCTGTGACACTAGTTATAGATTCCGATGCTTCACTTCAGGTTTACTGTATCCCTTGGACCTTCTTATTGACGATGAAACACAGATATTGCATCGCAATTAAATGCAAAAGGCACAATGCCGACTTAAGTACAAGAAGACTGACTCTTCTTACTGACTACGATTTGAACCATTCCTGTGACACTAGTTATAGATTCCGAAGCTTCACTTCAGGTTTATTGTATCTCTCTGTCCTTCTTATTGACGATGAAACACAGATATTGCATCGGAATTAAATACAAAAGGCACAATGCCGACTTAAATACAAGAAGACAGACTCTTCTTACTGACTATGCTTTGAACCATTCCTGTGACGATAGTTACAGATTCCGATGCTTCACTTCAGGTTTACTGTATCCCTTAGACCTTCTTATTGACGATGAAACACAGATATTGCATCGGGATTAAATACAAAAGGCACAATGCCGACTTAAGTACAAGAAGACTGACACTACTTACTGACTGATTTTGAACCATTCCTGTGACACTTGTTATAGATTCCGATGCTTCACTTCAGGTTTACTGTATCCCTTGGACGTTCTTATTGACGATGAAACACAGAAATTGCATCGGAATTAAATAGAAAAGGCACAATGCCAACTTAAGTACAAAAAGACTGACTCTTCTTACTGACAATGTTTTGAACCATTCCTGTGACACTAGTTATAGATTCCGATGCTTCACTTCAGGTTTACTGTATCCCTCTGACCTTCTTATTGACGATGCAACACAGAAATTGCATCGGAATTAAATAGAAAAGGCACAATGCCGACTTAAGTACAAGAAGACTGACTCTTCCTACTTTCTACGCTTTGAACCATTCCTGTGACACTAGTTATAGATTCCGATGCTTGACTTCAGGTTTACTGTATCCCTTGGACGTTCTCATTGACGATGAAACACAGAAATTGCATCGGAATTGAATAGAGAAGGCACAATGCCGACTTAAGTACAAGAAGACTGACTCTTCTTACTGACAATGTTTGAACCATTCTCGTGACACAAGTTACAGATTCCGATGCATCACTTCAGGTTTACTGTATCCCTTGGACGTACTTATTGACGATGAAACACAGATATTGCATCGGAATTAAATACAAAAGGCACAATGCAGACTTCAGTACAAGAAGACTGACTCTTCTTATTGACAATGATTTGAACCATTCCTGTGACACTAGTTATAGATTCCGATGCTTCACTTCAGGTTTAATGTATCTCTCTGCCCTTCTTATTGACTATGAAACACAGATATTGCATCGGAATTAGATACAAAAGGCACAATGCCGACTTAAGTAGAAGAAGACTGACTCATCTTACTGACTATGCTTTAAACCATTCCTGTGACGATAGTTACAGATACCCATGCTTCACTTCAGGTTTACTGTATCCCTTGGACCTCCTTATTGACGATGAAACACAGATATTGCATCGGAATTAAATACAAAATGCACAATGCCGACTTAAGTACAAGAAGACTGACTCTTCCTACCGTCTATGTTTTGAACCATTCCTGTGACACTAGTTATAGATTCCGATGCTTCACTTCTGGTTTACTGTATACCTTGGGCGATCTTATTGACGATGAAACACAGAAATTGCATCGGAATTAAATAGAAAAGGCACAATGCCAACTTAAGTACAAGAGGACTGACTCTTCTTACTGACAATATTTTGAACCATTCCTGTGACGCATGTTACAGATTCCGATGCTTCACTTCATGTTTACTGTATCCCTTGGACCTTCTTATTGACGATGAAACACAGATATTGCATCGGAATTAAATACAAAAGACACAATGACGACTTAAGTACAAGAAGACTGACTCTTCTAACTGTCTATGATTTGAACCATTCCTGTGACACTAGTTATAGATTCCGATGCTTCACTTCAAGTGTACTGTATCTCTCTGACCTTATTATTGACGATGAAACACAGATATTGCATCGGAATTAAATACAAAAGGCACAATGCCGACTTAAGTACAAGATGACTGACTCTTCTTACTGACTATGTATTGAACCATTCCTGTGACGATAGTTACAGATTCCGATGCTTCACTTCACTTTTACTGTATCCCTTGAACCTTCTTACTGACGATGAAACACAGATATTGCATCGGAATTAAATACAAAAGGCACAATGCCGACGTAAGTACAAGAAGACTGACTCTTCTTACTGACTATGTTTTGAACCATTCCTGTGACACTAGTCAGAGATTCCGATGATTCACTTCAGGTTTACTGTATCCCTCTGACCTTCTTATTGACGATGAAACACAGTAATTGCATCGGAATGAAATTGAAAAGGGCACATTGCCGACTTAAGTACAAGAAGACTGACTGTTCTTACTGTCTATGTTTTGAACCATTCCTGTGACACTAGTTATAGATTCCAATGCTTCACTTCAGGTTTACTGTATCCCTGGGACCTTCTTATTGCAGATGAAACACATAAATTGCATCGGAATTAAATACAAAGCCACAATGCCCACTTAAGTACAAGAAGACTGACTCTTCTTACTGACTATGTTTGGTACCATTCCTGTGACACTAGTTATAGATTCTGATGCTTCACTTCAGGTTCACTGTATCCCTCTGACCATCTTATTGACGATGAAACACAGAAAGTGCATCGTAATTGAATAGAAAAGGCACAATTCCCATTTAAGTACAAGAAGACTGATTCTTCTTACTGACAATATTTTGAACCATTCCTGTGACGCATGTTACAGATTCCGATGCTTCACTTCAGGTTTACTGTATCCCTTGGACCTTCTTATTGACGATGAAACACAGATATTGCATCAGGATTAAATACAAAAGGCACAATGCCGACTTAAGTACAAGAAGACTGACTCTTCTTACTGACTGTTTTGAACCATTCCTGTGACACTAGTTATTGATTCCGAACCTTCACTTCAGGTTTATTGTATCTCTCTGTCCTTCTTATTGACGATGAAACACAGATATTGCATCGGAATTAAATACAAAAGGCACAATGCCGACTTAAATACAAGAAGACAGACTCTTCTTACTGACTATGCTTTGAACCATTCCTGTGACGATAGTTACAGATTCCGATGCTTCACTTCAGGTTTACTGTATCCCTTAGACCTTCTTATTGACGATGAAACACAGATATTGCATCGGGATTAAATACAAAAGGCACAATGCCGACTTAAGTACAAGAAGACTGACTCTTCTTACTGACTGTTTTGAACCATTCCTGTGACACTAGTTATAGATTCCGATGCTTCACTTCAGGTTTACTGTATCCCTTGGACGTTCTTATTCACGATGAAACACAGAAATTGCATCGGAATTAAATAGAAAAGGCACAATGCCAACTTAAGTACAAAAAGACTGACTCTTCTTACTGACAATGTTTTGAACCATTCCTGTGACACTAGTTATAGATTCCGATGCTTCACTTCAGGTTTACTGTATCCCTCTGACCTTCTTATTGACGATGCAACACAGAAATTGCATCGGAATTAAATAGAAAAGGCACAATGCCGACTTAAGTACAAGAAGACTGACTCTTCCTACTTTCTACGTTTTGAACCATTCCTGTGACACTAGTTATAGATTCCTATGCTTCACTTCAGGTTTACTGTATCCCTTGGACGTTCTCATTGACGATGAAACACAGAAATTGCATCGGAATTGAATAGAGAAGGCACAATGCCGACTTAAGTACAAGAAGACTAACTCTTCTTACTGACAATGTTTGAACCATTCTCGTGACACAAGTTACAGATTCCGATGCATCACTTCAGGTTTACTGTATCCCTTGGACCTTTTTATTGACGATGAAACACAGATATTGCATCGGAATTAAATACAAAAGGCACAATGCAGACTTAAGTACAAGAAGACTGACTCTTCTTATTGACAATGATTTGAACCATTCCTGTGACACTAGTTATAGATTCCGATGCTTCACTTCAGGTTTAATGTATCTCTCTTCCCTTCTTATTGACTATGAAACACAGATATTGCATCGGAATTAGATACAAAAGGCACAATGCCGACTTAAGTAGAAGAAGACTGACTCATCTTACTGACTATGCTTTAAACCATTCCTGTGACGATAGTTACAGATACCCATGCTTCACTTCAGGTTTACTGTATCCCTTGGACCTCCTTATTGACGATGAAACACAGATATTGCATCGGAATTAAATACAAAATGCACAATGCCGACTTAAGTACAAGAAGACTGACTCTTCCTACCGTCTATGTTTTGAACCATTCCTGTGACACTAGTTATAGATTCTGATGCTTCACTTCAGGTTTACTGTATCCCTCTGGCCCTCTTATGTACGATGAAACACGGAAATTGCATCGGAATTAAATAGAAAAAGCACAATACCGACTTTAGTACAAGAAGACTGATTCTTCTTACTGTCTATGTTTTGAACCATTCCTGTGACGCTAGTTACAGATTCTGATGCTTCACTTCAGGTTTACTGTATCCCTCTGACCTTCTTATTGACGATGCAACACAGAAATTGCATCGGAATTAAATAGATAAGGCACAATGCTGACTTAAGTACAAGTAGACTGACCCTTCCTACTGTCTATGTTTTGAACCATTCCTGTGACACTAGTTATAGATTCCGATGCTTCACTTCTGGTTTGCTGTATACCTTGGACGATCTTATTGACGATGAAACACAGAAATTGCATCGGAATTAAATAGAAAAGGCACAATGCCATCTTAAGTACAAGAAGACTGACTCTTCTTATTGTCTATGATTTGAGCCATTCCTGTGACACTAGTTATAGATTCCGATGCTTCAATTCATGTTTGCTGTATCCCTTGGACCTTCTTATTGACGATGAAACTCAGATAGTGCATCGGAGTTAAAAACAAGTGGCACAATGCCGACTTAAGTACAAGAAGACTGACTCCTCCTACTGTCTATTTTTTGAACCATTCCTGTGACACTAGGTATAGATTTCGATGCATCACTTCAGGTTTACTATATCCCTCTGACCTTCTTATTGACGATGAAACAGAGAAATTGCACGGAATTAAATAGAAAAGGCACAATGCCGACATAAGTACAAGAAGACTGACTCTTCTTACTGTCTATGATTTGAGCCATTCCTGTGACACTAGTTATAGATTCCGATGCTTCACTTCATGTTTGCTGTATCCCTTGGACCTTCTTATTGACGATGAAACACAGAAATTGCATCGGAATTAAATAGAAAAGGCACAATGCCGACTTAAGTACAAGAAGACTGATTCTTCTTACTGACTATGTTTGAACCATTCCTGTGACGCTAGTTACAGATTCCGATGCTTCACTTCAGGTTTACTGTATCCTTCAGACCTTGTTATTGACGCTGCAACACAGAAATTGCATTGGAATTAAATAGAAAAGGCACAATACCCACATAAGTACAAGAAGACTGACTCTTCCTACTGTCTATGTTTTGAACCATTCCTGTGACACTAGTTATAGATTCCGATGCATCACTTCAGGTTTACTGTATCCCTCTGACTTTCTTATTGAAGATGATACACTGATAGTGCAAAGGAGTTAAATACAAGAGGCACAATGACGACTTAAGTACCAGAAGACTGACTCCTCCTACTATCTATGTTTTGAACCATTCCTGAGACACTAGTTATAGATTTCGATGCATCACTTCAGGTTTACTGTATCCCTCTGAACTTCTTATTGACGATGAAACAGAGAAATTGCATTGGAATTAAATAGAAAAGGCACAATGCCGACATAAGTACAAGAACACTGACTCCTCCTACTGTCTATGTTTGAACCATTCCTGTGACACTAGTTAAAGATTTCAATGCATCACTTCAGGTTTACTGTATCCCTCTGACCTTCTTATTGACGATGAAACAGAGAAATTGCATCGGAATTAAATAGAAAAGGCACAATGCCAACTTAAGTACAAGAAGACTGACTCTTCTTACTGACGATGTTTTGCACCATTCCTGTGACACTAGTTAGAGCTTCCGATGCTTCACTTCAGGTTTACTGAATCCCTCTGACCTTCTTATTGACGATGAAACACAGTAATTGCATCGGAATTAAATTGAAAAGGGCATAATGCCGACTTAAGTACAAGAAGTATGACTCTTCTTACTGTCTATGTTTTGAACCATTCCTGTGACACTAGTTATAGATTCCGATGCTTCACTTCAGGTTTACAGTATCCCTTACACCTTCTTATTGACGATGAAACACATAAATTGCATCGGAATTAAATACAAAAGCCAAAATGCCGACTTAAGTACAAGAAGACTGACTCTTCCTACTGACTATGTTTTGAACCATTCCTGTGACACTAGTTATAGATTCCGATGCTTCACTTCAGGTTTATTGTATCCCACTGACCTTCTTATTGACGATGAAATACAGAAAGTGCATCGGAATTAAATGGAAAAGGCACAATGCCGACTTAAGTACAAGAGACTGACTCTTCATACTGTCTATGTTTTTAACAATTCCTGTGACACTAGTTATAGATTCCGATGCCTCACTTCAGGTTTACTGTATCCCTTGGACCTTCTTATTGACGATGAAACACAGAAATTGCATCGGAATTAAACACAAAACCCACAATGCCGACTTAAGTACAAGAAGACTGAATCTTCTTACAGGGTATGTTTTGCACCATTCCTGTGACACTAGTTATAGATTCCGATGCTTCACTTCAGGTTTACTGTATCCCTCTGACCGTCTTATTGACGATGAAACACAGAAATTGCATCGGAATTAAATACAAAAGGCACAATGTCGACAATAGTACAAGAAGACTGACTCTTTTTGCTGTCTATGTTATGAACCACTCCTGTGACAGTAGTTATAGATTCCGATGCTTCACTCCAGATTCACTGTATCCCTTGGACCTTCTTATTGACGATGAAACACAGAAGTTTCATCGGAATTAAATAGAGAAGGCACAATGCCGACTTCAGTACAAGAAGACTGACTCTTCTTACTGACTATGTTTTGAACCATTCCTCTGTCACTAGTTATAGATTCCGATTCTTCACTTCAGGTTTACTGTATCCCTTGGACCTTCTTATTGACGATGAAACACAGATATTGCATCGGAATTAAATACAAAATGCACAATGCCATCTTAAGTACAAGAAGACTGACTCTTCTTACTGACTGTTTTGAACCATTCCTGTGACACTAGTTATAGATTCCGATGCTTCACTTCAGGTTTACTGTATCCCTCTGACTTTCATATTGACGATGAAACAGAAAAATTGCATCGGAATTAAATAGAAAAGCCACAATGCCGACATAAGTACAAGAAGACTGACTCTTCTTACTGTCTATGATTTGAACCATCCTTGTGACACTAGTTATAGATTCCGATGCTTCACTTCATGTTTACTGTATCCCTTGGACCTTCTTATTGACGATGAAACACAGAAATTGCATCGGAATTAAATAGAAAAGGCACAATGCCGACTTAAGTACAAGAAGACTGATTCTTCTTACTGTCTATGTTTTGAACCATTCCTGTGACGCTAGTTACAGATTCCGATGCTTCTCTTCAGGTTTACTGTATCCCTCAGACCTTCTTATTGACGATGCAACACAGAAATTGCATCGGAATTAAATAGATAAGGCACAATGCCGACTTAACTACAAGAAGACTGACTCTTCCTACTGTCTATGATTTGAACCAGTCCTGTGACACTCGTTATAGATTCCGATGCTTCACTTCTGGTTTACTGTATCCCTTGGACGTTCTTATTGACGATGAAACACC
Organism: Schistocerca piceifrons; assembly: GCF_021461385.2. NCBI lineage: Eukaryota > Metazoa > Arthropoda > Insecta > Orthoptera > Acrididae > Schistocerca > Schistocerca piceifrons. The sequence goes on from NW_025728227.1 coordinate 134,171, forward strand.
GAAATTGCACCGGAATTAAATAGAAAAGGCACAATGCCAACCTAAGTACAAGAAGACTGACTCTTCTTACTGACAATGTTTTGAACCATTCCTGTGACGCATGTTACAGATTCCGATGCTTCACTTCAGGTTTACTGTATCCCTTGGACCTTCTTATTGACGATGAAACACAGATATTGCATCGGAATTAAATACAAAAGGCACAATGACGACTTAAGTACAAGAAGACTGACTCTTCTTACTGTCTATGATTTGAACCATTCCTGTGACACTAGTTATAGATTCCGATGCTTCACTTCAAGTGTACTGTATCTCTCTGACCTTCTTACTGACGATGAAACACAGATATTGCATCTGAATTAAATACAAAGGGCACAATGCCGACGTAAGTACAAGAAGACTGACTCTTCTTACTGACTATGCTTTGTACCATTCCTGTGACACTAGTTAGAGATTCCGATGCTTCACTTCAGGTTTACTGTATCCCTCTGACCTTCTTATGGACGATGAAACACAGTAATTGCATCGGAATGAAATTGAAAAGGGCACAATTCCGACTTAAGTACAAGAAGACTGACTCTTCTTACTGTCTATGTTTTGAACCATCCCTGTGACACTAGTTATAGATTCCGATGCTTCACTTCAGGTTTACAGTATCCCTGGGACCTTCTAATTGGCGATGAAACACAGAAATTGCATCGGAATTAAATACAAAGCCACAATGCCGACTTAAGTACAAGAAGACTGACTCTTCTTACTGACTATGTTTTGAACCAGTCCTGTGACACTAGTTATAGATTCCGACGCTTCACTTCAGGTTTACTGTATCCCTCTGACCTTCTTATTGAAGATGAAACACAGATAGGGCATCGGAGTTAAAAACAAGAGGCACAATGCCGACTTAAGTACAAGAAGACTGACTCCTCCTAATGTCTATGTTTTGAACCATTCCTGTGGCACTAGTTACAAATTTCGATGCATCACTTCAGGTTTACTGTATCCCTCTGACCTTCTTATTGACGATTAAACAGAGAAATTGCATCGGAATTAAATAGAAAAGGCACAATGCCGACATAAGTACAAGAAGACTGACCCTTCTTACTGTCTATGATTTGAGCCATTCCTGTGACACTAGTTATAGATTCCGATGATTCACTTCATGTTTGCTGTAACAATTGGACATTCTTATTGACGATGAAACACAGATATTGCATCGGAATTAAATAGAAAAGGCACAAGGCCGGCTTAAGTACAAGAAGACTGACTCTTCTTACTGACAATGTTTTGAACCATTCCTGTGACGCACGTTACAGATTCCGATGCTTCACTTCAGGTTTACTGTATCGCTTGGACCTTCTTATTGACGATGAAACACAGATATTGCATCGGAATTAAATGCAAAAGGCACAATTATGACTTAAGTACAAGAAGACTGACCCTTCTTACTGTCTATGATTTGAGCCATTCCTTAAACACTAGTTATAGATTCCGATGATTCACTTCATGTTTGCTGTATCAATTGGACCTTCTTATAGACGATGAAACACAGATATTGCATCGGAATTAAATAGAAAAGGCACAATACCGACGTAAGTACAAGAAGACTGACTATTCTTACTGACTATGTTTTGAACCATTCCTGTGACACTAGTTAGAGATTCCGATGCTTCACTTCAGGTTTACTGTATCCCTCTGACCTTCTTATTGAAGATGAAACACAGATAGTGAATCGGAGTTAAATACAAGAGACACAATGTCGACTTAAGTACATGAAGACTGACTCTTCACACTGTCTATGTTTTGAACCATTCCTGTGACACTAGTTAGAGATGTCGATTCTTCACTTCTGGATTACTGTATCCCTCTGACCTTCTTTTTGACGATGAAACACAGAAATTGGATCGGAATTAAATACAGAAGGCACAATGCCGACTTAAGTACAAGAAGACTGACTCGTCTTACTGTCTATGCTTTGAACCATTCCTGTGACACTAGTTATTGATTCCGATGCTTCACTTCAGTTTTACTGGATCCCTTGGACCTTCTTATTGACGATGAAACACAGAAATTGCATCGGAATTAAATACAAAATGCACAATGCCGACTTAAGTACAAGAAGACAGACTCTTCTTACTGACTGATTTGAACCATTAATGTGACACTAGTTATAGATTCCGATGCTTCAATTCAGGTTTACTGTATCCATCTGACCTTCTTATTGACGATGAAACACAGAAATTGCGTCGGAATAAAGTAGAAAAGGTACAATCCCGACTTAAGTACAGGAAGACTGACCCTTCTTACTGTCTATGATTTGAACCATTCCTGTGACACTAGTTATAGATTCCGATGCTTCACTTCAGGTTTACTGTATCCCTTGGAACTTCTTATTGACGATGAGACACAGAAATTGCATCGGAATTAAATACAAAAGGCACAATGCCGACTTAAGTACAAGAAGACTGACTCTCCTTACTGTCTATGTTTTGAACCATTCCTGTGACACTAGTTATAGATTCCGATGCTTCACTTCAGGTTTACTGTATCCCTCTGACCTTCTTATTGACGATGAAACACAGTTATTGCATCGGAATTGAATTGCAAAGGGCATAATGCCGACTTAAGTACAAGAAGTATGGCTCTTCTTACTGTCAATGTTTTGAACCATTCCTGTGACACTAGTTATAGATTCCGATGCTTCACTTCAGGTTTACTGTATCCCTTGGACATTCTTATTGACGATGAAACACAGAAATTGCATCGGAATTAAATTGAAAAGGCACAATGCCGACTTAAGTACACGAAGACTGACTCTTCTTACTGACAATGTTTTGAACCATTCCTGTGACGCAAGTTACAGATTCCGATGCTTCACTTCAGGTTTACTGTATCCCTTGGACCTTCTTATTGACGATGAAACACAGATTTTGCATCGGAATTAAATACAAGAGGCACAATGCCGACGTAAGTACAAGTAGACTGACTCTTCTTACTGTCTATGTTTTGAACCATTCCTGTGACACTAGTTATAGATTCCAATGCTTCACTTCAGGTTTACTGTATCCCTTAGACCTTCTTATTGACGATGAAACACATAAATTGCATCGGAATTAAATACAAAAGCCAAAATGCCGCCTTAAGTACATGGAGACTGACTCTTCTTACTGACTATGTTTTGAACCATTCCTGTGACACTAGTTATAGATTCCGATGCTTCACTTCAGGTTTATTGTATCCCTCTGACCTTCTTATTGACGATGAAACACAGAAAGTGTTTCGGAATTAAATGGAAAAGTCTCAAAGCCGACTTAAGTACAAGAGACTGACTCTTCATACTGTCTATGTTTTTAACCTTTCCTGTGACACTAGTTATAGGTTCCGATGCCTCATTTCAGGTTTACTGTATCCCTTGGACCTTCTTATTGACAATGAAACACAGAAATTGCATCGGAATTAAACACAAAAGCCACAACGCCGACTTAAGTACAAGAAGACTGACTCTTCTTACAGACTATGTTTTGCACCATTCCTGTGACACTAGTTATAGATTCCAATGCTTCAGTTCAGGTTTACTGTATCCCTCTGACCTTCTTATTGAAGATGAAACACAGATAGTGCATCGGAGTTAAATACAAGAGGCACAATGCCGACTTAAGTACGAGAAGACTGACTCTTCCTACTGTCTATGTTTTGAACCATTGCTGTGACACTAGTTATAGATTTCGATGCTTCACTTCTGGATTACTGTATCCCTCTGACCTTCTTTTTGACGATGAAACACAGAAATTGGATCGGAATTAAATACAAAAGGCACAATGCCGACTTAAGTACAAGAAGACTGACTCTTCTTACTGTCCATGTTTTGAACCATTCCTGTGACCCTAGTTATAGATACCGATGCTTCACTTCAGATTTACTGTATCCCTTGAATCTTCTTATTGACGATGAAACACAGAAATTGCATCGGAATTAAATACAAAATGCACAATGCCGACTTAAGTACAAGAAGACTGACTCTTCTTACTGTCTGCTTTGAACCATTCCTGTGACACTAGTTATTGATTCCGATGCTTCACTTCAGGTTTACTGTATCCATCTGACCTTCTTATTGACGATGAAACACAGATATTGCTTCGGAATTAAATACAAAAGGCACAATGCCGACTTAAGTACAAGAAGACTGACTCTTCTTAATGACAATGTTTTAAACCATTCCTGTGACACTAGTTAGAGCTTCCGATGCTTCATTCAGGTTTACTGTAACCCTCTGACCTTCCTATTGACGATGAAACACAGTAATTGCATCGGAATTAAATTGAAAAGGGCATAATGGCGACTTAAGTACAAGAAGAATGACTCCTCTTACTGTCTATGCTTTGAACCATTCCTGTGACACTAGTTATAGATTCCGATGCTTCACTTCAGGTTTACTGTATCCCTTGGCCTTCTTATTGACGATGAAACACAGAAATTGCATCGGAATTAAATACAAAAGGCACAATGCCGACATAAGTACAAGAAGACTGATTCTTCTTACTGTCTATGTTTTGAACCATTCCTTTGACGCTAGTTACAGATTCCGATGCTTCACTTCAGGTTTACTGTATCCCTCTGACCTGCTTATTGACGATGCAACACAGAAATTGCATCGGAATTAAATAGAAATGTCACAATGCCGACTTAATTACAAGAAGACTGACTCTTCCTACTGTCTATGTTTTGAACCATTCCTGTGACACTAGTTATAGATTCCGATGCTTCACTTCAGGTTTACTGTATCCCTTGGACGTTCTTATTGACGATGAAACACAGAAATTGCATCGGAATTAAGTAGAAAAGGCACAATGCCGACTTAAGTACACGAAGACTGAATCTTCCTACTGACAATGTTTTGAACCATTCCTGTGACGCAAGTTACAGATTCCGATGCTTCACTTCAGGTTTACTGTATCCCTTGGACCATCTTATTGACGATGAAACACAGATATTGCATCGGAATTAAATACAAAAGGCACAATGCCGACTTAAGTACAAGAAGACTGACTCTTCTTACTGTCTATGATTTGCACCATTCCTATGACACTAGTTATAGATTCCGATGCTTCACTTCAGGTTTACTGTATCTCTCTGACATTCTTATTGACGATGAAACACAGATATTGCTTCGGAATTAAATACAAAAGGCACAATGCCGACTTAAGTACAAGAAGACTGACTCTTCTTACTGACTATGTTTTGAACCATTCCTGTGACGATAGTTACAGATTCCGATGCTTCACATCAGGTTTACTGTATCCCTTGGACCTTCTTATTGACGATGAAACACAGATATCGCATCGTAATTAAATACAAAATGCACAATGCCGACGTAAGTACAAGAAGACTGACTCTTCTTACTGTCTATGTTTTGAACCATTCCTGTGACACTAGTTATAGATTCCGATGCTTCACTTCAGGTTTACTGTATCCCTTGGAGCTTCGTATTGACGATGAAACACAGATACTGCATCGGAATTAAATACAAAAGGCACAATGCCGACTTAAGTACAAGAAGACTGACTCTTCCTACTGTCTATGTTGTGAACCATTCCTGTGACACTAGTTATTGATTCCGATGCCTCACTTCAGGATTACTGTATCCCTTGGACCTCCTTATTGACGATGAAACACAGAAATTGCATCGGAATTAAATTCAAAAGTCACAATGCCGACTTAAGTACAAGAAGACTGACTCTTCTTACAGACTATGTTTTGAACCATTCCTGTGACACAAGTTATAGATTCCGATGCTTCACTTCAGGTTTACGTTATTCCTCTGACCTTATTATTGACGATGTAACACAGTAATTGCATCGGAATTAAATTGAATAGGGCACAATGCCGACTTAAGTACAAGAAGACTGACGCTTCATACTGTCTATGTTTTGAACCATTCCTGTGACACTAGTTATAGATTCCGATGCTTCACTTCTGGATTACTGTATCCCTCTGACCTTCTTTTTGACGATGAAACACAGCAATTTTTATCGGAACTAAATACAAAAGGCACAATGCCGACTTAAGTACACGAAGACTGACTCTTCTTACTGACAATGTTTTGCACCATTCCTGTGACGCAAGTTACAGATTCCGATGCTTCACTTCAGGTTTACTGTATCCCTTGGACCTTCTTATTGACGATGAAACACAGATATTGCATCGGAGTTAAATACAAAAGTCACAATGCCGACTTAAGTACAAGAAGACTGACTCTTCTTACTGACGATGTTTTGAACCATTCCTGTGACACTAGTTAGAGCTTCCGATGCTTCACTTCAGCCTTACTGTATCCCTCTGACCTTCTTATTGACGATGAAACACAGTAATTGCATCGGAATTAAATTGAAAAGGGCATAATGCCGACTTAATTATAAGAAGTCTGACTCTTCTTACTGTCTATGTTTTGAACCATTCCTGTGACACTAGTTATAGATTCCAATGCTTCACTTCAGGTTTACTGTATCCCTAGGACCTTCTTATTGACGATGAAACACAGAAATTGCATCGGAATTTAATACAAAATGCACAATGCCGACTTAAGTACAAGAAGACTGACTCTTCTTACTGACTGTTTTGAACCAGTCCTGTGACACTAGTTATAGATTCCGATGCTTCACTTCAGGTTTACTGTATCCCTCTGACCATCTTATTGGCGATGAAGCACAGAAATTGCATCGGAATTAAATAAAAATGGCACAATGCCGACTTAAGTACAAGAAGACTGACTCTCCTTACTGTCTATGTTTTGAACCATTCCTGTGACGGAAGTTACAGATTCCGATGCGTCACTTCAGGTTTATTGTATCCCTCTGACCTTCTTGTTGACGATGAAACACAGAAATTGTTTCGGAATTAAATAGAAAAGGCACAATGCCGACTTAAGTACACGAAGACTGACTCTTCTTACTGACAATGCATTGAACCATTCCTGTGACGCAAGTTACAGATTCCGATGCTTCACTTCAGGTTTACTGTATCCCTTGGACCTTCTTATTGACGATGAAACACAGATATTGCATCGGAATGAAATACAAAGGGCACAATGCCGACTTAAGAACAAGAAGACTGATTCTTCTTACTGTCTATGTTTTGAACCATTCCTTTGACGCTAGTTACAGATTCCGATGCTTCACTTCAGGTTTACTGTATCCCTCTGACCTGCTTATTGACAATGCAACACAAAAATTGCAACGGAATTAAATAGAAATGTCACAATGCCGACTTAATTACAAGAAGACTGACTCTCCCTACTGTCTATGTTTTGAACCATTCCTGTGACACTAGTTATAGATTCCGACGCTTCACTTCAGGTTTACTGTATCCCTTGGACGTTCTTATTGACGATGAAACACAGAAATTGCATCGGAATGAAGTAGAAAAGGCACAATGCCGACTTAAGTACACGAAGACTGACTCTTCCTACTGACAATGTTTTGAACCATTCCTGTGACGCAAGTTACAGATTCCGATGCTTCACTTCAGGTTTACTGTATCCCTTGGACCATCTTATTGACGATGAAACACAGATATTGCATCGGAATTAAATACAAAAGGCACAATGCCGACTTAAGTACAAGAAGACTGACTCTTCTTACTGCCTATGATTTGAACCATTCCTGTGACACTAGTTATAGATTCCGATGCTTCACTTCAGGTTTACTGTATCTCTCTGACCTTCTTATTGGCGATGAAACACAGATATTGCTTCGGAATTAAATACAAAAGGCACAATGCCGACTTAACTACAAGAAGACTGACTCTTCTTACTGACTATGTTTTGAACCATTCCTGTGACACTAGTTACAGATTCCGATGCTTCACTTCAGGTATACTGTATCAATCTGACCTTCTTATTGACGAAGAAACACAGAAATTGCATCGGAATTAAATACAAAATGCACAATGCCGATGTAAGTACATGTAGACTAACTCTTCCTAATGTCTATGTTTTGAATGAATCCTGTGACACTAGTTATAGATTCCGATGGTTCTTTTCAGGTTTACTGTATCCCTTGGACCTTCTTATTGACGATGAAACACAGAAATTGCATCGGAATTAAAAACAAAAGGCACAATGCCCACTTAAGTACAAGAAGACTGACCTTCCTTATTGTCTATGCTTAGAACCATTCCTGTGACACTAGTTATAGATTCCGATGCTTCACTTCAGGTTTACTGCATCCCTTGGACCTTCTTATTGACGATGAAACACAGAAATTGCATCCGAATTAAATACAAAAGGCACAATGCCGACATAAGTACAAGAAGACTGACACTTCCTACTGTCTATGTTTTGAACCATTCCTGTGACACAAGTTATAGATTCCGATGCTACACTTCAGGTTTACTGTATCCCTCTGACCTTCTTATTGACGATGAAACACAGAAATTGCATCGGAATGTAATGCAAAATGCACAATGCCGACTGAAGTACAAGAAGACTGACTCTTCTTACTGACTGATTTGAACCATTCCTGTGACACTAGTTATAGATTCCGATGCTTCACTTCAGGTTTACTGCATCCCTTGGACCTTCTTATTGACGATGAAACACAGAAATTGCATCGGAATTAAATAAAAATGGCACAATGCTGACTTAAGTACAAGAAGACTGACTCTCCTTACTGTCTATGTTTTGAACCATTCCTGTGACACTAGATATAGATTCCGATGCTTCACTTCAGGTTTACTGTATCCCTTGGACTTTCTTGTTGAAGATGAAACACAGAAATTGCATCGGAATAAAATAGAAAACGCATAATGCCGACTTAAGTACAAGAAGACTGACACTTCTTACTGTCTATGTTTTGAACCACTCCTGTGACGGAAGTTACAGATTCCGATGCGTCACTTCAGGTTTATTGTATCCCTCTGACCTTCGTGTTGACGATGAAACACAGAAATTGTTTCGGAATTAAATAGAAAAGGCACAATGCCGACTTAAGTACACGAAGACCGACTCTTTTTACTGACAATGCATTGAACCATTCCTGTGACGCAAGTTACAGATTCCGATGTTTCACTTCAGGTTTACTGTATCCCTAGGACCTTCTTATTGACGATGAAACACAGATATTGCATCGGAATGAAATACAAAGGCACAATGCCGACTTAAGTACAAGAAGACTGATTCTTCTTACTGTCTATGTTTTGAACCATTCCTTTGATGCTAGTTACAGATTCCGATGCTTCACTTCAGGTTTACTGTATCCCTCTGACCTGCTTATTGACGATGCAACACAGAAATTGCATCGGAATTAAATAGAAATGTCACAATGCCGACTTAATTACAAGAAGACTGACTCTTCCTACTGTCTATGTTTTGAACCATTCCTGTGACACTAGTTATAGATTCCGACGCTTCACTTCAGGTTTACTGTATCCCTTGGACGTTCTTATTGACGATAAAACACAGAAATTGCATCGGAATGAAGTAGAAAAGGCACAATGCCGACTTAAGTGCACGAAGACTGACTCTTCCTCTGACAATGTTTTGAACCATTCCTGTGACGCAAGTTAGAGATTCCGATGCTTCACTTCAGGTTTACTGTATCCCTTGGACCATCTTATTGACGATGAAACACAGATATTGCATCGGAATTAAATACAAAAGGCACAATGCCGACTTAAGTACAAGAAGACTGACTCTTCTTACTGCCTATGATTAGAACCATTCCTGTGACACTAGTTATAGATTCCGATGCTTCACTTCAGGTTTACTGTATCTATCTGACCTACTTATTGGCGATGAAACACAGATATTGCTTCGGAATTAAATACAAAAGGCACAATGCCGACTTAAGTACAAGAAGACTGACTCTTCTTACTGACTATGTTTTGAACCATTCCTGTGACGATAGTTACAGATTGCGATGCTTCACTTCAGGTTTACTGTATCCCTTGGACCTTCTTATTGATGATGAAACACAGATATCGCATCGGAATTAAATACAAAAGGCACAATGCCGACGTAAGTACAAGAAGACTGACTCTTCTTACTGTCTATGTTTTGATCCATTCCTGTGACACTAGTTATAGATTCCGATGCTTCACTTCAGGTTTAGTGTTTCCCTTGGACCTTCTTATTGACGTTGAAACACAGATATTGCATCGGAATTAAATACAAAAGGCACAATGCCGACGTAAGTACTAGAAGACTGACTCTTCTTACTGACTATGCTTTGAACCATTCCTGTGACTCTAGTTAGAGATTCCGATGCTTCACGTCAGGCTTACTATTTTCCTCTGACCTTATTATTGACGATGAAACACAGTAATTGCATCGGAATTAAATTGAAAAGGGCACAATGCCGACTTAAGTACAAGAAGACTGACTCTTCATACTGCCTATGTTTTGAACCATTCCTGTGACACTAGTTATAGATTCCGATGCTTCACTACAGGTTTACTGTATCCCTCTGACCTTCTTATTGACGATGAAACACACAAATTGCATCGGAATTAAATACAAAAGCCAAATTGCTGACTTAAGTACAAGAAGACTGACTCTTCTTACTGACTATGTTTGAAACCATTCCTGTGACACTAGTTAGAGATTCCAATGCTTCACTAAAGGCTTACTGAATCCCTCTGACCTTCGTATTGACGATGAAACACAGAAAGTGCATCGGAATTAAATAGAAAAGGCACAATGCCGACTTAAGTACAAGAAGACTGACTCTTCCTACTGTCTATGTTTTGAACCATTCCTGTGACACTAGTTATATATTCCGATGCCTCACTTCAGGATTACTGTATCCCTTGGACCTTCTTATTGACGATGAAACACAGAAATTGCATCGGAATTAAATTCAAAAACCACAATGCCGACTTAAGTACAAGAAGACTGACTCTTCTTACAGACTATGTTTTGAACCATTCCTGTGACACAAGTTATAGATTCCGATGCTTCACTTCAGGTTTACCTTATTCCTCTGACCTTATTATTGACGATGTAACACGGTAATTGCATCGGAATTAAATTGAAAAGGACACAATGCTGACTTAAGTACAAGAAGACTGAGGCTTCATACTGTCTATGCTATGAACCATTCCTGTGACACTAGTTATAGATTCCGATGCTTCACTTCAGGTTTACTGTATCCCTCTGACCTTCTTATTGAAGATGAAACACAGATAGTGCATCGGAGTTAAATACAAGAGGCACAATGCCGACATAAGTACAAGAAGACTGACTCTTCCTACTGTCTATGTTTTGAACCATTCCTGTGACACTAGTTATAGATTTCGATGCTTCACTTCTGGATTACTGTATCCCTCTGACCTTCTTTTTGACGATGAAACACACCAATTTGATCGGAACTAAATCCAAAAGGCACAATGCCGACTTAAGTACACGAAGACTGACTCTTATTACTAACAATGTTTTGTACCATTCCTGTGACGCAAGTTACAGATTCCGATGCTTCACTTCAGGTTTACTGTATCCCTTGGACCTTCTTATTGACGATGAAACACAGATATTGCATCGGAATTAAATACAAAAGGCACAATGCCGACTTAAGTACAAGAAGACAGACTCTTCTTACTCTCTATGATTTGAACCATTCCTGTGACACTAGTTATAGATTCCGATGCTTCACTTCAGGTTTACGGTATCTCTCTGACCCTCTTATTGACGATGAAACACAGATATTGCATCGGAATTAAATAAAAAAGGCACAATGCCGACATAAGTACAAGAAGACTGACTCTTCTTACTGACTATGTTTTGAACCATTCCTGTGACACTAGTTATAGTTTCCGAAGCTTCACTTCAGGTTTACTGTATCCCTCTGACCTTCTTATTGACGATGAAACACAGATATTGCATCGGAATTTAATACAAAATGCACAATGCCGACTTAAGTACAAGAAGACTGACTCTTCTTACTGACTGCTTTGAACCATTCCTGTGACACTAGTTATAGGTTCCGATGCTTCACTTCAGGTTTACTGTATCCCTCTGACCTTCTTATTGGCGATGAAGCAAAGAAATTGCACCGGAATTAAATAAAAATGGCACAATGCCGACATAAGTACAAGAAGACAGACTCTCCTTACTGTCTATGTTTTGAACCATTCCTGTGACACTAGATATAGATTCCGATGCTTCACTTCAGGTTTACTGTATCCCTTGGACTTTCTTGTTGAAGATGAAACACAGAAATTGCATCGGAATAAAATAGAAAACGCATAATGCCGACTTAAGTACAAGAAGACTGACACTTCTTACTGTCTATGTTTTGAACTATTCCTGTGACGGAAGTTACAGATTCCGATGCGTCACTTCAGTTTTATTGTATCCCTCTGACCTTCTTAATAACGATGAAACACAGAAATTGTTTCGGAATTAAATAGAAAAGGCACAATGCCGACTTAAGTACACGAAGACTGACTCTTTTTCCTGACAATGCATTGAACCATTCCTGTGACGCAAGTCACAGATTCCGATGCTTCACTTCAGGTTTACTGTATCCCTTGGACCTTCTTATTGACGATGAAACACAGATATTGCATCGGAATGAAATACAAAAGGCACAAAGCCGACTTAAGTACAAGAAGACTGATTCTTCTTACTGTCTATGTTTTGAACCATTCCTTTGACGCTAGTTACAGATTCCGATGCTTCACTTCAGGTTTACTGTATCCCTCTGACCTGCTTATTGCGATGCAACACAGAAATTGCATCGGAAATAAATAGAAATGTCACAATGCCGACTTAATTACAAGAAGACTGACTCTTCCTACTGTCTATGTTTTGAACCATTCCTGTGACACTAGTTATAGATTCCGATGCTTCACTTCAGGTTTACAGTATCCCTTGGACGTTCTTATTGACGATGAAACACAGAAATTGCATCGGAATTAAGTAGAAAAGGCACAATGCCGACTTAAGTACACGAAGACTGACTCTTCCTACTGACAATGTTTTGAACCATTCCTGTGACGCAAGTTACAGATTCCGATGCTTCACTTCAGGTTCACTGTATCCCTTGGACCATCTTATTGACGATGAAACACAGATATTGCATCGGAATTAAATACAAAAGGCACAATGTAGAATTAAGTACAAGAAGACTGGCTCTTCTTACTGTTTATGATTTGAACCATTCCTGTGACACTAGTTATAGTTTCCGAAGCTTCACTTCAGGTTTACTGTATCCCTCTGACCTTCTTATTGACGATGAAACACACAAATTGCATCGGAATTAAATACAAAAGCCAAATTGCTGACTTAAGTACAAGAAGACTGACTCTTCTTACTGACTATGTTTTGAACCATTCCTGTGACACTAGTTATAGATTGCGATGCTTCACTACAGGTTTACTGTATCCCTCTGACCTTCTTATGGACGATGAAACACAGAAAGTGCATCGGAATTAAATAGAAAAGGCACAATGCCGACTTAAGTACAAGAAGACTGACTCTTCATACTGTCTATCTTTTGAACCATTCCTGTGACACTAGTTATAGATTCCGATGCTTCACTTCAGGTTTACTGTATCCCTTGGACCTTCTTATTGACGATGAAAAATCGAAAGCGCAACGGAATTAAATACAAAAGCCACAAAGCCGACTTAAGTACAAGAAGACTGACTCTTCTTACTGACTATGTTTTGAACCATTCCTCTGACGATAGTTACAGATTCCGATGCTTCACTTCAGGTTTACTGTATCCCTCTGACCTTCATATTGAATATGAAACACAGATAGTGCATCGGAGCTAAATACAAGAGGCACAATGCGGACTTAAGTACAAGAAGAATGACTCTTCATACTGTCTATGTTTTGAACCATTCCTGTGACACTAGTTACAGATTCCGATGCTTCACTTCAGGTTTACTGTATCCCTTGGACCTTCTTATTGACGATGAAACACAGATATTGCATCGGAATTAAATACAAAAGGCACAATGCCGACGTAAGCAATAGAAGACTGACTCTTCTTACTGACTATGTTTGAAACCATTCCTGTGACACTAGTTAGAGATTCCGATGCTTCACTAAAGGCTTACTGTATCCCTATGACCTTCGTATTGACGATGAAACACAGAAAGTGCATCGGAATTAAATAGAAAAGGCACAATGCCGACTTAAGTACAAGAAGACTGACTCTTCCTACTGTCTATGTTTTGAACCATTCCTGTGACTCTAGTTATAGATTCCGATGCCTCACTTCAGGATTACTGTATCCCTTGGACCTTCTTATTGACGATGAAACACAGAAATTGCATCGGAATTAAATTCAAAAGCCACAATGCCGACTTAAGTACAAGAAGACTGACTCTTCTTACAGACTATGTTTTGAACCATTCCTGTGACACAAGTTGTAGATTCCGATGCTTCACTTCAGGTTTACCTTATTCCTCTGACCTTATTATTGACGATGTAACACAGTAATTGCATCGGAATTAAATTGAAAAGGACACAATGCCGACTTAAGTACAAGAAGACTGACTCTTCCTACTGTCTATGTTTTGAACCATTCCTGTGACACTAGTTATAGATTACGATGCTTCACTTCTGGATTACTGTATCCCTCTGACCTTCTTATTGACGATGAAACACACCAATTTGATCGGAACTAAATACAAAAGGCACAATGCCGACTTAAGTACACGAAGACTGACTCTTCTTACTGACAATGCTTTGTACCATTCCTGTGACGCAAGTTACAGATTCCGATGCTTCACTTCAGGTTTACTGTATCCCTTGGACCTTCTTATTGACGATGAAACACAGATATTGCATCGGAATTAAATACAAAAGGCACAATGCCGACTTAAGTACAAGAAGACTGACTCTTCTTACTGTCTATGATTTGAACCATTCCTGTGATACTAGTTATAGATTCCGATGCTTCACTTCAGGTTTACTGTATCCCTTGGACTTTCTTGTTGAAGATGAAACACAGAAATTGCATCGGAATAAAATAGAAAACGCATAATGCCGACTTAAGTACAAGAAGACTGACACTTCTTACTGTCTATGTTTTGAACCATTCCTGTGACGGAAGTTACAGATTCCGATGCGTCACTTCAGGTTTATTGTATCCCTCTGACCTTCTTATTAACGATGAAACACAGAAATTGTTTCGGAATTAAATAGAAAAGGCACAATGCCGACTTAAGTACACGAAGACTGACTCTTTTTCCTGACAATGCATTGAACCATTCCTGTGACGCAAGTTACAGATTCCGATGCTTCACTTCAGGTTTACTGTATCCCTTGGACCTTCTTATTGATGATGAAACACAGATATTGCATCGGAATGAAATACAAAAGGCACAAAGCCGACTTAAGTACAAGAAGACTGATTCTTCTTACTGTCTATGTTTTGAACCATTCCTTTGACGCTAGTTACAGATTCCGATGCTTCACTTCAGGTTTACTGTATCCCTCTGACCTGCTTATTGACGATGCAACACAGAAATTGCATCGGAAATAAATAGAAATGTCACAATGCCGACTTAATTACAAGAAGACTGACTCTTCCTACTGTCTATGTTTTGAACCATTCCTGTGACACTAGTTATAGATTCCGATGCTTCACTTCAGGTTAAAGTATCCCTTGGACGTTCTTATTGGCGATGAAACACAGAAATTGCATCGGAGTTAAGTAGAAAAGGCACAATGCCGACTTAAGTACACGAAGACTGACTCTTCCTACTGACAATGTTTTGAACCATTCCTGTGACGCAAGTTACAGATTCCGATGCTTCACTTCAGGTTCACTGTATCCCTTGGACCATCTTATTGACGATGAAACATAGATATTGCATCGGAATTAAATACAAAAGGCACAATGTAGACTTAAGTACAAGACGACTGGCTCTTCTTACTGTCTATGATTTGAACCATTCCTGTGACACTAGTTATAGATTCCGATGCTTCACTTCAGGTTTACTGTATCTCTCTGACCTTCTTATTGACGATGAAACACAGAAATTGCATCGGAATTAAATACAAAAGGCACAATGCCGACTTAAGTACAAGAAGACTGACTCTTCTTACTGACTATGTTTTGAACCATTCCTGTGACGATAGTTACAGATTCCGATGCTTCACTTCAGGTTTACTGTATCCCTTGGACCTTCTTATTGACGTTGAAACACAGATATCGCATCGGAATTAAATACAAAAGGCACAATGCCGACGTAAGTACAAGAAGACTGACTCTTCTAACTGTCTATGTTTTGAACCATTCCTGTGACACTAGTTATAGATTCAGATGCTTCACTTCAGGTTTACTATTTTCCTCTGACCTTATTATTGACGATGAAACACAGTAATTGCATCGGAATTAAATTGAAAAGGGCACAATGCCGACTTAAGTACAAGAAGATTGACTCTTCATACTGCCTATGTTTTGAACCATTCCTGTGACACTAGTTATAGATTCCGATGCTTCACTACAGGTTTACTGTATCCCTCTGACCTTCTTATTGACGATGAAACACACAAATTGCATCGGAATTAAATACAAAAGCCAAATTGCTGACTTAAGTACAAGAAGACTGACTCTTCTTACTGACTATGTTTGAAACCATTCCTGTGACACTAGTTAGAGATTCCAATGCTTCACTAAAGGCTTACTGTATCCCTCTGACCTTCGTATTGACGATGAAACACAGAAAGTGCATCGGAATTAAATAGAAAAGGCACAATGCCGACTTAAGTACAAGAAGACTGACTCTTCCTACTGTCTATGTTTTGAACCATTCCTGTGACACTAGTTATATATTCCGATGCCTCACTTCAGGATTACTGTATCCCTTGGACCTTCTTATTGACGATGAAACACAGAAATTGGATCGGAATTAAATTCAAAAACCACAATGCCGACTTAAGTACAAGAAGACTGACTCTTCTTACAGACTATGTTTTGAACCATTCCTGTGACACAAGTTATAGATTCCGATGCTTCACTTCAGGTTTACCTTATTCCTCTGACCTTATTATTGACGATGTAACACAGTAATTGCATCGGAATTAAATTGAAAAGGACACAATGCTGACTTAAGTACAAGAAGACTGAGGCTTCATACTGTCTATGCTATGAACCATTCCTGTGACACTAGTTATAGATTCCGATGCTTCACTTCAGGTTTACTGTATCCCTCTGACCTTCTTATTGAAGATGAAACACAGATAGTGCATCGGAGTTAAATACAAGAGGCACAATGCCGACATAAGTACAAGAAGACTGACTCTTCCTACTGTCTATGTTTTGAACCATTCCTGTGACACTAGTTATAGATTTCGATGCTTCACTTCTGGATTACTGTATCCCTCTGACCTGCTTATTGACGATGCAACACAGAAATTGCATCGGAAATAAATAGAAATGTAACAATGCCGACTTAATTACAAGAAGACTGACTCTTCCTACTGTCTATGTTTTCAACCATTCCTGTGACACTAGTTATAGATTCCGATGCTTCACTTCAGGTTTACAGTATCCCTTGGACGTTCTTATTGACGATGAAACACAGAAATTGCATCGGAATTAAGTAGAAAAGGCACAATGCCGACTTAAGTACACGAAGACTGACTCTTCCTACTGACAATGTTTTGAACCATTCCTGTGACGCAAGTTACAGATTCCGATGCTTCACTTCAGGTTCACTGTATCCCTTGGACCATCTTATTGACGATGAAACACAGATATTGCATCGGAATTAAATACAAAAGGCACAATGTAGACTTAAGTACAAGAAGACTGGCTCTTCTTACTGTTTATGATTTGAACCATTCCTGTGACACTAGTTATAGTTTCCGAAGCTTCACTTCAGGTTTACTGTATCCCTCTGACCTTCTTATTGACGATGAAACACACAAATTGCATCGGAATTAAATACAAAAGCCAAATTGCTGACTTAAGTACAAGAAGACTGACTCTTCTTACTGACTATGTTTTGAACCATTCCTGTGACACTAGTTATAGATTGCGATGCTTCACTACAGGTTTACTGTATCCCTCTGACCTTCTTATGGACGATGAAACACAGAAAGTGCATCGGAATTAAATAGAAAAGGCACAATGCCGACTTAAGTACAAGAAGACTGACTCTTCATACTGTCTATCTTTTGAACCATTCCTGTGACACTAGTTATAGATTCCGATGCTTCACTTCAGGTTTACTGTATCCCTTGGACCTTCTTATTGACGATGAAAAATCGAAAGCGCAACGGAATTAAATACAAAAGCCACAAAGCCGACTTAAGTACAAGAAGACTGACTCTTCTTACTGACTATGTTTTGAACCATTCCTCTGACGATAGTTACAGATTCTGATGCTTCACTTCAGGTTTACTGTATCCCTCTGACCTTCTTATTGAATATGAAACACAGATAGTGCATCGGAGCTAAATACAAGAGGCACAATGCGGACTTAAGTACAAGAAGAATGACTCTTCATACTGTCTATGTTTTGAACCATTCCTGTGACACTAGTTACAGATTCCGATGCTTCACTTCAGGTTTACTGTATCCCTTGGACCTTCTTATTGACGATGAAACACAGATATTGCATCGGAATTAAATACAAAAGGCACAATGCCGACGTAAGCAATAGAAGACTGACTCTTCTTACTGACTATGTTTGAAACCATTCCTGTGACACTAGTTAGAGATTCCGATGCTTCACTAAAGGCTTACTGTATCCCTATGACCTTCGTATTGACGATGAAACACAGAAAGTGCATCGGAATTAAATAGAAAAGGCACAATGCCGACTTAAGTACAAGAAGACTGACTCTTCCTACTGTCTATGTTTTGAACCATTCCTGTGACTCTAGTTATAGATTCCGATGCCTCACTTCAGGATTACTGTATCCCTTGGACCTTCTTATTGACGATGAAACACAGAAATTGCATCGGAATTAAATTCAAAAGCCACAATGCCGACTTAAGTACAAGAAGACTGACTCTTCTTACAGACTATGTTTTGAACCATTCCTGTGACACAAGTTGTAGATTCCGATGCTTCACTTCAGGTTTACCTTATTCCTCTGACCTTATTATTGACGATGTAACACAGTAATTGCATCGGAATTAAATTGAAAAGGACACAATGCCGACTTAAGTACAAGAAGACTGACGCTTCATACTGTCTATGATTTGAACCATTCCTGTGACACTAGTTATAGATTCCGATGCTTCACTTCAGGTTTACTGTATCCCTCTGACCTTCTTATTGAAGATGAAACACAGATAGTGCATCGGAGTTAAATACAAGAGGCACAATGCCGACATAAGTACAAGAAGACTGACTCTTCCTACTGTCTATGTTTTGAACCATTCCTGTGACACTAGTTATAGATTTCGATGCTTCACTTCTGGATTACTGTATCCCTCTGACCTTCTTATTGACGATGAAACACACCAATTTGATCGGAACTAAATACAAAAGGCACAATGCCGACTTAAGTACACGAAGACTGACTCTTCTTACTGACAATGCTTTGTACCATTCCTGTGACGCAAGTTACAGATTCCGATGCTTCACTTCAGGTTTACTGTATCCCTTGGACCTTCTTATTGACGATGAAACACAGATATTGCATCGGAATTAAATACAAAAGGCACAATGCCGACTTAAGTACAAGAAGACTGACTCTTCTTACTGTCTATGATTTGAACCATTCCTGTGATACTAGTTATAGATTCCGATGCTTCACTTCAGGTTTACTGTATCCCTTGGACTTTCTTGTTGAAGATGAAACACAGAAATTGCATCGGAATAAAATAGAAAACGCATAATGCCGACTTAAGTACAAGAAGACTGACACTTCTTACTGTCTATGTTTTGAACCATTCCTGTGACGGAAGTTACAGATTCCGATGCGTCACTCCAGGTTTATTGTATCCCTCTGACCTTCTTATTAACGATGAAACACAGAAATTGTTTCGGAATTAAATAGAAAAGGCACAATGCCGACTTAAGTACACGAAGACTGACTCTTTTTCCTGACAATGCATTGAACCATTCCTGTGACGCAAGTTACAGATTCCGATGCTTCACTTCAGGTTTACTGTATCCCTTGGACCTTCTTATTGACGATGAAACACAGATATTGCATCGGAATGAAATACAAAAGGCACAAAGCCGACTTAAGTACAAGAAGACTGATTCTTCTTACTGTCTATGTTTTGAACCATTCCTTTGACGCTAGTTACAGATTCCGATGCTTCACTTCAGATTTACTGTATCCCTCTGACCTGCTTATTGACGATGCAACACAGAAATTGCATCGGAAATAAATAGAAATGTCACAATGCCGACTTAATTACAAGAAGACTGACTCTTCCTACTGTCTATGTTTTGAACCATTCCTGTGACACTAGTTATAGATTCCGATGCTTCACTTCAGGTTAAAGTATCCCTTGGACGTTCTTATTGGCGATGAAACACAGAAATTGCATCGGAATTAAGTAGAAAAGGCACAATGCCGACTTAAGTACACGAAGACTGACTCTTCCTACTGACAATGTTTTGAACCATTCCTGTGACGCAAGTTACAGACTCCGATGCTTCACTTCAGGTTCACTGTATCCCTTGGACCATCTTATTGACGATGAAACATAGATATTGCATCGGAATTAAATACAAAAGGCACAATGTAGACTTAAGTACAAGACGACTGGCTCTTCTTACTGTCTATGATTTGAACCATTCCTGTGACACTAGTTATAGATTCCGATGCTTCACTTCAGGTTTACTGTATCTCTCTGACCTTCTTATTGACGATGAAACACAGAAATTGCATCGGAATTAAATACAAAAGGCACAATGCCGACTTAAGTACAAGAAGACTGACTCTTCTTACTGACTATGTTTTGAACCATTCCTGTGACGATAGTTACAGATTCCGATGCTTCACTTCAGGTTTACTGTATCCCTTGGACCTTCTTATTGACGTTGAAACACAGATATCGCATCGGAATTAAATACAAAAGGCACAATGCCGACGTAAGTACAAGAAGACTGACTCTTCTAACTGTCTATGTTTTGAACCATTCCTGTGACACTAGTTATAGATTCAGATGCTTCACTTCAGGTTTACTATTTTCCTCTGACCTTATTATTGACGATGAAACACAGTAATTGCATCGGAATTAAATTGAAAAGGGCACAATGCCGACTTAAGTACAAGAAGATTGACTCTTCATACTGCCTATGTTTTGAACCATTCCTGTGACACTAGTTATAGATTCCGATGCTTCACTACAGGTTTACTGTATCCCTCTGACCTTCTTATTGACGATGAAACACACAAATTGCATCGGAATTAAATACAAAAGCCAAATTGCTGACTTAAGTACAAGAAGACTGACTCTTCTTACTGACTATGTTTGAAACCATTCCTGTGACACTAGTTAGAGATTCCAATGCTTCACTAAAGGCTTACTGTATCCCTCTGACCTTCGTATTGACGATGAAACACAGAAAGTGCATCGGAATTAAATAGAAAAGGCACAATGCCGACTTAAGTACAAGAAGACTGACTCTTCCTACTGTCTATGTTTTGAACCATTCCTGTGACACTAGTTATATATTCCGATGCCTCACTTCAGGATTACTGTATCCCTTGGACCATCTTATTGACGATGAAACACAGATATTGCATCGGAATTAAATACAAAAGGCACAATGTAGACTTAAGTACAAGAAGACTGGCTCTTCTTACTGTTTATGATTTGAACCATTCCTGTGACACTAGTTATAGTTTCCGAAGCTTCACTTCAGGTTTACTGTATCCCTCTGACCTTCTTATTGACGATGAAACACACAAATTGCATCGGAATTAAATACAAAAGCCAAATTGCTGACTTAAGTACAAGAAGACTGACTCTTCTTACTGACTATGTTTTGAACCATTCCTGTGACACTAGTTATAGATTGCGATGCTTCACTACAGGTTTACTGTATCCCTCTGACCTTTTTATGGACGATGAAACACAGAAAGTGCATCGGAATTAAATAGAAAAGGCACAATGCCGACTTAAGTACAAGAAGACTGACTCTTCATACTGTCTATCTTTTGAACCATTCCTGTGACACTAGTTATAGATTCCGATGCTTCACTTCAGGTTTACTGTATCCCTTGGACCTTCTTATTGACGATGAAAAATCGAAAGCGCAACGGAATTAAATACACAAGCCACAAAGCCGACTTAAGTACAAGAAGACTGACTCTTCTTACTGACTATGTTTTGAACCATTCCTCTGACGATAGTTACAGATTCTGATGCTTCACTTCAGGTTTACTGTATCCCTCTGACCTTCTTATTGAATATGAAACACAGATAGTGCATCGGAGCTAAATACAAGAGGCACAATGCGGACTTAAGTACAAGAAGAATGACTCTTCATACTGTCTATGTTTTGAACCATTCCTGTGACACTAGTTACAGATTCCGATGCTTCACTTCAGGTTTACTGTATCCCTTGGACCTTCTTATTGACGATGAAACACAGATATTGCATCGGAATTAAATACAAAAGGCACAATGCCGACTTAAGTACAAGAAGACAGACTCTTCTTACTCTCTATGATTTGAACCATTCCTGTGACACTAGTTATAGATTCCGATGCTTCACTTCAGGTTTACGGTATCTCTCTGACCCTCTTATTGACGATGAAACACAGATATTGCATCGGAATTAAATAAAAAAGGCACAATGCCGACATAAGTACAAGAAGACTGACTCTTCTTACTGACTATGTTTTGAACCATTCCTGTGACACTAGTTATAGTTTCCGAAGCTTCACTTCAGGTTTACTGTATCCCTCTGACCTTCTTATTGACGATGAAACACAGAAATTGCATCGGAATTTAATACAAAATGCACAATGCCGACTTAAGTACAAGAAGACTGACTCTTCTTACTGTCTGTTTTGAACCATTCCTGTGACACTAGTTATAGGTTCCGATGCTTCACTTCAGGTTTACTGTATCCCTCTGACCTTCTTATTGGCGATGAAGCAAAGAAATTGCACCGGAATTAAATAAAAATGGCACAATGCCGACATAAGTACAAGAAGACTGACTCTCCTTACTGTCTATGTTTTGAACCATTCCTGTGACACTAGATATAGATTCCGATGCTTCACTTCAGGTTTACTGTATCCCTTGGACTTTCTTGTTGAAGATGAAACACAGAAATTGCATCGGAATAAAATAGAAAACGCATAATGCCGACTTAAGTACAAGAAGACTGACACTTCTTACTGTCTATGTTTTGAACCATTCCTGTGACGGAAGTTACAGATTCCGATGCGTCACTTCAGGTTTATTGTATCCCTCTGACCTTCTTAATAACGATGAAACACAGAAATTGTTTCGGAATTAAATAGAAAAGGCACAATGCCGACTTAAGTACACGAAGACTGACTCTTTTTCCTGACAATGCATTGAACCATTCCTGTGACGCAAGTTACAGATTCCGATGCTTCACTTCAGGTTTACTGTATCCCTTGGACCTTCTTATTGACGATGAAACACAGATATTGCATCGGAATGAAATACAAAAGGCACAAAGCCGACTTAAGTACAAGAAGACTGATTCTTCTTACTGTCTATGTTTTGAACCATTCCTTTGACGCTAGTTACAGATTCCGATGCTTCACTTCAGGTTTACTGTATCCCTCTGACCTGCTTATTGACGATGCAACACAGAAATTGCATCGGAAACAAATAGAAATGTCACAATGCCGACTTAATTACAAGAAGACTGACCCTTCCTACTGTCTATGTTTTGAACCATTCCTGTGACACTAGTTATAGATTCCGATGCTTCACTTCAGGTTTACAGTATCCCTTGGACGTTCTTATTGACGATGAAACACAGAAATTGCATCGGAATTAAGTAGAAAAGGCACAATGCCGACTTAAGTACACGAAGACTGACTCTTCCTACTGACAATGTTTTGAACCATTCCTGTGACGCAAGTTACAGATTCCGATGCTTCACTTCAGGTTCACTGTATCCCTTGGACCATCTTATTGACGATGAAACACAGATATTGCATCGGAATTAAATACAAAAGGCACAATGTAGACTTAAGTACAAGAAGACTGGCTCTTCTTACTGTTTATGATTTGAACCATTCCTGTGACACTAGTTATAGTTTCCGAAGCTTCACTTCAGGTTTACTGTATCCCTCTGACCTTCTTATTGACGATGAAACACACAAATTGCATCGGAATTAAATACAAAAGCCAAATTGCTGACTTAAGTACAAGAAGACTGACTCTTCTTACTGACTATGTTTTGAACCATTCCTGTGACACTAGTTATAGATTGCGATGCTTCACTACAGGTTTACTGTATCCCTCTGACCTTCTTATGGACGATGAAACACAGAAAGTGCATCGGAATTAAATAGAAAAGGCACAATGCCGACTTAAGTACAAGAAGACTGACTCTTCATACTGTCTATCTTTTGAACCATTCCTGTGACACTAGTTATAGATTCCGATGCTTCACTTCAGGTTTACTGTATCCCTTGGACCTTCTTATTGACGATGAAAAATCGAAAGCGCAACGGAATTAAATACAAAAGCCACAAAGCCGACTTAAGTACAAGAAGACTGACTCTTCTTACTGACTATGTTTTGAACCATTCCTCTGACGATAGTTACAGATTCTGATGCTTCACTTCAGGTTTACTGTATCCCTCTGACCTTCTTATTGAATATGAAACACAGATAGTGCATCGGAGCTAAATACAAGAGGCACAATGCGGACTTAAGTACAAGAAGAATGACTCTTCATACTGTCTATGTTTTGAACCATTCCTGTGACACTAGTTACAGATTCCGATGCTTCACTTCAGGTTTACTGTATCCCTTGGACCTTCTTATTGACGATGAAACACAGATATTGCATCGGAATTAAATACAAAAGGCACAATGCCGACGTAAGCAATAGAAGACTGACTCTTCTTACTGACTATGTTTGAAACCATTCCTGTGACACTAGTTAGAGATTCCGATGCTTCACTAAAGGCTTACTGTATCCCTATGACCTTCGTATTGACGACGAAACACAGAAAGTGCATCGGAATTAAATAGAAATGGCACAATGCCGACTTAAGTACAAGAAGACTGACTCTTCCTACTGTCTATGTTTTGAACCATTCCTGTGACTCTAGTTATAGATTCCGATGCCTCACTTCAGGATTACTGTATCCCTCGGACCTTCTTATTGACGATGAAACACAGAAATTGCATCGGAATTAAATTCAAAAGCCACAATGCCGACTTAAGTACAAGAAGACTGACTCTTCTTACAGACTATGTTTTGAACCATTCCTGTGACACAAGTTGTAGATTCCGATGCTTCACTTCAGGTTTACCTTATTCCTCTGACCTTATTATTGACGATGTAACACAGTAATTGCATCGGAATTAAATTGGAAAGGACACAATGCCGACTTAAGTACAAGAAGACTGACGCTTCATACTGTCTATGTTTTGAACCATTCCTGTGACACTAGTTATAGATTCCGATGCTTCACTTCAGGTTTACTGTATCCCTCTGACCTTCTTATTGAAGATGAAACACAGATAGTGCATCGGAGTTAAATACAAGAGGCACAATGCCGACATAAGTACAAGAAGACTGACTCTTCCTACTGTCTATGTTTTGAAACATTCCTGTGACACTAGTTATAGATTTCGATGCTTCACTTCTGGATTACTGTATCCCTCTGACCTTCTTATTGACGATGAAACACACCAATTTGATCGGAACTAAATACAAAAGGCACAATGCCGACTTAAGTACACGAAGACTGACTCTTCTTACTGACAATGCTTTGTACCATTCCTGTGACGCAAGTTACAGATTCCGATGCTTCACTTCAGGTTTACTGTATCCCTTGGACCTTCTTATTGACGATGAAACACAGATATTGCATCGGAATTAAATACAAAAGGCACAATGCCGACTTAAGTACAAGAAGACTGACTCTTCTTACTGTCTATGATTTGAACCATTCCTGTGATACTAGTTATAGATTCCGATGCTTCACTTCAGGTTTACTGTATCCCTTGGACTTTCTTGTTGAAGATGAAACACAGAAATTGCATCGGAATAAAATAGAAAACGCATAATGCCGACTTAAGTACAAGAAGACTGACACTTCTTACTGTCTATGTTTTGAACCATTCCTGTGACGGAAGTTACAGATTCCGATGCGTCACTTCAGGTTTATTGTATCCCTCTGACCTTCTTATTAACGATGAAACACAGAAATTGTTTCGGAATTAAATAGAAAAGGCACAATGCCGACTTAAGTACACGAAGACTGACTCTTTTTCCTGACAATGCATTGAACCATTCCTGTGACGCAAGTTACAGATTCCGATGCTTCACTTCAGGTTTACTGTATCCCTTGGACCTTCTTATTGACGATGAAACACAGATATTGCATCGGAATGAAATACAAAAGGCACAAAGCCGACTTAAGTACAAGAAGACTGATTCTTCTTACTGTCTATGTTTTGAACCATTCCTTTGACGCTAGTTACAGATTCCGATGCTTCACTTCAGGTTTACTGTATCCCTCTGACCTGCTTATTGACGATGCAACACAGAAATTGCATCGGAAATAAATAGAAATGTCACAATGCCGACTTAATTACAAGAAGACTGACTCTTCCTACTGTCTATGTTTTGAACCATTCCTGTGACACTAGTTATAGATTCCGATGCTTCACTTCAGGTTAAAGTATCCCTTGGACGTTCTTATTGGCGATGAAACACAGAAATTGCATCGGAATTAAGTAGAAAAGGCACAATGCCGACTTAAGTACACGAAGACTGACTCTTCCTACTGACAATGTTTTGAACCATTCCTGTGACGCAAGTTACAGATTCCGATGCTTCACTTCAGGTTCACTGTATCCCTTGGACCATCTTATTGACGATGAAACATAGATATTGCATCGGAATTAAATACAAAAGGCACAATGTAGACTTAAGTACAAGAAGACTGGCTCTTCTTACTGTCTATGATTTGAACCATTCCTGTGACACTAGTTATAGATTCCGATGCTTCACTTCAGGTTTACTGTATCTCTCTGACCTTCTTAGTGACGATGAAACACAGAAATTGCATCGGAATTAAATACAAAAGGCACAATGCCGACTTAAGTACAAGAAGACTGACTCTTCTTACTGACTATGTTTTGAACCATTCCTGTGACGATAGTTACAGATTCCGATGCTTCACTTCAGGTTTACTGTATCCCTTGGACCTTCTTATTGACGTTGAAACACAGATATCGCATCGGAATTAAATACAAAAGGCACAATGCCAACGTAAGTACAAGAAGGCTGACTCTTCTTACTGTCTATGTTTTGTACCATTCCTCTGACACTAGTTATAGATTCCGATGCTTTACTTCAGGTTTACTGTATCCCTTGGACCTTCTTATTGACGATGAAACACAGATATTGCATCGGAATTAAATACAAAAGGCACAATGCCAACGTAAGTACTAGAAGACTGACTCTTCTTACTGACTATGCTTTGAACCATTCCTGTGACACTAGTTAGAGATTCCGATGCTTCACTTCAGGTTTACTGTTTTCCTCTGACCTTATTATTGACGATGAAACACAGTAATTGCATCGGAATTAAATTGAAAAGGGCACAATGCCGACTTATGTACAAGAAGACTTACTCTTCATACTACCTATGTTTTGAACCATTCCTGTGACACTAGTTGTAGATTCCGATGCTTCACTACAGGTTAACTGTATCCCTCTGACCTTCTTATTGACGATGAAACACACAAATTGCATCGGAATTAAATACAAAAGCTAAAATGCCGACTTAAGTACAAGAAGACTGACTCCTCTTACTGACTATGTTTTGAACCATTCCTGTGACACTAGTTATAGATTCCGATGCTTCACTACAGGTTTACTGTATCCCTCTGACCATCTTATTGAAATGAAACACAGATAAGGCATCGGAGTTAAATACAAGAGGCACAATGCCGACTTAAGTACAAGAAGACTGACTCTTCACACTGTCTATGTTTTGAACCATTCCTGTGACACTAGTTATAGATTCCGATGCTTCACTTCAGGTTTACTGTATCCCTTGGACCTTCTTCTTGACGATGAAACACAGATATTGCATCGGAATTAAATACAAAAGGCACAATCCCGACGTAAGCAATAGAAGACTGACTCTTCTTACTGACTATGGTTGAAACTATTCCTGTGACACTAGTTAGAGATTCCGATTCTTCACTAAAGGCTTACTGTATCCCTCTGACCTTCGTATTGACGATGAAACACAGAAATTGCATCGGAATTCAATAGAAAAGACACAATGCCGACTTAAGTACAAGAAGACTGACTCTTCCTACTGTCTATGTTTTGAACCATTCCTGTTACACTAGTTATAGATTCCGATGCCTCACTTCAGGATTACTGTATCCCTTGGACATTCTTATTGACGATGAAACACAGAAATTGCATCGGAATTAAATTCAAAACCACAATGCCGACTTAAGTACAAGAAGACTGACTCTTCTTACAGACTATGTTTTGAACCATTCCTGTGACACAAGTTATAGATTCCGATGCTTCTCTTCAGGTTTACCTTATTCCTCTGACGTTATTATTGACGATGTAACACAGTAATTGCATCGGAATTAAATTGAAAAGGGCACAATGCCGACTTAAGTACAAGAAGACTGACGCTTCATACTGTCTATGTTTTGAACCATTCCTCTGACACTAGTTATGGATTCCGATGCTTCACTTCAGGTTACTGTATCCCTCTGACCATCTTATTGAAGATGAAACACAGATAGTGCATCGGAGTTAAATACAAGAGGCACAATGCCGACATAAGTACAAGAAGACTGACTCTTCCTACTGTCTATGTTTTGAACCATTCCTGTGACACTAGTTATAGATTTCGATGCTTCACTTCTGGATTACTGTATCCCTCTGACCTTCTTTTTGACGATGAAACACAGCAATTTGATCGGAACTAAATACAAAAGGCACAATGCCGACTTAAGTACACGAAGACTGACTCTTCTTACTGACAATCATTTGTACCATTTCTGTGACGCAAGTTACAGATTCCGATGCTTCACTGCAGGTTTACTGTATCCCTTGGACCTTCTTATTGACGATGAATCACAGATATTGCATCGGAATTAAATACAAAAGGCACAATGCCGACTTAAGTACAAGAAGACTGACTCTTCTTACTGTCTATGATTTGAACCATTCCTGTGACAGTAGTTATAGATTCCGATGCTTGACTTCAGGTTTACGGTATATCTCTGACCTTCCTATTGACGATGAAACACAGATTTTGCATCGGAATTAAATATAAAAGGCACAATGCCGACTTAAGTACAAGAAAGCTGACTCTTCTTACTGACTATGTTTTGAACCATTCCTGTGACACTAGTTATAGTTTCCGAAGCTTCACTTCAGGTTTACTGTATCCCTCTGACCTTCTTATTGACGATGAAACACAGAAAGTGCATCGGAATTAAATAGAAAAGGCACAATGCCGACTTAAGTAGAAGAAGACTGACACTTCCTACTGTCTATGATTTGAACCATTCCTGTGACACTACTTATAGATTCCGATGCCTCACTCCAGGTTCACTGAACTCCTTGGACCTTCTTATTGACGATGAAACACAGATATTGCATCGGAATTAAATAGTAAAGGCACAATGCAGACTTAAGTACAAGAAGACTGACTCTTCTTACTGTTAACGATTTGAACCTTTCCTGTGACACTAGTTATAGATTCCGATGCTTCACTTCAGGTTTACTGTATCCCTTGGACCTTCTTATTGACGATGAAACACAGATATTGCATCGGAATTAAATAGAAAAGGCACAATGCCGACTTAGGTACAAGAAGACAGACTCTTCTTACTGACAAAGTTTTGAACCATTCCTGCGACGCTATTTACAGATTCCGATGCTTCACTTCAGGTTTACTGTATCCCTTGGACCTTCTTATTGACGATGAAACACAGATATTGCATCGGAATTAAATACAAAAGTCACAATGCCGACTTAAGTACAAGAAGACTGACTCTTCTTACTGACGATGTTTTGAACCATTCCTGTGACACCAGTTAGAGCTTCCGATGCTTCACTTCAGCCTTACTGTATCCCTCTGACCTTATTATTGACGATGAAACACAGTAATTGCATCGGAATTAAATTGAAAAGGGCATAATGCCGACTTAATTACAAGAAGTCTGACTCTTCTTACTGTCTATGTTTTGAACCATTCCTGTGACACTAGTTATAGATTCCAATGCTTCACTTCAGGTTTACTGTATCCCTTGGACCTTCTTATTGACGATGAAACACAGAAATTGCATCGGAATTAAATACAAGAGGCACAATACCGACTTAAGTACAAGAAGACTGACTCTTCTTACTGACTGTGTTTTGAACCATTCCTGTGACACTAGTTAGAGATTCCGATGCTTCACTTCAAGTCCACTGTATCCCTCTGACCTTCTTATTGACGATGAAACACAGTAATTGCATGGGAATTAAATTGAAAAGGGCGCAATGCCGACTTAAGTACAAGAAGACTGACTCTTCGTACTGTCTATGTTTTGAACCATTCCTATGACACTACTTATAGATTCCGATGCTTCACTTCAGGTTTACTGTATCCCTCTGACCTTCTTATTGACGATGAAACACAGAAAGTGCATCGGAATTAAATAGAAAAGGCACAATGCCGACTTGAGTACAAGAAGACTGACTCTTCCTGCTGTCTATGTTTTGAACCATTTCAGTGACACTAGTTATAGAATCCGATGCCTCACTTCAGGTTTACTGTATCCCTTGGACTTTCTTATTGCCGATGAAACACAGAAATTGCATCGGAATTAAATACAAAAGCCACAATGCCGACTTAAGTACAAGAAGACTGACTCTTCTTACTGACTATGTTTTGAACCATTCCTGTGACACTAGTTATAGATTCCGATGGTTCACTTCAGGTTTACTGTATCCCTTGGGCCTTCTTATTGACGATGAAACACAGAAATTGTTTCGGAAATAAATACAAAATGCACATTGCCGACTTAAGTACAAGAAGACTGACTCTTCTTACTGACTGCTTTCAACCATTCCTGTGACACTAGTTATAGATTCCGATGCTTCACTTCAGGTTTTCTGTATCCATCTGACCTTCTTATTGACGATGAAACACAGAAATTGCATCGGAATTAAATAGAAAAGGCACAATGCCGACTTAAGTGCAAGAAGACTGCCCCTTCTTACTGTCTATGATTTGAACCATTCCTGTGACACTAGTTATAGATTCCGATGCTTCACTTCAGGTTTACTGTATCCCTCTGACCTTCTTAGTAACGACGAAACACAGAAATTGCATCGGAATTTAATACAAAACGCACAATGCCGACTTAAGTACAAGAAGACTGACTCTTCTTACTGACTGTTTTGAACCATTCCTGTGACACTAGTTATAGATTCCGATGCTTCACTTTAGGTTTACTGTATCCCTCTGACCTTCTTATTGACGATGAAGCACAGAAATTGCATCGGAATTAAATAAAAATGGCACAATACCGACTTAAGTACAAGAAGACTGACTCTCCTAACAGTCTATGTTTTGAACCATTCCTGTGACACTAGATATAGATTCCGATGCTTCACTTCAGGTTTACTGTATCCCTTGGACGTTCTTGTTGACGATGAAACACAGAAATTGCATCGGAATTAAATAGAAAAGGCACAATGCCGACTTAAGTACAAGTAGACTGACCCTTCTTACTGTCTATGATTTGAACCATTCCTATGACACTAGTTATAGATTCCGATGCTTCACTTCAGGTTTACTGTATCCCTTGGACATTCTTATTGACGATGAAACACAGAAATTGCATCGGAATTAAATAGAAAAGGCCCAATGCCGACTTAGGTACAAGAAGACTGCCTCGTCTTACTGACAATGTTTTGAACCATTCCTGCGGCGCTATTTACAGATTCCGATGCTTCACTTCAGGTTTACTGTATCCCTTGGACGTTCTTATTGACGATGAAACACAGATATTGCATCGGAATTAAATACAAAAGACACAATGCCGACTTAAGTACAAGAAGACTGACTCTTCTTACTGACGATGTTATGAACCATTCCTGTGACACTAGTTAGAGCTTCCGATGCTTCACTTCAGGTTTACTGTATCCCTCTGACCTTCTTATTGACGATGGAACACAGAAATTGCATCGGAATTTAATACAAAAGGCACAATGCCGACTTAAGTACAAGAAGACTAACTCTTTTTACTGACTGTTTTGAACCATTCCCGTGACACTAGTTATAGATTCCGATGCTTCACTTCAGGTTTACTGTATCCCTCTGACCTTCTTATTGACGATGAAGCACAGAAACTGCATCGGAATTAAATAAAAATGGCACAATGCCATCTTAAGTACAAAAAGAGTGACTCTCCTTACTGTCTATGCTTTGAACCATTCCTGTGACACTAGATATAGATTCCGATGCTTCTCTTCAGGTTTACTGTATCCCTTGGACCTTCTTGTTGACGATGAAACACAGAAATTGCATCGGAATAAAATAAAAAACGCATAATGTCGACTTGAGTACAAGAAGACTGACTCTTCCTACTGTCTTTGTTTTGAACCATTTGTGTGACACTAGTTATAGATACGGATGCCTCACTTCAGGTTTACTGTATCCCTTGGACTTTCTTATTGACGATGAAACACAGAAATTGCATCGGAATTAAATACAAAAGCCACAATGCCGACTTAAGTACAAGAAGACTGACTCTTCTTACTAACTATGCTTTGAACCATTCCGGTGACACTAGTTATAGATTCCGATGGTTCACTTTAGGTTTACTGTATCCCTTGGGCCTTCTTATTGACGATGAAACACAGATATTGCATCGTAAATAAATACAAAATGCACATTGTCGACTTAAGTACAAGAAACTGACTCTTCTTACTGACTGCTTTGAACCATTCCTTTGACACTAGTTATAGATTCCGAAGCTTCACTTCAGGTTTACTGTATCCATCTGACGTTCTTATTGACGATGAAACACAGAAATTGCATCGGAAATAAATAGAAAAGGCACAATGCCGACTTAAGTACTAGAAGACTGACCCTTCTTACTGTCTATGATTTGAACCATTCCTCTGACACTAGTTATAGATTCCGATGCTTCACTTCAGGTTTACTGTATCCCTTGGACCTTCTTATTGACGATGAAACACAGAAATTGCATCGGAAATAAATACAAAATGCCCAATGCCGACTTAGGTACAAGAAGACTGACTCGTCTTACTGACGATGTTCTGAACCATTCCTGTGACACTAGTTAGAGCTTCCGATGCTTCACTTCAGGTTTACTATATCCCTCTGACCTTCTTATTGACGATGAAACACAGAAATCGCATCGGAATTTAATACAAAAGGCACAATGCCGACTTAAGTACAAGAAGACTGACTCTTCTTACTGACTGTTTTGAACCATTCCTGTGACACTAGTTATAGATTCCGAAGCTTCACTTCAGGTTTACTGTATCCCTCTGACCTTCTTATTGACGATGAAGCACAGAAACTGCATCGGAATTAAATAAAAATGGCACAATGCCAATTTAAGGACAAGAAGACTGACTCTCCTTACTGTCTATGTTATGAACCATTCCTGTGACACTAGATATAGATCCCGATGCTTCACTTCAGGTTTACTGTATCCCTTGGACCTTCTTGTTGACGATGAAACACAGATATTGCATCGGAATTAAATAGAAAACGCATAATGCCGACTGAAGTACAAGAAGACTGACTCTTCTTACTGTCTATGCTTTGAACCATTCCTGTGACACTAGTTAGAGATTCTGATGCTTCACTTCAGGTTTACTGTATCCCTCTGACCTTCTTATTGACGATGAAACCCAGTAATTGCATCGGAATTAAATTGAAAAGTGCACAATGCCGGCTTGAGTACAAGAAGAATGACTCTTCCTACTGTCTATGTTTTGAACCATTTCTGTGACACTAGTTATAGATTCCGATGCCTCACTTCTGGTTTACTGTATCCCTTGGACTTTCTTATTGACGATGAAACACAGAAATTGCATCGGAATTAAATACAAAAGCCAAAATGCCGACTTAAGTACAAGAGGACTGACTCTTCTTACTGACTATGGTTTGAACCATTCCTGTGACACTAGTTATAGATTCCGATGCTTCACTTCAGGTTTACTGTATCCCTCTGACCTTCTTATTGACGATGAAACACAGAAAGTGCATTGGAATTAAATAGAAAAGGCACAATGCCGACTTGAGTACAAGAAGAATGACTCTTCCTACTGTCTATGTTTTGAACCATTTCTGTGACACTAGTTATAGATTCCGATGCCTCACTTCTGGTTTACTGTATCCCTTGGACTTTCTTATTGACGATGAAACACAGAAATTGCATCGGAATTAAATACAAAAGCCACAATGCCGACTTAAGTACAAGAAGACTGACTCTTATTACTGACTGTTTTGAACGATTCCTGTGACACTAGTTATAGATTCCGATGCTTCACTTCAGGTTTACTGTATCCATCTGACCTTCTTATTGACAATGAAACACAGAAATTGCATCGGAATTAAATAGAAAAGGCACAATGCCGACTTAAGTACAAGAAGACTGACGCTTCTTACTGTCTATGTTTTGAACCATGCCTATGACACTAGTTATAGATTCCGATGCTTCACTTCAGGCTTACTGTATCCCTTGGGCCTTCTTATTGACGATGAAACACAGAAATTGCTTCGGAAATAAATACAAAATGCACATTGCCGACTTAAGTACAAGGAGATTGACTCTTCTTACTGACTGTTTTCAACCATTCCTGTGACACTAGTTATAGATTCCGATGCTTCACTTTAGGTTTACTGTTTCCCTCCGACCTTCTTATTGACGATGAAGCACAGAAATTGCATCGGAATTAAATAAAAATGGCACAATACCGACTTAAGTACAAGAAGACTGACTCTGCTTACTGTCTATGTTTTGAACCATTCCTGTGACACTAGATATAGATTCCGATGCTTCACTTCAGGTTTACTGTATCCCTTGGACCTTCTTGTTGACGATGAAACACAGAAATTGCATCGGAATTAAATAGAAAAGGCACAATGCCGACTTAAGTACAAGAAAACTGACCCTTCTTACTGTCTATGATTTGAACCATTCCTATGAAACTAGTTATAGATTCCGATGCTTCACTTCAGGTTTACTGTATCCCTTGGACATTCTTATTGACGATGAAACACAGAAATTGCATCGGAATTAAATAGAAAAGGCCCAATGCCGACTTAGGTACAAGAAGACTGACTCGTCTTACTGACAATGTTTTGAACTATTCCTGCGGCGCTATTTACAGATTCCGATGCTTCACTTCAGGTTTACTGTATCCCTTGGACGTTCTTATTGACGATGAAACACAGATATTGCATCGGAATTGAATACAAATGACACAATGCCGACTTAAGTACAAGAAGACTGACTCTTCTTACTGACGATGTTATGAATCATTCCTGTGACACTAGTTAGATCTTCCGATGCTTCACTTTAGGTTTACTGTATCCCTCTGACATTCTTATTGACGATGGAACACAGAAATTGCATCGGAATTTAATACAAAAGGCACAATGCCGACTTAAGTACAAGAAGACTGACTCTTTTTACTGACTGTTTTGAACCATTCCTGTGACTCTAGTTATAGATTCCGATGCTTCACTTCAGGTTTGCTGTATCCCTCTGACCTTCTTATTGAAGATGAAGCACGGAAATTGCATCGGAATTAAATAAAAATGGCACAATGCCGACTTAAGTACAAGAAGAGTGACTCTCCTTACTGTCTATGATTTGAACCATTCCTGTGACACTAGATATAGATTCCGATGCTTCTCTTCAGGTTTACTGTATGCCTTAGACCTTCTTGTTGACGATGAAACACAGAAATTGCATCGGAATTTAATACAAAAGGCACAATGCCGACTTAAGTACAAGAAGACTGACTCTTCTTACTGACCGTTTTGAACCATTCCTGTGACACTAGTTATAGATTCCGAAGCTTCACTTCAGGTTTACTGTATCCCTCTGACCTTCTTATTGACGATGAAGCACAGAAACTGCATCGGAATTAAATAAAAATGGCACAATGCCAATTTAAGTACAAGAAGACTGACTCTCCTTACTGTCTATGTTTTGAACCATTCCTGTGACACTAGATATAGATCCCGATGCTTCACTTCAGGTTTACTGTATCCCTTGGACCTTCTTGTTGACGATGAAACACAGAAATTGCATCGGAATTAAATAGAAAACGCATAATGCCGACTTAAGTACAAGAAGACTGACTCTTCTTACTGTCTATGTTTTGAACCATTCCTGTGACACTAGTTATAGATTCCAATGCTTCACTTCAGGTTTACTGTATCCCTTGGACCTTCTTATTGACGATGAAACACAGAAATTGCATCGGAATTAAATACAAGAGGCACAATACCGACTTAAGTACAAGAAGACTGACTCTTCTTACTGACTGTGTTTTGAACCATTCCTGTGACACTAGTTAGAGATTCCGATGCTTCACTTCAAGTCCACTGTATCCCTCTGACCTTCTTATTGACGATGAAACACAGTAATTGCATGGGAATTAAATTGAAAAGGGCGCAATGCCGACTTAAGTACAAGAAGACTGACTCTTCGTACTGTCTATGTTTTGAACCATTCCTATGACACTACTTATAGATTCCGATGCTTCACTTCAGGTTTACTGTATCCCTCTGACCTTCTTATTGACGATGAAACACAGAAAGTGCATCGGAATTAAATAGAAAAGGCACAATGCCGACTTGAGTACAAGAAGACTGACTCTTCCTGCTGTCT
Source organism: Schistocerca piceifrons (assembly GCF_021461385.2). Classification (NCBI taxonomy): domain Eukaryota; kingdom Metazoa; phylum Arthropoda; class Insecta; order Orthoptera; family Acrididae; genus Schistocerca; species Schistocerca piceifrons. The sequence goes on from NW_025728227.1 coordinate 171,202, forward strand.
ATGTTTTGAACCATTTCAGTGACACTAGTTATAGAATCCGATGCCTCACTTCAGGTTTACTGTATCCCTTGGACTTTCTTATTGCCGATGAAACACAGAAATTGCATCGGAATTAAATACAAAAGCCACAATGCCGACTTAAGTACAAGAAGACTGACTCTTCTTACTGACTATGTTTTGAACCATTCCTGTGACACTAGTTATAGATTCCGATGGTTCACTTCAGGTTTACTGTATCCCTTGGGCCTTCTTATTGACGATGAAACACAGAAATTGTTTCGGAAATAAATACAAAATGCACATTGCCGACTTAAGTACAAGAAGACTGACTCTTCTTACTGACTGCTTTCAACCATTCCTGTGACACTAGTTATAGATTCCGATGCTTCACTTCAGGTTTTCTGTATCCATCTGACCTTCTTATTGACGATGAAACACAGAAATTGCATCGGAATTAAATAGAAAAGGCACAATGCCGACTTAAGTGCAAGAAGACTGCCCCTTCTTACTGTCTATGATTTGAACCATTCCTGTGACACTAGTTATAGATTCCGATGCTTCACTTCAGGTTTACTGTATCCCTCTGACCTTCTTAGTAACGACGAAACACAGAAATTGCATCGGAATTTAATACAAAACGCACAATGCCGACTTAAGTACAAGAAGACTGACTCTTCTTACTGACTGTTTTGAACCATTCCTGTGACACTAGTTATAGATTCCGATGCTTCACTTTAGGTTTACTGTATCCCTCTGACCTTCTTATTGACGATGAAGCACAGAAATTGCATCGGAATTAAATAAAAATGGCACAATACCGACTTAAGTACAAGAAGACTGACTCTCCTAACAGTCTATGTTTTGAACCATTCCTGTGACACTAGATATAGATTCCGATGCTTCACTTCAGGTTTACTGTATCCCTTGGACGTTCTTGTTGACGATGAAACACAGAAATTGCATCGGAATTAAATAGAAAAGGCACAATGCCGACTTAAGTACAAGTAGACTGACCCTTCTTACTGTCTATGATTTGAACCATTCCTATGACACTAGTTATAGATTCCGATGCTTCACTTCAGGTTTACTGTATCCCTTGGACATTCTTATTGACGATGAAACACAGAAATTGCATCGGAATTAAATAGAAAAGGCCCAATGCCGACTTAGGTACAAGAAGACTGCCTCGTCTTACTGACAATGTTTTGAACCATTCCTGCGGCGCTATTTACAGATTCCGATGCTTCACTTCAGGTTTACTGTATCCCTTGGACGTTCTTATTGACGATGAAACACAGATATTGCATCGGAATTAAATACAAAAGACACAATGCCGACTTAAGTACAAGAAGACTGACTCTTCTTACTGACGATGTTATGAACCATTCCTGTGACACTAGTTAGAGCTTCCGATGCTTCACTTCAGGTTTACTGTATCCCTCTGACCTTCTTATTGACGATGGAACACAGAAATTGCATCGGAATTTAATACAAAAGGCACAATGCCGACTTAAGTACAAGAAGACTAACTCTTTTTACTGACTGTTTTGAACCATTCCCGTGACACTAGTTATAGATTCCGATGCTTCACTTCAGGTTTACTGTATCCCTCTGACCTTCTTATTGACGATGAAGCACAGAAACTGCATCGGAATTAAATAAAAATGGCACAATGCCATCTTAAGTACAAAAAGAGTGACTCTCCTTACTGTCTATGCTTTGAACCATTCCTGTGACACTAGATATAGATTCCGATGCTTCTCTTCAGGTTTACTGTATCCCTTGGACCTTCTTGTTGACGATGAAACACAGAAATTGCATCGGAATAAAATAAAAAACGCATAATGTCGACTTGAGTACAAGAAGACTGACTCTTCCTACTGTCTTTGTTTTGAACCATTTGTGTGACACTAGTTATAGATACGGATGCCTCACTTCAGGTTTACTGTATCCCTTGGACTTTCTTATTGACGATGAAACACAGAAATTGCATCGGAATTAAATACAAAAGCCACAATGCCGACTTAAGTACAAGAAGACTGACTCTTCTTACTAACTATGCTTTGAACCATTCCGGTGACACTAGTTATAGATTCCGATGGTTCACTTTAGGTTTACTGTATCCCTTGGGCCTTCTTATTGACGATGAAACACAGATATTGCATCGTAAATAAATACAAAATGCACATTGTCGACTTAAGTACAAGAAACTGACTCTTCTTACTGACTGCTTTGAACCATTCCTTTGACACTAGTTATAGATTCCGAAGCTTCACTTCAGGTTTACTGTATCCATCTGACGTTCTTATTGACGATGAAACACAGAAATTGCATCGGAAATAAATAGAAAAGGCACAATGCCGACTTAAGTACTAGAAGACTGACCCTTCTTACTGTCTATGATTTGAACCATTCCTCTGACACTAGTTATAGATTCCGATGCTTCACTTCAGGTTTACTGTATCCCTTGGACCTTCTTATTGACGATGAAACACAGAAATTGCATCGGAAATAAATACAAAATGCCCAATGCCGACTTAGGTACAAGAAGACTGACTCGTCTTACTGACGATGTTCTGAACCATTCCTGTGACACTAGTTAGAGCTTCCGATGCTTCACTTCAGGTTTACTATATCCCTCTGACCTTCTTATTGACGATGAAACACAGAAATCGCATCGGAATTTAATACAAAAGGCACAATGCCGACTTAAGTACAAGAAGACTGACTCTTCTTACTGACTGTTTTGAACCATTCCTGTGACACTAGTTATAGATTCCGAAGCTTCACTTCAGGTTTACTGTATCCCTCTGACCTTCTTATTGACGATGAAGCACAGAAACTGCATCGGAATTAAATAAAAATGGCACAATGCCAATTTAAGGACAAGAAGACTGACTCTCCTTACTGTCTATGTTATGAACCATTCCTGTGACACTAGATATAGATCCCGATGCTTCACTTCAGGTTTACTGTATCCCTTGGACCTTCTTGTTGACGATGAAACACAGATATTGCATCGGAATTAAATAGAAAACGCATAATGCCGACTGAAGTACAAGAAGACTGACTCTTCTTACTGTCTATGCTTTGAACCATTCCTGTGACACTAGTTAGAGATTCTGATGCTTCACTTCAGGTTTACTGTATCCCTCTGACCTTCTTATTGACGATGAAACCCAGTAATTGCATCGGAATTAAATTGAAAAGTGCACAATGCCGGCTTGAGTACAAGAAGAATGACTCTTCCTACTGTCTATGTTTTGAACCATTTCTGTGACACTAGTTATAGATTCCGATGCCTCACTTCTGGTTTACTGTATCCCTTGGACTTTCTTATTGACGATGAAACACAGAAATTGCATCGGAATTAAATACAAAAGCCAAAATGCCGACTTAAGTACAAGAGGACTGACTCTTCTTACTGACTATGGTTTGAACCATTCCTGTGACACTAGTTATAGATTCCGATGCTTCACTTCAGGTTTACTGTATCCCTCTGACCTTCTTATTGACGATGAAACACAGAAAGTGCATTGGAATTAAATAGAAAAGGCACAATGCCGACTTGAGTACAAGAAGAATGACTCTTCCTACTGTCTATGTTTTGAACCATTTCTGTGACACTAGTTATAGATTCCGATGCCTCACTTCTGGTTTACTGTATCCCTTGGACTTTCTTATTGACGATGAAACACAGAAATTGCATCGGAATTAAATACAAAAGCCACAATGCCGACTTAAGTACAAGAAGACTGACTCTTATTACTGACTGTTTTGAACGATTCCTGTGACACTAGTTATAGATTCCGATGCTTCACTTCAGGTTTACTGTATCCATCTGACCTTCTTATTGACAATGAAACACAGAAATTGCATCGGAATTAAATAGAAAAGGCACAATGCCGACTTAAGTACAAGAAGACTGACGCTTCTTACTGTCTATGTTTTGAACCATGCCTATGACACTAGTTATAGATTCCGATGCTTCACTTCAGGCTTACTGTATCCCTTGGGCCTTCTTATTGACGATGAAACACAGAAATTGCTTCGGAAATAAATACAAAATGCACATTGCCGACTTAAGTACAAGGAGATTGACTCTTCTTACTGACTGTTTTCAACCATTCCTGTGACACTAGTTATAGATTCCGATGCTTCACTTTAGGTTTACTGTTTCCCTCCGACCTTCTTATTGACGATGAAGCACAGAAATTGCATCGGAATTAAATAAAAATGGCACAATACCGACTTAAGTACAAGAAGACTGACTCTGCTTACTGTCTATGTTTTGAACCATTCCTGTGACACTAGATATAGATTCCGATGCTTCACTTCAGGTTTACTGTATCCCTTGGACCTTCTTGTTGACGATGAAACACAGAAATTGCATCGGAATTAAATAGAAAAGGCACAATGCCGACTTAAGTACAAGAAAACTGACCCTTCTTACTGTCTATGATTTGAACCATTCCTATGAAACTAGTTATAGATTCCGATGCTTCACTTCAGGTTTACTGTATCCCTTGGACATTCTTATTGACGATGAAACACAGAAATTGCATCGGAATTAAATAGAAAAGGCCCAATGCCGACTTAGGTACAAGAAGACTGACTCGTCTTACTGACAATGTTTTGAACTATTCCTGCGGCGCTATTTACAGATTCCGATGCTTCACTTCAGGTTTACTGTATCCCTTGGACGTTCTTATTGACGATGAAACACAGATATTGCATCGGAATTGAATACAAATGACACAATGCCGACTTAAGTACAAGAAGACTGACTCTTCTTACTGACGATGTTATGAATCATTCCTGTGACACTAGTTAGATCTTCCGATGCTTCACTTTAGGTTTACTGTATCCCTCTGACATTCTTATTGACGATGGAACACAGAAATTGCATCGGAATTTAATACAAAAGGCACAATGCCGACTTAAGTACAAGAAGACTGACTCTTTTTACTGACTGTTTTGAACCATTCCTGTGACTCTAGTTATAGATTCCGATGCTTCACTTCAGGTTTGCTGTATCCCTCTGACCTTCTTATTGAAGATGAAGCACGGAAATTGCATCGGAATTAAATAAAAATGGCACAATGCCGACTTAAGTACAAGAAGAGTGACTCTCCTTACTGTCTATGATTTGAACCATTCCTGTGACACTAGATATAGATTCCGATGCTTCTCTTCAGGTTTACTGTATGCCTTAGACCTTCTTGTTGACGATGAAACACAGAAATTGCATCGGAATTTAATACAAAAGGCACAATGCCGACTTAAGTACAAGAAGACTGACTCTTCTTACTGACCGTTTTGAACCATTCCTGTGACACTAGTTATAGATTCCGAAGCTTCACTTCAGGTTTACTGTATCCCTCTGACCTTCTTATTGACGATGAAGCACAGAAACTGCATCGGAATTAAATAAAAATGGCACAATGCCAATTTAAGTACAAGAAGACTGACTCTCCTTACTGTCTATGTTTTGAACCATTCCTGTGACACTAGATATAGATCCCGATGCTTCACTTCAGGTTTACTGTATCCCTTGGACCTTCTTGTTGACGATGAAACACAGAAATTGCATCGGAATTAAATAGAAAACGCATAATGCCGACTTAAGTACAAGAAGACTGACTCGTCTTACTGACAATGTTTTGAACCATTCCTGCGGCGCTATTTACAGATTCCGATGCTTCACTTCAGGTTTACTGTATCCCTTGGACGTTCTTATTGACGATGAAACACAGATATTGCATCGGAATTAAATACAAAAGACACAATGCCGACTTAAGTACAAGAAGACTGACTCTTCTTACTGACGATGTTATGAACCATTCCTGTGACACTAGTTAGATCTTACGATGCTTCACTTCAGGTTTACTGTAGCCCTCTGACCTTCTTATTGACGATGGAACACAGAAATTGCATCGGAATTTAATACAAAAGGCACAATGCCGACTTAAGTACAAGAAGACTGACTCTTTTTACTGACTGTTTTGAACCATTCCTGTGACTCTAGTTATAGATTCCGATGCTTCACTTCAGGTTTGCTGTATCCCTCTGACCTTCGTATTGAAGATGAAGCACAGAAATTGCATCGGAATTAAATAAAAATGGCACAATGCCGACTTAAGTACAAGAAGAGTGACTCTCCTTACTGTCTATGCTTTGAACCATTCCTGTGACACTAGATATAGATTCCGATGCTTCACTTCAGGTTTACTGTATCCCTCTGACCTTCTTATTGACGATGAAACCCAGTAATTGCATCGGAATTAAATTGAAAAGTGCACAATGCCGACTTAAGTACAAGAAGACTGACTCTTCGTACTGTCTATGCTTTGAACCATGCCTATGACACTAGGTATAGATTCCGATGCTTCACTTCAGGTTTACTGTATCCCTTGGACCTTCTTATTGACGATGAAACACAGAAATTGCATCGGAATTAAATACAAAAGCCAAAATGCCGACTTAAGTACAAGAGGACTGACTCTTCTTACTGACTATGGTTTGAACCATTCCTGTGACACTAGTTATAGATTCCGATGCTTCACTTCAGGTTTACTGTATCCCTCTGACCTTCGTTTTGAAGATGAAGCACAGAAATTGCATCGGAATTAAATAAAAATGGCACAATGCCGACGTAAGTACAAGGAGAGTGACTCTCCTTACTGTGTATGCTTTGAACCATTCCTGTGACACTAGATATAGATTCCGATGCTTCTCTTCAGGTTTACTGTATGCCTTAGACCTTCTTGTTGACGATGAAACACAGAAATTGCATCGGAATAAAATAGAAAGCGCATAATGCCGACTTAAGTACAAGAAGACTGACTATTCTTACTGACTGTTTTGAACCATTCCTGTGACTCTAGTTATAGATTCCGATGCTTCACTTCAGGTTTGCTGTATCCCTCTGACCTTCTTATTGAAGATGAAGCACGGAAATGGCATCGGAATTAAATAAAAATGGCACAATGCCGACTTAAGTACAAGAAGAGTGACTCTCCTTACTGTCTATGATTTGAACCATTCCTGTGACACTAGATATAGATTCCGATGCTTCTCTTCAGGTTTACTGTATGCCTTAGACCTTCTTGTTGACGATGAAACACAGAAATTGCATCGGAATTTAATACAAAAGGCACAATGCCGACTTAAGTACAAGATGACTGACTCTTCTTACTGACCGTTTTGAACCATTCCTGTGACACTAGTTATAGATTCCGAAGCTTCACTTCAGGTTTACTGTATCCCTCTGACCTTCTTATTGACGATGAAGCACAGAAACTGCATCGGAATTAAATAAAAATGGCACAATGCCAATTTAAGTACAAGAAGACTGACTCTCCTTACTGTCTATGTTTTGAACCATTCCTGTGACACTAGATATAGATCCCGATGCTTCACTTCAGGTTTACTGTATCCCTTGGACCTTCTTGTTGACGATGAAACACAGAAATTGCATCGGAATTAAATAGAAAACGCATAATGCCGACTTAAGTACAAGAAGACTGACTCGTCTTACTGACAATGTTTTGAACCATTCCTGCGGCGCTATTTACAGATTCCGATGCTTCACTTCAGGTTTACTGTATCCCTTGGACGTTCTTATTGACGATGAAACACAGATATTGCATCGGAATTAAATACAAAAGACACAATGCCGACTTAAGTACAAGAAGACTGACTCTTCTTACTGACGATGTTATGAACCATTCCTGTGACACTAGTTAGATCTTACGATGCTTCACTTCAGGTTTACTGTATCCCTCTGACCTTCTTATTGACGATGGAACACAGAAATTGCATCGGAATTTAATACAAAAGGCACAATGCCGACTTAAGTACAAGAAGACTGACTCTTTTTACTGACTGTTTTGAACCATTCCTGTGACTCTAGTTATAGATTCCGATGCTTCACTTCAGGTTTGCTGTATCCCTCTGACCTTCGTATTGAAGATGAAGCACAGAAATTGCATCGGAATTAAATAAAAATGGCACAATGCCGACTTAAGTACAAGAAGAGTGACTCTCCTTACTGTCTATGCTTTGAACCATTCCTGTGACACTAGATATAGATTCCGATGCTTCACTTCAGGTTTACTGTATCCCTCTGACCTTCTTATTGACGATGAAACCCAGTAATTGCATCGGAATTAATTTGAAAAGTGCACAATGCCGACTTAAGTACAAGAAGACTGACTCTTCGTACTGTCTATGCTTTGAACCATGCCTATGACACTAGGTATAGATTCCGATGCTTCACTTCAGGTTTACTGTATCCCTTGGACCTTCTTATTGACGATGAAACACAGAAATTGCATCGGAATTAAATACAAAAGCCAAAATGCCGACTTAAGTACAAGAGGACTGACTCTTCTTACTGACTATGGTTTGAACCATTCCTGTGACACTAGTTATAGATTCCGATGCTTCACTTCAGGTTTACTGTATCCCTCTGACCTTCGTTTTGAAGATGAAGCACAGAAATTGCATCGGAATTAAATAAAAATGGCACAATGCCGACGTAAGTACAAGGAGAGTGACTCTCCTTACTGTGTATGCTTTGAACCATTCCTGTGACACTAGATATAGATTCCGATGCTTCTCTTCAGGTTTACTGTATGCCTTAGACCTTCTTGTTGACGATGAAACACAGAAATTGCATCGGAATAAAATAGAAAGCGCATAATGCCGACTTAAGTACAAGAAGACTGACTATTCTTACTGACTGTTTTGAACCATTCCTGTGGCACTTGTTATAGATTCCGATGCTTCACTTCAGGTTTACTGTATCCCTCTGACCTTCTTATTGACGATGAAACACAGAAATTGCATCGGAATTAAATACAAATGGCACAATGCCACTTAAGTACAAGAAGACTGACTCTCCTTACTGTCTATGTTTTGAATCATTCCTGTGACACTAGTTATAGATTCCGATGCATCACATCAGGTTTACTGTATCCCTTGGACATTCGTATTGACGATGAGACACAGAAATTGCATCGGTATTAAATACAAAAGCCACAATGCCGACTTAAGTACAAGAAGACTGACCTTTCTTACTGCCTATATTATGAACCATTCTTGTGACACTAGTTATAGATTCCGACGCTTCACTTCAGGTTTACTGTATCCCTCGATCTTCTTATTGACGATAAAACACAGATATTGCATCGGAAATGAATACAAAAATCAAAATGCCGACTTAAGTACAAGAAGACTGACTCAACTGACTGTCTATGATTTGAACCATTCCTGTGACACTAGTTATAGATTCCGATGATTCACTTCAGGTTTACTGTATCCCTTGGACCTCCGTATTGACGATGAAACACAGAAATTGCATCGGAATTAAATACAAAAGGCACAATGCCGACTTAAGTGCGAGAAGACTTACTCTTCTTTCTGACTATGTTTGGAAGCATTCCTGTGACACTAGTTATAGATTCCGATGCTTCACTTCAGGTTTATTGTATCCCTCTGACCTTCTTATTGACGATGAAACACAGAAATTGCATCGGAATTAAATAGAAAAGGCACAATGGCGACTTAAGTACAAGAAGACTGATTCTTCTTACTGACTATGTTTTGAACCATTCCTGTGACACTAGTTATAGATTCCGATGCTTCACTTCAGGTTTACTGTAACCCTCTGATTTCTTACTGAAGATGAAACACAGAAAATGCATCGGAATTAAATAGAAAATACACAATGCCGACTTATGTACAAGAAGACTGATTCTTCTTACTGTCTATGATTTGAACCATTCCTGTGACGCTAGTTACGGATTCCGATGCTTCACTTCAGGTTTACTGTATTCCTCTGAAGATCTTATTGACGATGAAACACAGAAATTGCATCGGAATTAAATAGAATAGGCACAATGCCGACTTAAGTACAAGAAGACTGACTCTTCTTACTGTCTATGCTTTGAACCATTCCTGTGACACTAGTTATAGATTCCGATGCTTCACTTCAGGTTTAATGTATCCCTCTGACCTTCTTATTGTCGATGAAACACAGAAATTGCATCGGAATTAAATACAAAAGGCACAATGCCGACTTAAGTGCAAGAAGACTGACTCTTCTTACTGTCTATGTTTTGAACCATTCCTGTGACACTAGTTATAGATTCCGATGCTTCACTTCAGGTTTACTGCATCCCTCTGGCCTTCTTATTGACGATGAAACACAGAAATTGCATCGGAATTAAATACAAAAGACACAATGCCGACTTAAGTACAAGAAGACTGACTCTTCTTACTGACCATGTTTTGAACCATTCCTGTGACACTAGTTATAGATTCCGATGATTTACTTCAGGATTACTGTATCCCTTGGACCTTCTTATTGACGATGAAACACAGAAATTGCATCGGAATCAAATAGAAAAGGCACAATGCCGACTTAAGTACAAGAAGACTGACTCTTCTTACTGACTATGTTTTGAACCATTCCTGTGACACTAGTTATAGATTCCGATGCTTCACTTCAGGTTTACTGTATACCTTGGACCTTCTTATTGACGATGAAACACAGATATTGCATCGGAATTAAATTGAAAAGGCACAATGCCGACTTAAGTACAAGAAGACTGACTCTTCTTACTGTCTATGATTTGAACCATTCCTGTGACGCTAGTTGCAGATTCCGTTGCATCACTTTTCGTTTACTGTATCCCTCTGACCATCTTATTGACGATGAAACACAGAAATTACATCGGAATTAAATAGAAGAGGCACAATGCCGACTTAAGCACAAGAAGACTGACTCTTCCTACTGTCTATGTTTTGAACCATTCCTGTGACACTAGTTATAAATTCCGATGCTTCGCTTCACGTTTAATGTATCCCTCTGACCTTCTTATTGACGATGAAACACAGAAATTGCATCGAAATTAAAAACAAAAGGCACAATGCCGACTTAAGTGCAAGAAGACTGACTCTTCTTACTGTCTATGTTTTGAACCATTCCTGTGAGGCTAGTTACAGATTCCGATGCTTCACTTCAGGTTTACTGCATCCCTCTGACCTTCTTATTGACGATGAAACACAGAAATTGCATCGGAATTAAATACAAAAGGCACAATGCCGACTTAAGTACATGTAGACTGACACTTCCTACTGTCTATGTTTTGAAACATTCCTGTGACCTTAGTTATAGATTCCGATGCTTCATTTCAGGTTTACTGTATCCCTTGGACCTTCTTATTGACGATGAAACACAGATAGGGCATCGGAATTAAATAGAAAAGGCACAATGCCGAATTTAGTACAAGAAGACCGACTCTTCTACTCTCTATGCTTTGAACCATTCCTGTGACACTAGTTATAGATTCCGATGCTTCACTTCAGGTTTACTATATCCCTCTGACCTTCTTATTGACGATGAAACACAGAAAATGCATCGGAATTATATACAAATGGCACAATGCCACTTAAGTACAAGAAGACTGACTCTCCTCACTGTCAATGTTTTGAACCATTCCAGTGACACTAGTTATAGATTCCGATGCATCACTTCAGGCTTACTGTATCCCTTGAACCTTCCTATTGACGATGAGACACAGATTTTGCAACGGTATTAAATACAAAAGGCACAATGCCGACTTAAGTACAAGAAGACTGACCCTTGTTACTGTCTATGTTCTGAACCATTCCTGTGACACTAGTTATAGATTCCGATGCTTCACTTCAGGTTTACTGTATCCCTCTGACCTTCGTATTGATGATGAAACACAGAAATTGCATCGGAATTAAAAACAAAAATTAAAATGCCGACTTAAGTACAAGAAGACTGACTCAACTTACTGTCTATGATTTGAACCATTCCTGTGACACTAGGTATTGATTCCGATGATTCATTTCAGGTTTACTGTATTCCTCGGACCTCCGTATTGACGATGAAACACAGAAATTGCATCGGAATTAAATAGAAAAGGCACAATGCCGACTTAAGTTCAAGAAGACTGATTCTTCTTACTGAATATGTTTTGAACCATTCCTGTGACACTAGTTATAGATTCCGATGCTTCACTTCAGGTTTACTGTATCCCTCTGAACTTCTTACTGACGATGAAACGCAGAAATTGCATCATAATTAAATAGAAAAGGCACAATGCCGACTTAAGTACAAGAAGACTGACTCTTCTTACTGACTATGGTTTGAACCATTCCTGTGACACTAGTTATAGATTCCGATGCTTTACTTCAGGTTTACTGTATCCCTTGGACCTTTTTATTGACGATGAAGCACAGAAATTGCATCGGAATTAAATAGAAAAGGCACAATGCCGACATAAGTACAAGAAGACTGACTCCTCTTACTGTCTATGATTTGAACCATTCCTGTGACGCAAGTTACAGATTCCGATGCTTCACTTCACGTTTACTGTATCCCTCTGAACATCTTATTGACGATGAAACACAGAAATTGCATCGGAATTAAATAGAAAAGGCACAATGCCGACTTAAGTACAAGAAGACTGACTCTTCCTACTGTCTATGTTTTGAACCATTCCTGTGACACTAGTTATAGATTCCGATGCTTCACTTCAGGTTTAATGTATCCCTCTGACCTTCTTATTGACGATGAAACACAGAAATTGCATCGGAATTAAATACAAAAGGCACAATGCCGACTTAAGTGCAAGAAGACTGACTCTACTTACTGTCTATGTTTCGAACCATTCCTGTGACGCTAGTTACAGATTCCGATGCTTCACTTCAGGTTTACTGCATCTCTCTGATCTTCTTATTGACGAAGAAACACAGAAATTGCATCGGAATTAAATACAAAAGGCACAATGCCGACTTATGTACAAGAAGACTGACTCTTCTTACAGACTATGCTTTGAACCATTCCTGTGACACTAGTTATAGATTCCGATGCTTCACTTCAGGTTTACTGTATGCCTCTGACCTTCGTATTGACGATGAAACACAGAAATTGCATCGGATTTAGATAGAAAAGGCTCAATGCCGACTTAAGTACAAGAAGACTGACTCTTCTTGCTGTCTATGTTTTGAACCATTCCTGTGACGCTAGTTACAGATTCCGATGCTTCTCTTCAGGTTTACTGTTTCCCTAGGACCTTCTCATTAACGAAGAATCACTGATAATGCATCGGAATTAAATACAAAAGGCACAAAGCCGACATAAGTACAAGAAGACTGACTCTTCTTACTGACTATGTTATAAACCATTCCTGTGACGCTAGTTAGAAATTCCGATGCTTCACTTCAGGTTTACGGTATCCCTATGACCTTCTTATTGACGATGAAACACAGAAATCGCATCGGAATTAAAAACAAAAGGCACAATGCCGACTTAAGTGCAAGAAGACTAACTCTTCTTACCGTCTATGTTTTGAACCATTCCTGTGAGGCTAGTTACAGATTCCGATGCTTCACTTCAGGTTTACTGCATCTCTCTGACCTTCTTATTGACGATGAAACACAGAAATTGCATCGGAATTAAATACAAAAGGCACAATGCCGACTTAAGTACATGTAGACTGACACTTCCTACTGTCTATGTTTTGGAACATTCCTGTGACCTTAGTTATAGATTCCGATGCTTCATTTCAGGTTTACTGTATCCCTTGGACCTTCTTATTGACGATGAAACACAGATAGGGCATCGGAATTAAATAGAAAAGGCACAATGCCGAATTTAGTACAAGAAGACCGACTCTTCCTACTGTCTATGCTTTGAACCATTCCGGTGACACTAGTTATAGATTCCGATGCTTCACTTCAGGTTTACTGTATCCCTCTGACCTTCTTATTGACGATGAAACACAGAAAATGCATCGGAATTATATACAAATGGCACAATGCCACTTAAGTACAAGAATACTGGCTCTCCTTACTGTCAATGTTTTGAACCATTCCTGTGACACTAGTTATAGATGCCGATGCTTCACTTCAGGTTTACTGTATCTCTCTGATCTTCTTATTGACGTTGAAACACCGAAATTGCATCGGAATTAAATACAAAAGGCACAATGCCGACTTAAGTACAAGAAGACTGACCCTTCTTACTGTCTATGTTTTGAACCATTCCTGTGACACTTATTATAGATTCTGATGCTTCACTTCAGGTTTACAGTATCCCTCTGACCTTCTTATTGACGATGAAACACAGAAATTGCATGGGAATTAAATAGAAAAGGCACAATGCCGACTTAATTACAAGAAGGCTGACTCTTCTTACTGACAATGCTTTGAACCAATCCTGTGACACTAGTTATAGATTCCGATGCCTCATTTCAGGTTTACTGTATCCCTCTGACTTTCTTATTGACGATGAAACACAGAAATTGCATCGGAATTAAATAGAAAAGTCACAATGCCGACTCAAGTACAAGCAGACTGACTCTTCTTACTGCCTATGTTTTTAACCATTCCTGTTACACTAGTTGCAGATTCCGATGCTTCACTTCTGGTTTACTGTATGTCTCTGACCTTCTTATTGACGATGAAACACAGAAATTGCATCGGAATTAAATACAAAAGGCACAATGCCGACTTAAGTACAAGCAGACTGACTCTTCTTTCTGACTATGTTTTGAACCATTTTTGTGACACTAGTTATAGAATCCGATGCTTCATTTCAGGTTTACTGTATCCCTTGGACCTTCCTATTGACGATGAAACACAGAAAACGCAACGGAATTAAATAGAAAAGGCACAATGCCGATTTAAGTACAAGAAGACTGACTCTTCCTACTGTCTATGCTTTGAACCATTCCTGTGACACTAGTTACTGATTCCGATGCTTCACTTCGGGTTTACCGTATCCCTCTGACCTTCGTATGGACGATGAAACACAGAAATTGCATCGGAATTAACTACCAAAGGCACAATGCCGACTTAAGTACAAGATGACTGACTCTTCTTACTGTCTATGTTTTGAACCATTCCTGTGAACCTAGTTATAGATTCCGATGCTTCACTTGAGGTTTACTGTATCCCTTGGACCTTCTTATTGACGATGAAACACAGAAATACCATCGGAATTAAATACAAAAGGCACAATGCCGACTTAAGTACAAGAAAACTGACTCTTCCAACTGTCCATGTTTTGAACCATTCCTGTGACACTAGTTATAGATTCCGATGCTTTACTTCAGGTTAACTGTATCCCTTTGACCTTCTTATTGACGATGGAACACAGAAATTGTATCGGAATTAATTACACATGGCATAATGGCGACTTAAGTACTTGTAGAATGACTCTTCCGAATGTCTACGATTTGAACCATTCCTGTGACACTAGTTATAGATTCCGATGCTTCACTTCATGTTTACTGTATCCCTCTGACCTTCTTATTGACGATGAAACACAGAAATTGCATCGGAATTAAATACAAAAGGCACAATGCCGACTCAAGTACAAGAAGACTGAGACTTTCTACTGTCTATGTTTTAAACAACTCCTGTGACACTAGTTATTGATTCCGATGCTTCACTTTAGGTTTACTGCGTCCCTCTGACCTTCGTATTGACGACGAAAGACAGAAATTGCATCGGAAATAAATACAAAAGGCACAATGCCGACTTAAGTACAAGAAGACTGACTCTGCTTACTGACTATGTTTTGAACCATTCCTGTGACACTAGTTAGAGATTCCGATGCTTCACTTCAGGTTTACGGTATCCCACTGACCTTCTTATTGACGTGAAACACAGAAATTGCATCGGAATTCAATAAAAAGGCACAATGCCGACTTAAGTACAAGAAGACTGACACTTCTTACTGACTATGTTTTGAACCATTCCTGTGACACTAGTTATAGATTCCGATGCTTACCTTCAGGTTTACTGTATCCCTCTGACCTTCTTATTGACGATGAAACACAGAAATTGCATCGGAATTAAATAGAAGAGGCACAATGCCGATTTAAGTACAAGTAGACTGACTCTTCCAACAGTCTATGATTCCAACAATTCCTGTGACACTAGTTATAGATTCCGATGCTGCACCTCAGGTTTATTGTATCTCTCTGACCTCCTTATTGACGATGAAACACAGAAATTGCATTGGAATTAGATACAAAATGCACAATGCCGACTACAGTGCAAAAGGACCGACTCTTCTTACGGTCTATGTTTTGAACCATTTCTGTGACACTAGTTATAGATTCCGATGTTTCACTTCAGGTTTACTGTATCCCTTATTCCTTCTTATTGACGACGAAACACAGAAATTGCATCGGAATTAAATAGAAAAGGCATAATGCTTACTTGAGTACAAGAAGACTGACCCTTCCGATTGTCATTCTTTTGAACCAATCCTCTGACACTAGTTATAGATTCCAGATGTGAAGCATCGGAATCTATAACTAGTGTCACAGGAATGGTTCAAAACATAGTCAGTAAGAAGAGTCAGTCTTCTTGTACTTAAGTCGGCATTTTGGCTTTTGTATTTAATTCCAATGCAATTTCTGTGTTTCATCGTCAATAAGAACGTCCAAGGGATACAGTAAACCTGAAGTGAAGAATCGGAATCTTTAACTAGTGTCATAGGAATGGTTCAAACATAGACAGTACGCAGAGTCAGTCTTCTTGTACTTAAGTCGGCATTGTGCCCTTTTCAATTTAATTCCGATGCAATTACTGTGTTTCATCGTCAATAAGAAGGTCAGAGGGATACAGTAAACCTGAAGTGAAGCATCGGAATCTATAACTAGTGTCACAGGAATGGTTAAAACATAGATAGTAGGAAGAGTCAGTCTTCTTGTTCTTAAGTCGGCATTGTGCCTTTTCTATTTAATTCCGATGTAATTTCTGTGTTGCGTCGTCAATAAGCAGGTCAGAGTAATACAGAAAACCTGAAGTGAAGCATCGGAATCTGTAACTAGCGTCACAGGAATGTTTCAAAACAGAGACAGTAAGAAGAATCAGTCTTCTTGTACTTAAGTCGGCATTGTGCCTTTTGTATCTAAATCCAATGCAATTTTGTGTTTCATCGTGAATAAGAAGGTCCAAGTGATCCAGTAAACCTGAAGTGAAGCATCGGAATCTGTAACTTGCGTCACAGGATTTGTTCAAAGCATTGTCAGTAAGAAGAGTCAATCTTCGTGTACTTAAGTCGGCATTGTGCCTTTTCTAGTTAATTCCGATACAATATCTGTGTTTCAACGTCAATAAGAAGGTCAGAGGGATACAATAAACCTGAAGGGAAGCATCGGAAACTGTAACTTCCGTCACAGGATTGGTTCAAAACATAGACAGTAAGAAGAGTCAGTCTTCTTGTACTTAAGTCGGCATTATGCGTTTTCTATTTTATTCCGATGCAATTTCTGTGTTTCATCGTCAACAAGAAGGTCTAAGGCATACAGTAAACCTGAAGAGAAGCATCGGAATCTATATCTAGTGTCACAGGAATGGTTCAAAGCATAGACAGTAAGGAGAGTCACTCTTCTTGTACTTAAGTCGGCATTGTGCCATTTTTATTTACTTCCGATGCAGTTTCTGTGCTTCATCGTCAATAAGAAGGTCAGAGGGATACAGTAAACCTGAAGTGAAGCATCGGAATCTATAACTAGTGTCACAGGAATGGTTCAAAACAGTCAGTAAAAAGAGTCAGTCTTCTTGTACTTAAGTCGGCATTGTGTCTTTTGTATTAAATTCCGATGCAATTTCTGTGTTCCATCGTCAATAAGAAGGTCAGAGGGATACAGTAAACCTGAAGTGAAGCATCGGAAGCTCTAACTAGTGTCACAGGAATGGTTCATTACATCGTCAGTAAGAAGACGCAGTCTTCTTGTACTTAAGTCGGCATTGTGTCTTTTGTATTTAATTCCGATGCAATATCTGTGTTTCATCGTCAATAAGAACGTCCAAGGGATACAGTAAACCTGAAGTGAAGCATCGGAATCTGTAAATAGCGCCGCAGGAATGGTTCAAAACATTGTCAGTAAGACGAGTCAGTCTTCTTGTACCTAAGCCGGCATTGGGCCTTTTCTATTTAATTCCGATGCAATTTCTGTGTTTCATCGTCAATACGAATGTCCAAGGCATACAGTAAACCTAAAGTGAAGCATCGGAATCTATAACTAGTTTCATAGGAATGGTTCAAATCATAGACAGTAAGAAGGGTCAGTTTTCTTGTACTTAAGTCGGCATTGTGCCTTTTCTATTTTATTCCGATGCAATTTCTGTGTTTCATCGTCAACAAGAAGGTCTACGGCATACAGTAAACCTGAAGAGAAGCATCGGAATCTATATCTAGTGTCACAGGAATGGTTCAAAGCATAGACAGTAAGGAGAGTCACTCTTCTTGTACTTAAGTCGGCATTGTGCCATTTTTATTTAATTTCGATGCAATTTCTGTGCTTCATCGTCAATAAGAAGGTCAGAGGGATACAGTAAACCTGAAGTGAAGCATCGGAATCTATAACTAGTGTCACAGGAATGGTTCAAAACAGTCAGTAAAAAGAGTCAGTCTTCTTGTACTTAAGTCGGCATTGTGTCTTTTGTATTAAATTCCGATGCAATTTCTGTGTTCCATCGTCAATAAGAAGGTCAGAGGGATACAGTAAACCTGAAGTGAAGCATCGGAAGCTCTAACTAGTGTCACAGGAATGGTTCATTACATCGTCAGTAAGAAGAAGCAGTCTTCTTGTACTTAAGTCGGCATTGTGTCTTTTGTATTTAATTCCGATGCAATATCTGTGTTTCATCGTCAATAAGAACGTCCAAGGGATACAGTAAACCTGAAGTGAAGCATCGGAATCTGTAAATAGCGCCGCAGGAATGGTTCAAAACATTGTCAGTAAGACGAGTCAGTCTTCTTGTACCTAAGCCGGCATTGGGCCTTTTCTATTTAATTCCGATGCAATTTCTGTGTTTCATCGTCAATACGAATGTCCAAGGCATACAGTAAACCTAAAGTGAAGCATCGGAATCTATAACTAGTTTCATAGGAATGGTTCAAAACATAGACAGTAAGGAGAGTCAGTCTTCTTGTACTTAAGTCGGTATTGTGCAATTTTTATTTAATTCCGATGCAATTTCTGTGCTTCATCGTCAATAAGAAGGTCAGAGGGAAACAGTAAACCTAAAGTGAAGCATCGGAATCTATAACTTGTGTCACAGGAATGGTACAAAACAGTCAGTAAGAAGAGTCGGTCTTCTTGTACTTAAGTCGGCATTGTGCCTTTTGTATTAAATTCCGATGCAATTTCTGTGTTTCGTCGTTACTAAGAAGGTCAGAGGGATACAGTAAACCTGAAGTGAAGCATCGGAATCTATAACTAGTGTCACAGGAATGGTTCAAATCATAGACAGTAAGAAGGGGCAGTCTTCTTGTACTTAAGTCGGCATTGTGCCTTTTCTATTTAATTCCGATGCAATTTCTGTGTTTCATCGTCAATAAGAAGGTCAGATGGATACAGTAAACCTGAAGTGAAGCATCGGAATCTATAACTAGTGTCACAGGAATGGTTGAAAACAGTCAGTAAGAAGAGTCAGTCTCCTTGTACTTAAGTCGGCAATGTGCATTTTGTATTTATTTCCGAAGCAATTTCTGTGTCTCATCGTCAATAAGAAGGCCCAAGGGATACAGTAAACCTGAAGTGAAACATCGGTATCTATAACTAGTGTCACAGGAATGGTTCTAAGCATAGACAGTAAGAAAGGTCAGTCTTCTTGTACTTAAGTCGGCATTGTGCCGTTTGTATTTAATTCCGATGCAATTTCTGTGTTTCATCGTCAATAGGAAGGTCTAAGGGATACAGTAAACCTGAAATGAAGCATCGGAATCTATAACTAGTGTCACAGGAATGTTTCACAACATAGACAGTAGGAAGAGTTAGTCTACATGTACTTAAGTCGGCATTGTGCATTTTGTATTTAATTCCGATGCAATTTCTGTGTTTCATCGTCAACAAGAAGGTCAGAGGGATACAGTATACCTGAAGTGAAGCATCGGAATCTATAACTAGTGTCACAGGAATGGTTCAGAACATAGTCAGTAAGAAGAGTCAGTCTTCTTGTAGTTAAGTCGGCATTGTGCCTCTTGTATTTATTTCCGATGCAATTTCTGTGTTTCATCGTCAATAAGAAGGTGCAAGGGATACGGTAAACCTGAAGTGAAGCATTGGAATCTATAACTAGTGTCACAGGAATGGTTGAAAACATAGACAGTAAGAAGTGTCGGACTTCTTGTACTTAAGTCGGCATTATGCCCTTTTCAATTTAATTCCGATGCAATTACTGTGTTTCATCGTCAATAAGAAGGTCAGAGGGATACAGTAATGCTGAAGTGAAGCATCGGAAGCTCTAACTAGTGTTACAGGAATGGTTCAAAACATCGTCAGTAAGAAGAGTCAGACTTCTTGTACTTAAACCGGCATTGTGAATTTTGTATTTAATTCCGATGCAATATCTGTGTTTCGTCGTCAATAAGAAGGTCCAAGGGATACAGTGAACCTGAAGTGAAGCATCGGAATCTGTAAATAGCGTCGCAGGAATGGTTCAAATCATTTTCAGTAAGAAGAGTCAGTCATCTTGTACCTAAGTCGGCATTGGGCCTTGTCTATTTAATTCCGATGCAATTTCTGTGTTTCATCGTCAATAAGAAGGTCCAAGGGATACAGTAAACCTGAAGTGAAGCATCGGAATCTATAACTAGTGTCACAGGAATGGTTCAAAACATAGACAGTAAGAAGGGTCAGTCTTCTTGTAGTTAAGTCGGCATTGTGCCTTTTCTATTTAATTCCGATGCAATTTCTGTGTTTCATTGTCAATAAGAAGGTCAAATGGATACAGTAAACCTGAAGTGAAGCATCGGAATCTATAACTAGTGTCACAGGAATCGTTCAAAACAGTCAGTAAGAAGAGTCAGTCTTCTTGTACTTAAGTCGGCATTGTGGCTTTTGTATTTAATTCCGATGCAATTTCTGTGTTTCATCGTCAATAAGAAAGTCCAAGGGATACAGTAAACCAGAAGTGAGGCATCGGAATCTATAACTAGTGTCACAGAAGTGGTTCAAAACATAGACAGTAGGAAGAGTCATTCTTCTTGTACTCAAGTCGGCATTGTGCCTTTTCTATTTAATTCCAATGCACTTTCTGTGTTTCATCGTCAATAAGAAGGTCAGAGGGATACAGTAAACCTGAAGTGAAGCATCGGAATCTATAACTAGTGTCACAGGAATGGTTCAAACCATAGTCAGTAAGAAGAGTCAGTCCTCTTGTACTTAAGTCGGCATTTTGGCTTTTGTATTTTATTCCGATGCAATTTCTGTGTTTCATCGTCAATAAGAAGGTCCAAGGGATACAGTAAACCTGAAGTGAAGCATCCGACTTAAGTACAAGAAGACTGACTCTTCTTACTGACTATGTTTTGAACCATTCCTGTGACACTAGTTAGAGATTCCGATGCTTCACTTCAGGTTTACTGTATCCCTCTGACCTTCTTATTGACGATGAAACACAGTAATTGCACCGGAATTAAATTGAATAGGGCACAATGCCGACTTAAGTACAAGAAGACTGACTCTTCGTACTGTCTATGTTTTGAACCATTCCTATGACACTAGTTATAGATTCCGATGCTTCACTTCAGGTTTACTGTATCCCTTGGACCTTCTTATTGGCGATGAAACACAGAAATTGCACCGGAATTAAATACAAAAGACAAAATACCGACTTAAGTACAAGAAGACTGACTCTTCTTACTGACTATGTTTTGAACCATTCCTGTGACACTAGTTATAGATTCCGATGATTCACTTCAGGTTTACTGTATCCCTCTGACCTTCTTATTGACGATGAAACACAGAAAGTGCATCGGAATTAAATAGAAAAGGCACAATGCCGACTTGAGTACAAGAAGGCTGACACTTCCTACAGTCTATGTTTTGAACCATTTCTGTGACACTAGTTATAGATTCCGATGCCTCACTTCAGGTTTACTGTATCCCTTGCACTTTCTTATTGACGATGAAACACAGATATTGCATCGGAATTAAATACAAAAGCCACAATGCCGACTTAAGTACAAGAAGACTGACTCTTCTTACTGGCTATGTTTTGAACCATTCCTGTGACACTAGTTACAGATTCCGATGCTTCACTTCAGGTTTACTGTATCCCTTGGACCTTCTTGATGACGATGAAACACAGAAATTGCGTCGGAATAAAATAGAAAACTCATAATGCCGACTTAAGTACAAGAAGACTGACTCTTCTTACTGTCTATGTTTTGAACCATTCCTGTGACGGAAGTTACAGTTTCCGATGCTTCACTTCAGGTTTATTGTATCCCTCTGACCTTCTTATTGACGATGAAACACAGAAAGTGCAACGGAATTAAGTACAGAAGGTACAATGCCGACTTAAGTACAAGAAGACTGACACTTCCTACTGTCTATGTTTTAGAACCATACCTGTGACACTAGTTATATATTCCGATGCTACACTTCATGTTTACTGTATCCCTCTGACCTTCTTATTGACGATGAAACACAGAAATTGCAACGGAATTTAATACAAAAGGCACAATGCCGACTCAAGTACAAGAAGACTGACTCTTCTTACTGACTGCTTTTGAACCATTCCTGTGACACTAGTTATAGATTCCGATGCTTCACTTCAGGTTTACTGTATCCCCCTGTTTTCTTATTGGCGATGAAACACAGAAATTGCACCGGAATTAAATACAAAAGACAAAATACCGACTTAAGTACAAGAAGACTGACTCTTCTTACTGACTGTGTTTTGAACCATTCCTGTGACACTAGTTAGAGATTCCGATGCTTCACTTCAGGTTCACTGTATCCCTCTGACCTTCTTATTGACGATGAAACACAGTAATTGCATGGGAATTAAATTGAAAAGGGCGCAATGCCAACTTAAGTACAAGAAGACTGACTCTTCGTACTGTCTATGTTTTGAACCATTCCTATGACACTACTTATAGATTCCGATGCTTCACTTCAGGTTTACTGTATCCCTTGGACCTTCTTATTAACGATGAAACACAGAAATTGCATCGGAATTAAATACAAAAGCCAAAATGCCGACTTAAGTACAAGAAGACTGACTCTTCTTACTGACTATGATTTGAACCATTCCTGTGACACTAGTTATAGATTCCGATGCTTCACTTCAGGTTTACTGTATCCCTCTGACCTTCTTATTGACGATGAAACACAGAAAGTGCATCGGAATTAAACAGAAAAGGCACAATGCCGACTTGAGTACAAGAAGACTGACTCTTCCTGCTGTCTATGTTTTGAACCATTTCAGTGACACTATTTATAGAATCCGATGCCTCACTTCAGGTTTACTGTATCCCTTGGACTCTCTTATTGCCGATGAAACACAGAAATTGCATCGGAATTAAATACAAAAGCCAAAATGCCGACTTAAGTACAAGAAGACTGACCCTTCTTACTGTCTATGATTTGAACCATTCCTATGACACTAGTTATAGATTCCGATGCTTCACTTCAGGTTTACTGTATCCCTTGGACATTCTTATTGTCGATGAAACACAGAAATTGCATCGGAATTAAATAGAAAATGCCCAATGCCGACTTAGGTACAAGAAGACTGACTCGTCTTACTGACAATGTTTTGAACCATTTCTGCGGCGCTATTTACAGATTCCGATGCTTCACTTCAGGTTTACTGTATCCCTCTGACCTTCTTATTGACGATGAAACACAGTAATTGCATCGGAATTAAATTGAAAAGGGCACAATGCCGACTTAAGTACTTGAAGACTGACTCTGCGTACTGTCTATGTTTTGAACCATTCCTATGACACTAGTTAAAGATTCCGATTCTTCACTTCAGGTTTACTGTATCCCTTGGACGTTCTTATTGACGATGAAACTCAGAAATTGCATTGGAATTAAATACAAAAGCCAAGCCAAAATGCCGACTTAAGTACAAGAAGACTGACTCTTCTTACTGACTATGTTTTGAACCATTCCTGTGACACTAGTTATAGATTCCGATGCTTCACATCAGGTTTACTGTATCCCTCTGACCTTCTTATTGACGATGAAACACAGAAAGTGCATCGGAATTAAACAGAAAAGGGACAATGTCGACTTGAGTACAAGAAGACTGACTCTTCCTACTGTCTATGTTTTGAACCATTTGTGTGACACTAGTTATAGATTCGGATGCCTCACTTCAGGTTTACTGTATCCCTTGGACTTTCTTATTGACGATGAAACACAGAAATTGCATCGGAATTAAATACAAAAGCCACAGTGCCGACTTAAGTACAAGAAGACTGACTCTTCTTACTAACTATGCTTTGAACCATTCCTGAGACACTAGTTATAGATTCCGATGGTTCACTTCAGGTTTACTGTATCCCTTGGGCCTACTTATTGACGATGAAACACAGATATTGCATCGGAAATAAATACAAAATGAACATTGCCGACTTAAGTACAAGAAACTGACTCTTCTTACTGACTGCTTTGAACCATTCCATTGACACTAGTTATAGATTCCGATGCTTCACTTCAGGTTTACTGTATCCATCTGACCTTCTTATTGACGATAAAACACAGAAATTGCATCGGAATTAAATGGAAAAGGCACAATGCCGACTTAAGTACAAGAAGACTGACCCTTCTTACTGTCTATGATTTGAACCATTCCTGTGACATAAGTTATAGATTCCGATGCTTCACTTCAGGTTTACTGTATCCCTTGGACCTTCTTATTGACGATGAAACACAGAAATTGCATCGGAAATAAATAGAAAATGCCCAATGCCGACTTAGGTACAAGAAGACTGACTCGTCTTACTGACGATGTTTTGAACCATTCCTGTGACACTAGTTAGAGCTTCCGATGCTTCACTTCAGGTTTACTGTATCCCTCTGACCTTCTTATTGACGATGAAACACAGAAATTGCATCGGAATATAATACAAAAGGCACAATGACGATTTAAGTACAAGAAGACTGACTCTCCTTACTGTCTATGTTTTGAACCATTCCTGTGACACTAGATATAGATCCCGATGCTTCACTTCAGGTTTACTGTATCCCTTGGACCTTCTTGTTGACGATGAAACACAGAAATTGCGTCGGAATTAAATAGAAAACGCATAATGCCGACTTAAGTACAAGAAGACTGACTCTTCTTACTGTCTATGTTTTGAACCATTCCTGTGACGGAAGTTACAGATTCCGATGCTTCACTTCAGGTTTATTGTATCCCTCTGACCTTCTTATTGACGATGAAACACAGAAATTGTATCGGAATTAAATAGAAAAGGCACAATGCCGACTTAAGTGCACGAAGACTGACTCTTCTTACTGACAATGCTTTGAACCATTCCTGTGACGAAAGTTACAGATTCCGATGCTTCACTTCAGGTTTACTGTATCCCTTGGACGTTCTTATTGACGATGAAACACAGATATTGCATCGGAATTAAATACAAAAGACACAATGCCGACTTAAGTACAAGAAGACTGACTCTTCTTACTGACGATGTTATGAACCATTCCTGTGACACTAGTTAGAGCTTCCGATGCTTCACTTCAGGTTTACTGTATCCCTCTGACCTTCTTATTGACGATGGAACACAGAAATTGCATCGGAATTTAATACAAAAGGCACAATGCCGACTTAAGTACAAGAAGACTGACTCTTTTTACTGACTGTTTTGAACCATTCCTGTGACACTAGTTATAGATTCCGATGCTTCACTTCAGGTTTACTGTATCCCTCTGACCTTCTTATTGACGATGAAGCACAGAAATTGCATCGGAATTAAATAAAAATGGCACAATGCCGACTTAAGAACAAGAAGAGTGACTCTCCTTACTGTCTATGCTTTGAACCATTCCTGTGACACTAGATATAGATTCCGATGCTTCTCTTCAGGTTTACTGTATCCCTTAGACCTTCTTGTTGACGATGAAACACAGAAATTGCATCGGAATAAAATAGAAAACGAATAATGCCGACTTAAGTACATGAAGACTGACTCTTCTTACTGTCTATGTTTTGAACCATTCCTGTGACGGAAGTTACAGTTTCCGATGCTTCACTTCAGGTTTATTGTATCCCTCTGACCTTCTTATTGACGTTGAAACACAGATATTGTATCGGAATTAACTAGAAAAGGCAAAATGCCGACTTAAGTACACGAAGATTGACTCTTCTTACTGACAATGCTTTTAAAAAATCCTGTGACGCAAGTTACAGATTCCGATGCTTCACTTCAGGTTTACTGTATCCCTTGGACCTTCTTATTCACGATGAAACACAAAATTGCATTGGATTTAGATACAAAAGGCACAATGCCGACTTAAGTACAAGAAGACTGATTCTTCTTACTGTCTCTGTTTTGAACCATTCCTGTGACGCTAGTTACAGATTCCGATGCTTCACTTCAGGTTTACTGTATTACTCTGACCTGCTTATTGACGACGCAACACAGAAATTACATGGGAATTAAATAGAAAAGGCACAATGCCGACTTAAGAACAAGAAGACTGACTCTTCCTACTATCTACGTTTTAACCATTCCTGTGACACTAGTTATAGATTCCGATGCTTCTCTTCAGGTTTACTGTATCCCTCTGACCTTCTTATTGACGATGAAACACAGTAATTGCATCGGAATTAAATTGAAAAGGGCACAATGCCGACTTAAGTACTTGAAGACTGACTCTGCGTACTGTCTATGTTTTGAACCATTCCTATGACACTAGTTAAAGATTCCGATTCTTCACTTCAGGTTTACTGTATCCCTTGGACGTTCTTATTGACGATGAAACACAGAAATTGCATTGGAATTAAATACAAAAGCCAAGCCAAAATGCCGACTTAAGTACAAGAAGACTGACTCTTCTAACTGACTATGTTTTGAACCATTCCTGTGACACTAGTTATAGATTCCGATGCTTCACATCAGGTTCACTGTATCCCTCTGACCTTCTTATTGACGATGAAACACAGAAAGTGCATCGGAATTAAATAGAAAAGGCACAATGTCGACTTGAGTACAAGAAGACTGACTCTTCCTACTGTCTATGTTTTGAACCATTTGTGTGACACTAGTTATAGATTCGGATGCCTCACTTCAGGTTTACTGTATCCCTTGGACTTTCTTATTGACGATGAAACACAGAAATTGCATCGGAATTAATTACAAAAGCCACAGTGCCGACTTAAGTACAAGAAGACTGACTCTTCATACTAACTATGCTTTGAACCATTCCTGTGACACTAGTTATAGATTCCGATGGTTCACTTCAGGTTTACTGTATCCCTTGGGCCTACTTTTTGACGATGAAACACAGATATTGCATCGGAAATAAATACAAAATGAACATTGCCGACTTAAGTACAAGAAACTGACTCTTCTTACTGACTGCTTTGAACCATTCCTTTGACACTAGTTATAGATTCCGATGCTTCACTTCAGGTTTACTGTATCCATCTGACCTTCTTATTGACGATGAAACACAGAAATTGCATCGGAATTAAATGGAAAAGGCACAATGCCGACTTAAGTACAAGAAGACTGACCCTTCTTACTGTCTATGATTTGAACCATTCCTGTGACATAAGTTATAGATTCCGATGCTTCACTTCAGGTTTACTGTATCCCTTGGACCTTCTTATTGACGATGAAACACAGAAATTGCATCGGAAATAAATAGAAAATGCCCAATGCCGACTTAGGTACAAGAAGACTGGCTCGTCTTACTGACGATGTTTTGAACCATTCCTGTGACACTAGTTAGAGCTTCCGATGCTTCACTTCGCGTTTACTGTATCCCTCTGACCTTCTTATTGACGATGAAACACAGAAATTGCATCGGAATATAATACAAAAGGCACAATGACGATTTAAGTACAAGAAGACTGACTCTCCTTACTGTCTATGTTTTGAACCATTCCTGTGACACTAGATATAGATCCCGATGCTTCACTTCAGGTTTACTGTATCCCTTGGACCTTCTTGTTGACGATGAAACACAGAAATTGCATCGGAATTAAATAGAAAACGCATAATGCCTACTTAAGTGCAAGAAGACTGACTCTTCTTACTGTCTATGTTTTGAACCATTCCTGTGACGGAAGTTACAGATTCCGATGCTTCACTTCAGGTTTATTGTATCCCTCTGACCTTCTTATTGACGATGAAACACAGAAATTGTATCGGAATTAAATAGAAAAGGCACAATGCCGACTTAAGTGCACGAAGACTGACTCTTCTTACTGACAATGCTTTGAACCATTCCTGTGACGAAAGTTACAGATTCCGATGCTTCACTTCAGGTTTACTGTATCCCTTGGACGTTCTTATTGACGATGAAACACAGATATTGCATCGGAATTAAATACAAAAGACACAATGCCGACTTAAGTACAAGAAGACTGACTCTTCTTACTGACGATGTTATGAACCA
This sequence comes from Schistocerca piceifrons, assembly GCF_021461385.2. Lineage (NCBI taxonomy): Eukaryota > Metazoa > Arthropoda > Insecta > Orthoptera > Acrididae > Schistocerca > Schistocerca piceifrons. The sequence continues at coordinate 199,644 of NW_025728227.1, forward strand.
TTCCTGTGACACTAGTTAGAGCTTCCGATGCTTCACTTCAGGTTTACTGTATCCCTCTGACCTTCTTATTGACGATGGAACACAGAAATTGCATCGGAATTTAATACAAAAGGCACAATGCCGACTTAAGTACAAGAAGACTGACTCTTTTTACTGACTGTTTTGAACCGTTCCTGTGACACTAGTTATAGATTCCGATGCTTCACTTCAGGTTTACTGTATCCCTCTGACCTTCTTATTGACGATGAAGCACAGAAATTGCATCGGAATTAAATAAAAATGGCACAATGCCGACTTAAGAACAAGAAGAGTGACTCTCCTTACTGTCTATGCTTTGAACCATTCCTGTGACACTAGATATAGATTCCGATGCTTCTCTTCAGGTTTACTGTATCCCTTAGACCTTCTTGTTGACGATGAAACACAGAAATTGCATCGGAATAAAATAGAAAACGGATAATGCCGACTTAAGTACATGAAGACTGACTCTTCTTACTGTCTATGTTTTGAACCATTCCTGTGACGGAAGTTACAGTTTCCGATGCTTCACTTCAGGTTTATTGTATCCCTCTGACCTTCTTATTGACGTTGAAACACAGATATTGTATCGGAATTAACTAGAAAAGGCACAATGCCGACTTAAGTACACGAAGATTGACTCTTCTTACAGACAATGCTTTGAACAAATCCTGTGACGCAAGTTACAGATTCCGATGCTTCACTTCAGGTTTACTGTATCCCTTGGACCTTCTTATTCACGATGAAACACAAAATTGCATTGGATTTAGATACAAAAGGCACAATGCCGACTTAAGTACAAGAAGACTGATTCTTCTTACTGTCTCTGTTTTGAACCATTCCTGTGACGCTTGTTACAGATTCCGATGCTTCACTTCAGGTTTACTGTATTACTCTGACCTGCTTATTGACGACGCAACACAGAAATTACATGGGAATTAAATAGAAAAGGCACAATGCCGACTTAAGAACAAGAAGATTGACTCTTCCTACTATCTACGTTTTAACCATTCCTGTGACACTAGTTATAGATTCCGATGCTTCACTTCAGGTTTACTGTATCCCTCTGACCTTCTTATTGACGATGAAACACAGTAATTCCATCGGAATTAAATTGAAAAGGGCACAATGCCGACTTAAGTACTTGAAGACTGACTCTGCGTACTGTCTATGTTTTGAACCATTCCTATGACACTAGTTAAAGATTCCGATTCTTCACTTCAGGTTTACTGTATCCCTTGGACGTTCTTATTGACGATGAAACACAGAAATTGCATTGGAATTAAATACAAAAGCCAAGCCAAAATGCCGACTTAAGTACAAGAAGACTGACTCTTCTTACTGACTCTGTTTTGAACCATTCCTGTGACACTAGTTATAGATTCCGATGCTTCACATCAGGTTTACTGTATCCCTCTGACCTTCTTATTGACGATGAAACACAGAAAGTGCATCGGAATTAAATAGAAAAGGCACAATGTCGACTTGAGTACAAGAAGACTGACTCTTCCTACTGTCTATGTTTTGAACCATTTGTGTGACACTAGTTATAGATTCGGATGCCTCACTTCAGGTTTACTGTATCCCTTGGACTTTCTTATTGACGATGAAACACAGAAATTGCATCGGAATTAAATACAAAAGCCACAATGCCGACTTAAGTACAAGAAGACTGACTCTTCTTACTAACTATGCTTTGAACCATTCCTGTGACACTAGTTATAGATTCCGATGGTTCACTTCAGGTTTACTGTATCCCTTGGGCCTACTTATTGACTATGAAACACAGATATTGCATCGGAAATAAATACAAAATGGACATTGCCGACTTAAGTACAAGAAACTGACTCTTCTTACTGACTGCTTTGAACCATTCCTTTGACACTAGTTATAGATTCCGATGTTTCACTTCAGGTTTACTCTATCCATCTGACCCTCTTATTGACGATGAAACACAGAAATTGCATCGGAATTAAATGGAAAAGGCACAATGCCGACTTAAGTACAAGAAGACTGACCCTTCTTACTGTCTATGATTTGAACCATTCCTGTGACATAAGTTATAGATTCCGATGCTTCACTTCAGGTTTACTGTATCCCTTGGACCTTCTTATTGACGATGAAACACAGAAATTGCATCGGAAATAAATAGAAAATGCCCAATGCCGCCTTAGGTACAAGAAGACTGACTCGTCTTACTGACGATGTTTTGAACCATTTCTGTGACACTAGTTAGAGCTTCCGATGCTTCACTTCAGGTTTACTGTATCCCTCTGACCTTCTTATTGACGATGAAACACAGAAATTGCATCGGAATATAATACAAAAGGCACAATGACGATTTAAGTACAAGAAGACTGACTCTCCTTACTGTCTATGTTTTGAACCATTCCTGTGACACTAGATATAGATCCCGATGCTTCACTTCAGGTTTACTGTATCCCTTGGACCTTCTTGTTGACGATGAAACACAGAAATTGCATCGGAATTAAATAGAAAACGCATAATGCCGACTTAAGTACAAGAAGACTGACTCTTCTTACTGTCTATGTTTTGAACCATTCCTGTGACGGAAGTTACAGATTCCGATGCTTCACTTCAGGTTTACTGTATCCCTTGGACCTTCTTATTGACGATGAAACACAGATATTGCATCGGAATTAAATAGAAAATGCACATTGCCGACTTAAGTACAAGAAGACAGTCTCCTCTTACTGACTATGTTTTGAACCATTCCTGTGACACTAGTTAGAGATCCCGATGCTTCACTTCAGGTTTACTGTATCCCTCTGACCTTCTTATTGACGATGAAACACAGAAATTGTATCGGAATTAAATAGAAAAGGCACAATGCCGACTTAAGTGCACGAAGACTGACTCTTCTTACTGACAATGCTTTGAACCATTCCTGTGACGAAAGTTACAGATTCCGATGCTTCACTTCAGGTTTACTGTATCCCTTGGACCTTCTTATTGACGATGAAACACAGATATTGCATCGGAATTAAATACAAAAGGCACATTGCCGACTTAAGTACAAGAAGACAGTCTCCTCTTACTGACTATGTTTTGAACCATTCCTGTGACACTAGTTAGAGATCCCGATGCTTCACTTCAGGTTTACTGTATCCCTCTGACCTTCTTATTGACGATTAAACACAGTAATTGCATCGGAATTAAATTGAAAACGGCACAATCCGACTTAAGTACAAGAAGACTGACCCTTTTTACTGTCTATGTTTTGAACCATGCCTATGACACTAGTTATAGATTCCGATGCTTCACTTCAGGTTTACTGTATCCCTTGGACCTTCTTATTGACGATGAAATACAGAAATTGCATCGGAATTAAATACAAAAGCCAAAATGCCGACTTAAGTACAAGAGGACTGACTCTTCTTACTGTCTATGTTTTGAACCAATCCTGTGACGGAAGTTACAGATTCCGATGCTTCACTTCAGGTTTGTTGTATCCCTCTGACCTTCTTATTGACGATGAAACACAGAAATTGTATCGGAATTAAATAGAAAAGGCACAATGCCGACTTAAGTGCACGAAGACTGACTCTTCTTACTGACAATGCTTTGAACCATTCCTGTGACGCAAGTTACAGATTCCGATGCTTCACTTCAGGTTTACTGTATCCCTTGGACCTTCTTATTGACGATGAAACACAGATATTGCATCGGAATTAAATACAAAAGGCACATTGCCGACTTAAGTACAAGAAGACAGTCTCTTCTTACTGACTATGTTTTGAACCATTCCTGTGACACTAGTTAGAGATTCCGATGCTTCACTTCAGGTTTACTGTATCCCTCTGACCTTCTTATTGACGATGAAACACAGTAATTGCATCGGAATTAAATTGAAAACGGCACAATCCGACTTAAGTACAAGAAGACTGACCCTTTTTACTGTCTAAGTTTTGAACCATGCCTATGACACTAGTTATAGATTCCGATGCTTCACTTCCGGTTTACTGTATCCCTTGGACCTTCTTATTGACAATGAAACACAGAAATTGCATCGGAATTAAATAGACAAGGCCCAATGCCGACTTAGGTACAAGATGACTGACTCTTCTTACTGACAATGCTTTGAACCATTCCTGCGACGCTATTTACAGATTCCGATGCTTCACTTCAGGTTTACTGTATCCCTCGATCTTCTTATTGACGATGAAACACAGATATTGCATCGGAATTAAATACAAAATTCACAATGCCGACTTAAGTACAAGAAGTCTGACTCTTCTTACTGACGATGTTTTGAACCATTCCTGTAACACTAGTTAGAGCTTCCGATGCTTCACTTCAGCATTACTGTATCCCTCTGACCTTCTTATTGACGATGAAACACAGTAATTGCATCGGAATTAAATTGAAAAGGGCATAGTGCCGACTTAAGTACAAGAAGTCCGACACTTCTTACTGTCTATGTTTTCAACCATTCCTGTGACACTAGTTATGGATTCCAATGCTTCACTTCAGGTTTACCGTATCCCTTGGACCTTCTTATTGACGATGAAACACAGAAATTGCATCGGAAATAAATACAAGAGGCACAATGCCGAATTAACTACAAGAAGACTGACTCTTCTTAATGACTATGTTTTGAACCATTCCTGTGACACTAGTTATAGATTCCGATGCTTCACTTCAGGTATACTGTATCCCTCTGATCTTCTTATTGACGATGAAACACAGAAATTGCATCGGAATTTAATACAAAATGCACAATGCCGACTTAAGTACATGTAGACTAACTCTTCCTACTGTCTATGTTTTGAAACATTCCTGTGACACTAGTTATAGATTCCGATGCTTCATTTCAGGTTTACTGTATCCCTTGGACCTTCTTATTGACGATGAAACACAGAAATTGCATCGGAATTAAATACAAAAGGCACAATGCCGACTTAAGTACAAGAAGACTGACCTTTCTTACTGTCTATGCTTAGAACCATTCCTGTGACACTAGTTATAGATTCCGATGCTTCACTTCAGGTTTACTGTATCCCTTGGACCTTCTTATTGACGAGGAAACACAGAAATTGCAACGGAATTAAGTACAAAAGGCACAATCCCGACTTAAGTACAAGAAGACTGACACTTCCTACTATCTATGTTTTGAACCATTCCTGTGACACTAGTTAAAGATTCCGATGCTACACTTCAGGTTTACTGTATCCCTCTGACCTTCTAATTGACGATGAAACACAGAAATTGCATCGGAATTTAATACAAAAGGCACAATGCCGACTTAAGTACAAGAAGACTGACTCTTCTTACTGACTATGTTTTGAACCATTCCTGTGACACTAGTTATAGATTCCGATGATTCACTTCAGGTTTAATGTATCCCTTGGACCTTCTTGTTGACGATGAAACACAGAAATTGCATCGGAATATAATAGAAAACGCATAATGCCGACTTAAGCACAAGAAGACTGACTCTTCTTACTGTCTATGTTTGAACCATTCCTGTGACGGAAGTTACAGATTCTTATGCTTCACTTCAGGTTTATTGTATCCCTCTGACCTTCTTATTGACGATGAAGCACAGAAATTGTATCGGAATTAAATAGAAAAGGCACAATGCCGACTTAAGTACAAGAAGACTGACTCTTCCTACTGTCTATATTTTGAACCATTCCTGAGACACTAGTTATAGATTCCAATGCTTCACTTCAGGTTTACTGTATCCCTTGGAAGTTCTTATTGACGATCAAACACTGAAATTGCATCGGAATAAAATTGAAAAAGCACAATGCCGACTTAAGTACAAGAAGACTGACTCTTCTTACTGACTATGATTTGAACCATTCCTGTGACACTAGTTATAGATTCCGATGCTTCACTTCAGGTTTACTGTATCCCTCTGACCTTCTTATTGACGATGAAACACAGAAATTGCATGGGAATTAAATAGAAAAGGCACAATCCCGACTTAAGTACAAGAAGACTGACTCTTCTTTCTGACTAAGTTTTGAACCATTCCTGTTACACTAGTTATAGATTCCGATGTTTCACGTCAGGTTTTCTGTATCCCTCTGACCTTCTTATTGACGATGAAACACAGAAATTGCATCGGAATTAAATAGAAAAGGCACAATGCCGACTTAAGTACAAGAAGACTGACTATTCTTACTGACTGTTTTGAACCATTCCTGTGGCACTTGTTATAGATTCCGATGCTTCACTTCAGGTTTACTGTATCCCTCTGACCTTCTTATTGACGATGAAACACAGAAATTGCATCGGAATTAAATACAAATGGCACAATGCCACTTAAGTACAAGAAGACTGACTCTCGTTACTGTCTATGTTTTGAATCATTCCTGTGACACTAGTTATAGATTCCGATGCATCACATCAGGTTTACTGTATCCCTTGGACCTTCTTATTGACGATGAGACACAGAAATTGCATCGGTATTAAATACAAAAGCCACAATGCCGACTTAAGTACAAGAAGACTGACCTTTCTTACTGCCTATATTTTGAACCATTCTTGTGACACTAGTTATAGATTCCGACGCTTCACTTCAGGTTTACTGTATCCCTCGATCTTCTTATTGACGATGAAACACAGATATTGCATCGGAAATAAATACAAAAATCAAAATGCCGACTTAAGTACAAGAAGACTGACTCAACTGACTGTCTATGATTTGAACCATTCCTGTGACACTAGTTATAGATTCCGATGATTCACTTCAGGTTTACTGTATCCCTTGGACCTCCGTATTGACGATGAAACACAGAAATTGCATCGGAATTAAATACGAAAGGCACAATGCCGACTTAAGTGCAAGAAGACTTACTTTTCTTTCTGACTATGTTTGGAAGCATTCCTGTGACACTAGTTATAGATTCCGATGCTTCACTTCAGGTTTATTGTATCCCTCTGACCTTCTTATTGACGATGAAACACAGAAATTGCATCGGAATTAAATAGAAAAGGCACAATGGCGACTTAAGTACAAGAAGACTGATTCTTCTTACTGAATATGTTTTGAACCATTCCTGTGACACTAGTTATAGATTCCGATGCTTCACTTCAGGTTCACTGTATCCCTCTGAATTTCTTACTGAAGATGAAACACAGAAATTGCATCGGAATTAAATAGAAAATACACAATGCCGACTTATGTACAAGAAGACTGATTCTTCTTACTGTCTATGATTTGAACCATTCCTGTGACGCTAGTTACAGATTCCGATGCTTCACATCAGGTTTACTGTATTCCTCTGAAGATCTTATTGACGATGAAACACAGAAATTGCATCGGAATTAAATAGAATAGGCACAATGCCGACTTAAGTACAAGAAGACTGACTCTTCCTACTGTCTATGCTTTGAACCATTCCTGTGACACTAGTTATAGATTCCGATGCTTCACTTCAGGTTTAATGTATCCCTCTGACCTTCTTATTGACGATGAAACACAGAAATTGCATTGGAATTAAATACAAAAGGCACAATGCCGACTTAAATGCAAGAAGACTGACTCTTCTTACTGTCTATGTTTTGAACCATTCCTGTGACACTAGTTATAGATTCCGATGCTTCACTTCAGGTTTACTGCATCCCTCTGACCTTCTTATTGACGATGAAACGCAGAAATTGCATCGGAATTAAATACAAAAGGCACAATGCCGACTTAAGTACAAGAAGACTGACTCTTCTTACTGACCATGTTTTGAACCATTCCCGTGATACTAGTTATAGATTCCGATGATTCACTTCAGGATTACTGTATCCCTTGGACCTTCTTATTGACGATGAAACACAGAAATTGCATCGGAATCAAATACAAAAGGCACAATGCCGACTTAAGTACAAGAAGACTGACTCTTCTTACTGACTATGTTTTGAACCATTCCTGTGACACTAGTTATAGATTCCGATGCTTCACTTCAGGTTTACTGTATACCTTGGACCTTCTTATTGACGATGAAACACAGATATTGCATCGGAATTAAATACAAAAGGCACATTGCCGGCTTAAGTACAAGAAGACAGTCTCTTCTTACTGACTATGTTTTGAACCCTTCCTGTGACACTAGTTAGAGATTCCGATGCTTCACGTCAGGTTTACTGTATCCCTCTGACCTTCGTATTGACGATGAAACACAGTAATTGCATCGGAATTAAATTGAAAAGGGCACAATGCCGACTTAAGTACAAGAAGACTGACTCTTCGTACTGTCTATGTTTTGAACCATGCCTATGACACTAGTTATAGATTCCGATGCTTCACTTCAGGTTTACCGTATCCCTTGGACCTTCTTATTGACGATGAATCACAGAAATTGCTTCGGAATTAAATACAAAAGCCAAAATGCCAACTTAAGTACAAGAGGACTGACTCTTCTTACTGACTATGGTTTGAACCATTCCTGTGACACTAGTTATAGATTCCGATGCTTCACTTCAGGTGTACTGTATCCCTCTGACCTTCTTATTGACGATGAAACACAGAAAGTGCAATGGAATTAAATAGAAAAGGCACAATGCCGACTTGAGTACAAGAAAAATGACTCTTCCTACTGTCTATGTTTTGAACCATTTCTGTGACACTAGTTATAGATTCCGATGCCTCACTTCTGGTTTACTGTATCCCTTGGACTCTCTTATTGACGATGAAACACAGAAATTGCATCGGAATTAAATACAAAAGCCACAATGCCGACATAAGTACAAGAAGACTGACTCTTCTTACTGACTATGTTTTGAACCATCCTGTGACACTAGTTAAAGATTCCGATGGTTCACTTCAGGTTTACTGTATCCCTTGGACCTTCTTACTGACGATGAAACACAGATATTGCATCGGAAATAAATACAAAATACACATTGCCGACTTAAGTACAAGAAGACTGACTCTTCTTACTGACTGTTTTGAACGATTCCTGTGACACTAGTTATAGATTCCGATGCTTCACTTCAGGTTTACTGTATCCATCTGACCTTCTTATTGACGATGAAACACAGAAATTGCATCGGAATTAAATAGAAAAGGCACAATGCCGACTTAAGTACAAGAAGACTGACCCTTCTTACTGTCTATGATTTGAACCATTCCTGTGACACTAGTTATAGATTCCGATGCTTCACTTCAGGTTTACTGTATCCCTTGGACCTTCTTATTGACGATGAAACACAGAAATTGCATCGGAATTAAATAGACAAGGCCCAATGCCGACTTAGGTACAAGATGACTGACTCTTCTTACTGACAATGTTTTGAACCGTTCCTGCGACGCTATCTACAGAATCCGATGCTTCACTTCAGGTTTACTGTATCCCTTGGACCTTCGTATTGACGATGAAACACAGATATTGCATCGGAATTAAATACAAAAGTCACAATGCAGACTTAAGTACAAGAAGTCTGACTCTTCTTACTGACGATGTTTTGAACCATTCCTGTTACACTAGTTAGAGCTTCCGATGCTTCACTTCAGCATTACTGTATCCCTCTGACCTTCTTATTGACGATGAAACACAGTAATTGCATCGGAATTAAATTGAAAAGGGCATAATGCCGACTTAAGTACAAGAGGTCCGACACTTCTTACTGTCTATGTTTTCAACCATTCCTGTGACACTAGTTATAGATTCCAATGCTTCTTTTCAGGTTTACCGTATCCCTTGGACCTTCTTATGGACGATGAAACACAGAAATTGCATCGGAAATAAAAACAAGAGGCAGAATGCCGACTTAACTACAAGAAGACTGACTCTTCTTACTGACTATGTTTTGAACCATTCCTGTGACACTAGTTATAGATTCCGGTGCTTCACTTCAGGTATACTGTATCCCTCTGACCTTCTTATTGACGATGAAACACAGAAATTGCATCGGAATTAAATACAAAATGCACAATGCCGACTTAAGTACAAGAAGAATGACTCTTCCTACTGTCTATGTTTTGAACCACTTCTGTGACACTAGTTATAGATTCCGATGCCTCACTTCTGGTTTACTGTATCCCTTGGACTTTCTTATTGACGATGAAACACAGAAATTGCATCGGAATTAAATACAAAAGCCACAATGCCGACTTAAGTACAAGAAGACTGACTCTTCTTACTGTCTATGCTTAGAACCATTCCTGTGACACTAGTTATAGATTCCGATGCGTCACTTTAGGTTTACTGTATCCCTTGGACCTTATTACTGACGAGGAAACACAGAAATTGCATCGGAATTAAGTACAAAAGGCACAATCCCGACTTAAGTACAAGAAGACTGACACTTCCTACTATCTATGTTTTGAACCATTCCTGTGACACTAGTTAAAGATTCCGATGCTACACTTCAGGTTTACTGTATCCCTCTGACCTTCTTATTGACGACGAAACACAGAAATTGCAACGGAAATTAATACAAAAGGCACAATGCCGACTTAAGTACAAGAAGACTGACTATTCTTACTGACTGCTTCAACCTTTCCTGTGACACTAGTTATAGATTCAGATGCTTCACTTCAGGTTTACTGTATCCGTCTGACCTTCTTATTGACGATGAAGCACAGAAATTGGATCGGAATTAAATAAAAATGGCACAATGACGACTTAAGTACAAGAAGACTGACTCTCCTTACTGTCTATGATTTGAACCATTCCTGTCATACTAGATATAGATTCCGATGCTTCACTTCAGGTTTACTGTATCCCTTGGACCTTCTTGTTGACGATGAAACACAGAAATTGCATCGGAATAAAATAGAAAACGCATTATGCCGACTTAAGCACAAGAAGACTTACTCTTCTTACTGTCTATGTTTGAACCATTCCTGTGACGGAAGTTACAGATTCTTATGCTTCACTTCAGGTTTATTGTATCCCTCTGACCTTCTTATTGACTATGAAACACAGAAATTGTATCGGAATTAAATAGAAAAGGCACAATGCCGACTTAAGTACAAGAAGACTGACTCTTCCTACTGTCTACATTTTGAACCATTCCTGAGACACTAGTTATTGATTCCAATGCTTCACTTCAGGTTTACTGTATCCCTTGGACGTTCTTATTGACGATGAAACACTGAAATTGCATCGGAATTAAATAGAAAAAGCACAATGCCGACTTAAGTACAAGAAGACTGACTCTTCTTACTGACTATGATTTGAACCATTCCTGTGACACTAGTTATAGATTCCGATGCTTCACTTCAGGTTTACTGTATCCCTCAGACCTTCTTATTGACGATGAAACACAGAAATTGCATCGGAATTAAATAGAAAAGGCACAATGCCGACTTAAGTACAAGAAGACTGACTATTCTTACTGACTGTTTTGAACCATTCCTGTGGCACTTGTTATAGATTCCGATGCTTCACTTCAGGTTTACTGTATCCCTCTGACCTTCTTATTGACGATGAAACACAGAAATTGCATCGGAATTAAATACAAATGGCACAATGCCACTTAAGTACAAGAAGACTGACTCTCCTTACTGTCTATGTTTTGAATCATTCCTGTGACACTAGTTATAGATTCCGATGCATCACATCAGGTTTACTGTATCCCTTGGAGCTTCTCATTGACGATGAGACACAGAAATTGCATGGGTATTAAATACAAAAGCCACAATGCCGACTTAAGTACAAGAAGACTGACCTTTCTTTCTGCCTATATTTTGAACCATTCTTGTGACACTAGTTATAGATTCCGACGCTTCACTTCAGGTTTACAGTATCCCTCGATCTTCTTATTGACGATGAAACACAGATATTGCATCGGAATTAAATACAAAAATCAAAATGCAGACTTAAGTACAAGAAGACTGACTCAACTGACTGTCTATGATTTGAACCATTCCTGTGACACTAGTTACAGATTCCGATGATTCACTTCAGGTTTACTGTATCCCTTGTACCTCCGTATTGACGATGAAACACAGAAATTGCATCGGAATTAAATACAAAAGGCACAATGCCGACTTAAGTGCAAGAGGACTCACTCTTCTTTCTGACTACGTTTGGAAGCATTCCTGTGACACTAGTTATAGATTCCGATGCTTCACTTCAGGTTTATTGTATCCCTCTGACCTTCTTATTGACGATGAAACACAGAAATTGCATCGGAATTAAATAGAAAGGGCACAATGCCGACTTAAGTGCAAAAAGACTGACTCTTCTTACTGTCTATGTTTTGAACCACTCCTGTGACACTAGTTATAAATTCCGATGCTTCGCTTCAGGTTTACTGTATTCCTCTGAAGATCTTATTGACGATGAAACACAAAAATTGCATCGGAATTAAATAGAATAGGCACAATGCCGACTTAAGTACAAGGAGACTGACTCTTCCTACTGTCTATGCTTTGAACCATTCCTGTGACACTAGTTATAGATTCCGATGCTTCATTTCAGGTTTAATGTATCCCTCTGACCTTCTTATTGACGATGAAACACAGAAATTGCATCGGAATTAAATACAAAAGGCACAATGCCGACTTAAGTGCAAAAAGACTGACTCTTCTTACTGTCTATGTTTTGAACCATTCCTGTGACACTAGTTATAGATTCCGATGCTTCACTTCAGGTTTAATGTATCCCTCTGAACTTCTTACGGACGATGAAACGCAGAAATTGCATCGGGATTAAATAGAAAAGGCACAATGCCGACTTAAGTACAAGATGACTGACTCTTCTTACTGTCTATGGTTTGAACCATTCCTGTGACACTAATTATAGATTCCGATGCTTTACTTCAGGTTTACTGTATCCCTTGGACCTTCTTATTGACGATGAAACACAGATATTGCATCGGAATTAAATTGAAAAGGCACAATGCCGACTTAAGTACAAGAAGACTGACTCTTCTTACTGTCTATGATTTGAACCATTCCTGTGACGCTAGTTACAGATTCCGTTGCTTCACTTTTCGTTTACTGTATCCCTCTGACCATCTTATTGACGATGATACACAGAAATTGCATCGGAATTAAATAGAAGAGGCACACTGCCGACTTAAGCACAAGAAAACTGACTCTTCCTACTGTCTATGCTTTGAACCATTCCTGTGACACTAGTTATAGATTCCGATGCTTCACTTCAGGTTTACTATATCCCTCTGACCTTCTTATTGACGATGAAACACAGAAAATGCATCGGAATTATATACAAATGGCACAATGCCACTTAAGTACAAGACGACTGACTCTCCTTACTGTCAATGTTTTCAACCATTCCTGTGACACTAGTTATAGATTCCGATGCTTCACTTCAGGTTTACTGTATCCCTCTGAGCTTCTTACTGACAATGAAACGCAGAAATTGCATCATAATTAAATAGAAAAGGCACAATGCCGACTTAAGTACAAGAAGACTGACTCTTCTTACTGTCTATGGTTTGAACCATTCCTGTGACACTAGTTATAGATTCCGATGCTTTACTTCAGGTTTACTGTATCCCTTGGACCTTTTTATTGACGATGAAGCACAGAAATTGCATCGGACTTAAATAGAAAAGGCACAATGCCGACATAAGTACAAGAAGACTGACTCCTCTTACTGTCTATGATTTGAACCATTCCTGTGACGCTAGTTACAGATTCCGATGCTTCACTTCACGTTTACTGTATCCCTCTGAACATCTTATTGACTATGAAACACAGAAATTGCATCGGAATTAAATAGAAAAGGCACAATGCCGACTTACGTACAAGAAGACTGACTCTTCCTACTGTCTATGTTTTGAACCGTTCCTGTGACTCTAGTTATAGATTCCGATGCTTCACTTCAGGTTTAATGTATCCCTCTGACCTTCTTATTGACGATGAAACACAGAAATTGCATCGGAATTAAATACAAAAGGCACAATGCCGACTTAAGTACAAGAAGACTGACTCTTCCTACTGACTATGTTTTGAACCATTCCTGTGACACTACTTATAGATTCCGATGCTTCACTTCAGGTTTACAGTATCTCTCTGTCCTTCTTATTGACGATGAAACACAGAAATAGCATCGGAATTAAATAGAAAAGGCACAATGCCGACCTAAGTACAAGAAGACTGAGTCTTCCTACTGTCTATGTTTTAAACCAATCCTGTGACACTAGTTAGAGATTCCGATGCTTGACTTCAGATTTACTGTATCCCTCTGTCCTTCTTATTGACGATGAAACACAGTAATTGCATCGGAATTAAATTGAAAAGGGCACTATGCCGACTTAAGTACAAGAAGACTGACTCTTCCCACTGTCCATGTTTTGAACCATTCCTGTGACACTAGTTATAGATTCCGATTCTTCACTTCAGGTTTACAGTATCCCTCTGACCTTCTTATTGAAGATGAAACATAGAAATTGCATCGGAATTAAATAGAAAAGGCACAATGCCGACTTAAGTACAAGAAGACTGACTCTTCTTGCTGTCTATGTTTTGAATTATTCCTGTGACACTAGTTATAGATTCCGATGCCTCACTTCTGGTTTACTGTATCCCTCTGACTTTCTTATTGACGATGAAACACAGTAATTGCATCGGAATTAAATAGAAAAGGCACAATGCCGACTTAAGTACAAGAAGACTGACTCTTCCTACTGGCTATAATTGAACTATTCTTGTGACACTAATTATAGATTCCGATGCTTCACTTCAGGTTTACTGTATCCCTCTGACCTTCTTATTGGCGATCAAACACAGATATTGCATCGGAATTAAATAGAAAACGCACAATGCCGACATAAGTACAAGAAGACTGACTCTTCCAAGTGAGTATGTTTTGAACCATTCCTGTGACACTAGTTATAGAATCCGATTCTTCACTTCAGGTTTACTGTATCCCTCTGACCTTCTAATTGACGATGAAACACAGATATTGCATCGGAATTAAATACAAAAGGCATAATGCCGACTCAAGTACAAGAGGAATGACTCTTCTTACTGCCTATGTTTTGAACCATTCCTGTGACACTAGTTATAGATTCCGATGCCTCACTTCAGGTTTACTGTATCCCTCTGACCTTCTTATTGACGATGAAACACAGAAATTGCATCGGAATTAAATAGAAAAGGCACAATGCCGACTTAAGTACAAGAAGACTGAATCTTCTTACTCTCTATGCTTTGAACCATTCCTGTGACACTAGTTATAGATTCCGTTGCTTATCTTCAGGTTTACTGTGTCCCTCTGACCTTCTTATTGACGATGAAACACAGAAATTGCATCGGAATTAAATTCAAAAGGCACAATGCGGACTCAAGTACAAGAAGACTGAATCTTCTTGCTGTCTATGTTTTGAACCATTCCTGTGACGCTAGTTACAGATTCCGATGCTTCTCTTCAGGTTTACTGTTTCCCTTGGACCTTCTTGTTAACGAAGAATCACTGATAATGCATCGGAATTAAATACAAAAGGCACAAAGCCGACATAAGTACAAGAAGACTGACTCTTCTTACTGACTATGTTATAAACCATTCCTGTGACACTAGTTAGAAATTCCGATGCTTCACTTCAGGTTTCCGGTATCCCTATGACCTTCTTATTGACGATGAAACACAGAAATTGCATCGGAATTAAAAACAAAAGGCACAATGCCGACTTAAGTGCAGGAAGAGTGACTCTTCTTACTGTCTATGTTTTGAACCATTCCTGTGAGGCTAGTTACAGATTCCGATGCTTCACTTCAGGTTTACTGTATCCCTTGGACCTTCTTATTGACGATGAAACACAGATAGGGCATCGGAATTAAATAGAAAAGCCACAATGCCGAATTGAGTACAAGAACACCGACTCTTCCTACTGTCTATGCTTTGAACCAATCCTGTGACACTAGTTATAGATTCCGATGCTTCACTTCAGGTTTACTATATCCCTCTGACCTTCTTATTGACGATGAAACACAGAAAATGCATCGGAATTATATACAAATGGCACAATGCCACTTAAGTACAAGAAGACTGACTCTCCTTACTGTCAATGTTTTGAACCATTCCTGTGACACTAGTTATAGATTCCGATGCATCACTTCAGGCTTACTGTATCCCTTGCACATTCCTATTGACGATGAGACACAGAATTTGCAACGGTATTAAATACAAAAGGCACAATGCTGACTTAAGTACAAGAAGACTGACCCTTGTTACTGTCTATGTTTTGAACCATTCCTGTGACACTAGTTATAGATTCTGGTGCTTCACTTCAGGTTTACTGTATCCCTCTGACCTTCTTATTGACGATGAAACACAGAAATTGCATCGGAATTAAATACAAAAATTAAAATGCCGACTTAAGTACAAGAAGACTGACTCAACTTACTGTCTATGATTTGAACCATTCCTGTGACACTAGGTATTGATTCCGATGATTCATTTCAGGTTTACCGTATTCCTTGGACCTCCGTATTGACGATGAAACACAGAAATTGCATCGGAATTAAATAGAAAAGGCACAATGCCGACTTAAGTACAAGAAGACTGATTCTTCTTACTGAATATGTTTTGAACCATTCCTGTGACACTAGTTATAGATTCCGATGCTTCACTTCAGGTTTACTGTATCCCTCTGAACTTCTTACTGACGATGAAACGCAGAAATTGCATCATAATTAAATAGAAAAGGCACAATGCCGACTTAAGTACAATAAGACTGACTCTTCTTACTGTCTATGGTTTGACCCATTCCTGTGACACTAGTTATAGATTCCGATGCTTTACTTCAGGTTTACTGTATCCCTTGGACCTTTTTATTGACGATGAAGCACAGAAACTGCATCGGAATTAAATAGAAAAGGCACAATGCCGATATAAGTACAAGAAGACTGACTCCTCTTACTGTCTATGATTTGAACCATTCCTGTGACGCTAGTTACAGATTCCGATGCTTCACTTCACGGTTACTGTATCCCTCTGAACATCTTATTGACGATGAAACACAGAAATTGCATCGGAATTAAATACAAAAGGCACAATGCCGACTTAAGTGCAAGAAGACTGACTCTACTTACTGTCTATGTTTCGAACCATTCCTGTGACGCTAGTTACAGATTCCGATGCTTCACTTCAGGTTTACTGCATCTCTCTGAACTTCTTATTGACGAAGAAACACAGAAATTGCATCGGAATTAAACAAAAGGCACAATGTCGACTTAAGTACAAGATTACTGACTCTTCCTACTGACTATGTTTTGAACCATTCCTGTGACACTAGTTATAGATTCCGATGATTCACTTCAGGATTACTGTATCCCTTGGACTTTCTTATTGACGATGAAACACAGAAATTGACTGAAACTTCTTTCTGACTATGTTTTGAACCATTCCTGTGACACTAGTTATAGATTCCGATGCTTCACTTCAGGTTTACTGTATCTCTCTGTCCTTCTTATTGACGATGAAACACAGAAATAGCATCGGAATTAAATAGAAAAGGCACAATGCCGACCTAAGTACAAGAAGACTGAGTCTTCATACTGTCTATGTTTTAAACCAATCCTGTGACACTAGTTAGAGATTCCGATGCTTGACTTCAGATTTACTGTATCCCTCTGTCCTTCTTATTGACGATGAAACACAGTAATTGCATCGGAATTAAATTGAAAAGGGCACAATGCCGACTTAAGTACAAGAAGACTGACTCTTCCTACTGTCCATGTTTTGAACCATTCCTGTGACACTAGTTATAGATTCCGATGCTTCACTTCAGGTTTACAGTATCCCTCTGACCCTCTTATTGAAGATGAAACATAGAAATTGCATCGGAATTAAATAGAAAAGGCACAATGCCGACTTAAGTACAAGAAGACTGACTCTTCTTGCTGTCTATGTTTTGAATTATTCCTGTGACACTAGTTATAGATTCCGATGCCTCACTTCTGGTTTACTGTATCCCTCTGACTTTCTTATTGACGATGAAACACAGTAATTGCATCGGAATTAAATAGAAAAGGCACATTGCCGACTTAAGTACAAGAAGACTGACTCTTCCTACTGGCTATAATTGAACTATTCTGGTGACACTAATTATAGGTTCCGATGCTTCACTTCAGGTTTACTGTATCCCTCTGACCTTCTCATTGGCGATCAAACACAGATATTGCATCGGAATTAAATAGAAAACGCACAATGCCGACTTAAGTACAAGAAGACTGACCCTTCCAAGCGAGTATGTTTTGAACCATTCCTGTGACACTAGTTATAGATTCCGATTCTTCACTTCAGGTTTACTGTTTCCCTCTGACCTTCTAATTGACGATGAAACACAGATATTGCATCGGAATTAAATACAAAAGGCACAATGCCGACTCAAGTACAAGAAGACTGAGTCTTCCTACTGTCTATGTTTTGAACCATTCCTGTGACACTAGTTAGAGATTCCGATGCTTCACTTCAGGTTTACGGTATCCCTCTGACCTTCTTATTGACGATGAAACACAGCAATTGCATCGGAATTCAATTAAAAGGCACAATGCCGACTTAAGTACAAGAAGACTGAATCTTCTTACTCTCTATGCTTTGAACCATTCCTGTGACACTAGTTATAGATTCCGTTGCTGAACTTCAGGTTTACTGTGTCCCTCTGACCTTCTTATTGACGATGAAACACAGAAATTCCATCGGAATTAAATTCAAAAGGCACAATGCCGACTCAAGTACAAGAAGACTGAGTCTTCCTACTGTCTATGTTTTGAACCATTCCTGTGACACTAGTTAGAGATTCCGATGCTTCACTTCAGGTTTACGGTATCCCTCTGACCTTCTTATTGACGATGAAACACAGCAATTGCATCGGAATTCAATTAAAAGGCACAATGCCGACTTAAGTACAAGAAGACTGACTCTTCTTACTGACTATGCTTTGAACCATTCCTGTGACACTAGTTATAGATTCCGATGCTTCACTTCAGGTTTACTGTATGCCTCTGACCTTCGTATTGACGATGAAACACAGAAATTGCATCGGAATTAGGTAGAAAAGGCTCAATGCCGACTTAAGTACAAGAAGACTGACTCTTCATTCTGACTATGTTTGAAAGCATTCCTGTGACACTAGTTATAGATTCCGATGCTTCACTTCAGGTTTACTGTATCACTCTGACCTTCTTATTGGCGATCAAACACAGAAATTGCATCGGAATTAAATACAAATGGCACAATGCCGACTCAAGTACAAGAAGACTGAGTCTTCCTACTGCCTATGTTTTGAACCATTCCTGTGACACTAGTTATAGATTCCGATGCTTCACTTCAGGTTTACGGTATCCCTCTGACCTTCTTATTGACGATGAAACACAGCAATTGCATCGGAATTCAATTAAAAGGCACAATGCCGACTTAAGTACAAGAAGACTGATCCTTCTTACTGTCTATGTTTTGAACCATTCCTGTGACACTAGTTATAGATTCCGATGCTTCACTTCAGGTTTACAGTATCCCTCTGACCCTCTTATTGAAGATGAAACATAGAAATTGCATCGGAATTAAATAGAAAAGGCACAATGCCGACTTAATTACAAGAAGACTGACTCTTCTTGCTGTCTATGCTTTGAATTATTCCTGTGACACTAGTTATAGATTCCGATGCCTCACTTCTGGTTTACTGTATCCCTCTGACTTTCTTATTGACGATGAAACACAGTAATTGCATCGGAATTAAATAGAAAAGGCACATTGCCGACTTAAGTACAAGAAGACTGACTCTTCCTACTGGCTATAATTGAACTATTCTTGTGACACTAATTATAGATTCCGATGCTTCACTTCAGGTTTACTGTATCCCTCTGACCTTCTCATTGGCGATCAAACACAGATATTGCATCGGAATTAAATAGAAAACGCACAATGCCGACTTAAGTACAAGAAGACTGACCCTTCCAAGTGAGTATGTTTCGAACCATTCCTGTGACACTAGTTATAGATTCCGATTCTTCACTTCAGGTTTACTGTTTCCCTCTGACCTTCTAATTGACGATGAAACACAGATATTGCATCGGAATTAAATACAAAAGGCACAATGCCGACTCAAGTACAAGAAGACTGAGTCTTCCTACAGTCTATGTTTTGAACCATTCCGGTGACACTAGTTAGAGATTCCGATGCTTCACTTCAGGTTTACGGTATCCCTCTGACCTTCTTATTGACGATGAAACACAGCAATTGCATCGGAATTCAATGAAAAGGCACAATGCCGACTTAAGTACAAGAAGACTGACTCTTCTTACTGACTATGCTTTGAACCATTCCTGTGACACTAGTTATAGATTCCGATGCTTCACTTCAGGTTTACTGTATGCCTCTGACCTTCGTATTGACGATGAAACACAGAAATTGCATCGGAATTAGATAGAAAAGGCTCAATGCCGACTTAAGTACAAGAAGACTGACTCTTCTTGCTGTCTATGTTTTGAACCATTCCTGTGACGCTAGTTACAGATTCCGATGCTTCACTTCAGGTTTACTGTTTCCCTTGGACCTTCTTATTAACGAAGAATCACTGATAATGCATCGGAATTAAATACAAAAGGCACAAAACCGACATAAGTACAAGAAGACTGACTCTTCTTACTGACTATGTTTTAAACCATTCCTGTGACACTAGTTAGAAATTCCGATGCTTCACTTCAGGTTTACGGTATCCCTATGACCTTCTTATTGACGATGAAACACAGTAATTGCATCGGAATTAAATTGAAAAGGGCACAATGCCGACATAAGTACAAGAAGACTGACTCTTCTTACGGTCTATGTTTTGAACCATTCCTGTGACACTAGTCATAGATTCCGATACTTCACTTCAGGTTTACTGTATCCCTTGGACCTTCTTATTGACGATGAAACACAGAAATTGCATCGGTATTAAATACAAAAGGCACAACGCCGACTTAACTACATGTAGACTGACTCTTACTACTGTCAATGATTTGAAACATTCCTGTGACCTTAGTAATAGATTCCGATGGTTCATTTCAGGTTTACTGTATCCCTTGGACCATCTTATTGACGATGAAACACAGAAAGGGCATCGGAATTAAATACAAAAGGCACAATGCCGACTTAGGTACAAGAAGATTGATCCTCCTTACTGTCTATGTTTTGAACCATTCCTGTGACACTAGTTATAGATTCCGATGCCTCACTTCAGGTTTACTGTATCCCTCTGTCCTTCTTACTGACGATGAAACACAGAAATTGCATCGGAATGGAATACAAAAATTAAAATGCCGAATTAAGTTCAAGAAGACTGACTCAACTTACTGTCTATGATTTGAAACATTCCTGTGACACTAGTTATAGATTCCGATGCTTCACTTCAGGTTTGCTGTATTTCTGGGACCTCCGTATTGACGATGAAACACAGAAATTGCATCGAAATTAAATAGAAAAGGCTCAATGCCGACTTACGTACAAGAAGACTGACTCTTCATTCTGACTATGTTTGAATGCATTCCTGTGACACTAGTTATAGATTCTGATGCTTCACTTCAGGTTTACTGTATCCCTCTGACCTT
Source organism: Schistocerca piceifrons (assembly GCF_021461385.2). Classification (NCBI taxonomy): domain Eukaryota; kingdom Metazoa; phylum Arthropoda; class Insecta; order Orthoptera; family Acrididae; genus Schistocerca; species Schistocerca piceifrons. The sequence continues at coordinate 221,137 of NW_025728227.1, forward strand.
CTTATTGGCGATCAAACACAGAAATTGCATCGGAATTAAATACAAATGGCACAATGCCGACTCAAGTACAAGAAGACTGAGTCTTCCTACTGTCTATGTTTTGAACCATTCCTGTGACACTAGTTATAGATTCCGATGCTTCACTTCAGGTTTACGGTATCCCTCTGACCTTCTTATTGACGATGAAACACAGCAATTGCATCGGAATTCAATTAAAAGGCACAATGCCGACTTAAGTACAAGAAGACTGATCCTTCTTACTGTCTATGTTTTGAACCATTCCTGTGACACTAGTTATAGATTGCGATGCCTCACTTCAGGTTTACTGTATCCCTCTGTCCTTCTTATTGACGATGAAACACAGAAATTGCATCGGAATTGAATACAAAAATCAAAATGCCGACTTATGTTCAAGAAGACTGACTCAACTTACTGTCTATGATTTGAACCATTCCTGTGACACTAGTTATAGATTCCGATGATTCACTTCAGGTTTGCTGTATTTCTGGGACCTCCGTATTGACGATGAAACACAGAAATTGCATCGGAATTAAATAGAAAAGGCTCAATGCCGACTTAAGTACAAGAAGACTGACTCTTCATTCTGACCATGTTGGGAAGCATTCCTCTGACACTAGTTATAGATTCCAATGCTTCACTTAAGGTTTATTGTATCCCTCTGTCCTTCTTATAGACGATGAAACACAGATATTGCATCGGAATTAAATAGAAAAGGCACAATGCCGACTTAAGTACAAGAAGACTGACTCTACTTACCGTCTATGATTTGAACCATTCCTGTGACGCTAGTTATAGATTCTGATGCTTCACTTCAGGTTTACCGTATCGCTCCGACCATCTTATAGACGATGATTTACAGAAATTGAAACGGAGTTAAATAGAAAAGGCACAATGCGGATTTAAGTACAAGAAGACTGACTCTTCTTTCTGACTATGTTTTGAACCATTCCTGTGACACCAGTTATAGATTCCGATGCTTCACTCAGGTTTACTGTATCTCTTGGACCCTCTTATTGACGATGAAACACAGAAATTGCATCGGAATTAAATACAAAATGCACAATGCCGCCTTAAGTACAAGAAGACTGACTCTTCTTGCTAACTATGTTTCGAACCATTCCTGGGACACTAGTTACAGATTCCGATGCTTCACTTCAGGTTAACTGTATCCCTTTGACCTTCTTTTTGACGATGGAACAAAGAAATTGTATCGGAATTAAAATCACATGGCACAATGCCGACTTAAGTACATGTAGACTGAATCTTCCTATTGTCTACGATTTGAACCATTCCTGTGACACTATTTATAGATTCCGATGCTTCACTACAAGTTTACTGTATCCCTCTGACATTCTTATTGACGATGAAACACCGATATTGCATCGGAATTAAACATAAAAGGCACAATTCCGTCGTAAGTACAAGAAGACTGACCCCTGTCACTGTCTATGTTTTGAACCATTCCTGTGACACTAGTTACAGATTCCGATGATTCACTTCAGGTTTACTGTATCCCTCTGACCTTCTTATTGACGATGAAACACAGAAATTGCATCGGAATTAAATACAAAAGGCACAATGCCGACTCAAGTACAAGAAGATTGAGTCTTTCTACTAGCTATGTTATGAACCATTCCTGTGACACTAGTTATAGATTCCGATGCTTCACTTCAGGTTTCCTGTGTCCCTCTGACCTTCTTATTGACGAGGAAACACAGAAATTGCATCGGAATTAAATACAAAAGGCACAATGCCGACTTAAGTACAAGAAGACTGACCCTTCTTACTGACTATGTTTTGAACCATTCCTGTGACACTAGTTAGAGATTCCGATGCTTCACTTCAGGTTTACGGTATCCCACTGACCTTCATATTGACGATGAAACACAGAAACTGCATCGGAATTCAATAAAAAGGCACAATGCCGACTTAAGTACAAGAAGACTGACTCTTCTTACTGACTATGTTTTGAACCATTCCTGTGACACTAGTTACAGATTCCGATGCTTCACTTCAGGTTTACTGTATCCCTCTGACCATCTTATTGACGATGAAACACAGAAATTGCATCGGAATTAAATAGAAGAGGCACAATGCCGATTTAAGTACAAGAAGACTGACTCTTCCTACGGTCTATGATTCCAACCATTCCTGTGACACTAGTAATAGATTCCGATGCTTCACATCAGGTTTACTGTATCTCTCTGACCCCTTATTGACGATGAAACACAGAAATTGCATTGGAATTTGATACAAAATGCACAATGCCGACTACAGTGCAAAAGGACCGACTCTTCTTACTGTCTATGTTTTGAACCTTTTCTGTGACACTAGATATAGATTCCGATGTTTCACTTCAGGTTTACTGTATCCCTTATACCTTCTTTTTGACGACGAAACACAGAAATTGCATCGGAATTAAATAGAAAAGACACAATGCTGACTTGAGTACAAGAAGACTGACCCTTCCGATTGTCTATCTTTTGAACCAATCCTCTGACACTAGTTATAGATTCCGATGTTTCACTTCAGGTTTACTGTATCCCTTGGACCTTCGTATTGACGATGAAACACAGAAATTGCATCGGAATTAAATAGAAAAGGCACATTGCCGACTTAAGTACAAGAAGACTGACTCATTTTACTCTCTATGATTTGAACCATTCCTGTGACACTAGTTGCAGATTCCGATGCTTCACTTCTGGTTCACTGTATGTCTCTGACCTTCTTATTGACGATGAAACACAGAAATTGCAGCGGAATTAAATACAAAAGGCACAATGCTGACTCAAGTACAAGAACACTGAGTCTTCCTACTGTCTATGTTTTGAACTATTCCTGTGACACTAGTTATAGATTCCGCTGCTTAACTTCAGGTTTACTGTATCCCTCTGAACCTCTTATTGACGATGAAACACAGAAATTGCATCCGAAGTAAATAGAAAAGGCACAATACTGACTTAAGTACAAGAAGACTGACTCATTTTACTCTCTATGATTTGAACCATTCCTGTGACATTAGTTATAGATTCCGATGGTTCACTTCAGGTGTACTGTATCCCTCTGACCTTCTTATTGACGATGAAACACAGAAATTGCATCGGAATTAAATAGAAAAGGCACAATGCCGACTTAAGTACAAGCAGACTGACTCTTCTTTCTGACTATGTTTTGAACCATTCCTGTGACACTAGTTATAGAATCCGATGCTTAATTTCAGGTTTACTGTATCCCTTGGACCTTCCTATTGACGATGAAACACAGAAAAGGCAACGGAATTAAATAGAAAAGGCACAATGCCGATTTAAGTACAAGAAGACTGACTCTTCCTACTGTCTATGCTTTGAACCATTCCTGTGACACTAGTTACAGATTCCGATGCTTCACTTCGGGTTTACCGTATCCCTCTGACCTTCGTATGGACGATGAAATACAGAAATTGCATCGGAATTAACTACCAAAAGCACAATGCCGACTTAAGTACAAGATGACTGACTCTTCTTACTGTCTATGTTTTGAACCATTCCTGTGACACTAGTTATAGATTCCGATGCTTCACTTCAGGTTTATTGTATCCCTCTGACCTTCTTATTGACGATGAAACACAGAAATTGCATCGGAATTAAATACAAAAGGCACAATGCCGACTTAAGTGCAAAAAGACTGACTCTTCTTACTGTCTATGTTTTGAACCATTCCTGTGACACTAGTTATAGATTCCGATGCTTCACTTCAGGTTTAATGTATCCCTCTGAACTTCTTACGGACGATGAAACGCAGAAATTGCATCGGGATTAAATAGAAAAGGCACAATGCCAACTTAAGTACAAGATGACTGACTCTTCTTACTGTCTATGGTTTGAACCATTCCTGTGACACTAGTTATAGATTCCGATGCCTTACTTCAGGTTTACTGTATCCCTTGGACCTTCTTATTGACGATGAAACACAGATATTGCATCGGAATTAAATTGAAAAGGCACAATGCCGACTTAAGTACAAGAAGACTGACTCTTCTTACTGTCTATGATTTGAACCATTCCTGTGACGCTAGTTACAGATTCCGTTGCTTCACTTTTCGTTTACTGTATCCCTCTGACCATCTTATTGACGATGAAACACAGAAATTGCATCGGAATTAAATAGAAGAGGCACAATGCCGACTTAAGCACAAGAAGACTGACTCTTCCTACTGTCTATGTTTTGAACCATTCCTGTGACACTAGTTATAAATTCCGATGCTTCGCTTCAGGTTTAATGTATCCCTCTGACCTTCTTATTGACCATGAAACACAGAAATTGCATCGAAATTAAAAACAAAAGGCACAATGCCGACTTAAGTGCAAGAAGACTGACTCTTCTTACTGTCTATGTTTTGAACCATTCCTGTGAGGCTAGTTACAGATTCCGATGCTTCACTTCAGGTTTACTGCATCCCTCTGACCTTCTTATTGACGATGAAACACAGAAATTGCATCGGAATTAAATACAAAAGGCACAATGCCGACTTAAGTACATGTAGACTGACACTTCCTACTGTCTATGTTTTGAAACATTCCTGTGACCTTAGTTATAGATTCCGATGCTTCATTTCAGGTGTACTGTATCTCTTGGACCTTCTTATTGACGATGAAACACAGATAGGGCATCGGAATTAAATAGAAAAGGCACAATGCCGAATTTAGTACAAGAAGACCGACTCTTCCTACTGTCTATGCTTTGAACCATTCCTGTGACACTAGTTATAGATTCCGATGCTTCACTTCAGGTTTACTATATCCCTCTGACCTTCTTATGACGATGAAACACAGAAAATGCATCGGAATTATATACAAATGGCACAATGCCACTTAAGTACAAGACGACTGACTCTCCTTACTGTCAATGTTTTCAACCATTCCTGTGACACTAGTTATAGATTCCGATGCTTCACTTCAGGTTTACTGTATCCCTCTGAACTTCTTACTGACGATGAAACGCAGAAATTGCATCATAATTAAATAGAAAAGGCACAATGCCGACTTAAGTACAAGAAGACTGACTCTTCTTACTGTCTATGGTTTGAACCATTCCTGTGACACTAGTTATAGATTCCGATGCTTTACTTCAGGTTTACTGTATCCCTTGGACCTTTTTATTGACGATGAAGCACAGAAATTGCATCGGAATTAAATAGAAAAGGCACAATGCCGACATAAGTACAAGAAGACTGACTCCTCTTACTGTCTATGATTTGAACCATTCCTGTGACGCTAGTTACAGATTCCGATGCTTCACTTCACGTTTACTGTATCCCTCTGAACATCTTATTGACGATGAAACACAGAAATTGCATCGGAATTAAATAGAAAAGGCACAATGCCGACTTAAGTACAAGAAGACTGACTCTTCCTACTGTCTATGTTTTGAACCATTCCTGTGATTCTAGTTATAGATTCCGATGCTTCACTTCAGGTTTAATGTATCCCTCTGACCTTCTTATTGACGATGAAACACAGAAATTGCATCGGAATTAAATACAAAAGGCACAATGCCGACTTAAGTACAAGAAGACTGACTCTTCCTACTGACTATGTTTTGAACCATTCCTGTGACACTACTTATAGATTCCGATGATCCACTTCAGGATTACTGTATCCCTTGGACTTTCTTATTGACGATGAAACACAGAAATTGACTGACACTTCTTTCTGGCTATGTTTTGAACCATTCCTGTGACACTAGTTATAGATTCCGATGCTTCACTTCAGGTTTACAGTATCTCTCTGTCCTTCTTATTGACGATGAAACACAGAAATAGCATCGGAATTAAATAGAAAAGGCACAATGCCGACCTAAGTACAAGAAGACTGAGTCTTCCTACTGTCTATGTTTTAAACCAATCCTGTGACACTAGTTAGAGATTCCGATGCTTGACTTCAGATTTACTGTATCCCTCTGTCCTTCTTATTGACGATGAAACACAGTAATTGCATCGGAATTAAATTGAAAAGGGCACTATGCCGACTTAAGTACAAGAAGACTGACTCTTCCTACTGTCCATGTTTTGAGCCATTCCTGTGACACTAGTTATAGATTCCGATGCTTCACTTCAGGTTTACAGTATCCCTCTGACCTTCTTATTGAAGATGAAACATAGAAATTGCATCGGAATTAAATAGAAAAGGCACAATGCCGACTTAAGTACAAGAAGACTGAATCTTCTTGCTGTCTATGTTTTGAATTATTCCTGTGACACTAGTTATAGATTCCGATGCCTCACTTCTGGTTTACTGTATCCCTCTGACTTTCTTATTGACGATGAAACACAGTAATTGCATCGGAATTAAATAGAAAAGGCACAATGCCGACTTAAGTACAAGAAGACTGACTCTTCCTACTGGCTATAATTGAACTATTCTTGTGACACTAATTATAGATTCCGATGCTTCACTTCAGGTTTACTGTATCCCTCTGACCTTCTTATTGGCGATCAAACACAGATATTGCATCGGAATTAAATAGAAAACGCACAATGCCGACTTAAGTACAAGAAGACTGACTCTTCCAAGTGAGTATGTTTTGAGCCATTCCTGTGACACTAGTTATAGAATCCGATTCTTCACTTCAGGTTTACTGTATCCCTCTGACCTTCTAATTGACGATGAAACACAGATATTGCATCGGAATTAAATACAAAAGGCACAATGCCGACTCAAGTACAAGAGGAATGACTCTTCTTACTGCCTATGTTTTGAACCATTCCTGTGACACTAGTTATAGATTCCGATGCCTCACTTCAGGTTTACTGTATCCCTCTGACCTTCTTATTGACGATGAAACACAGAAATTGCATCGGAATTAAATAGAAAAGGCACAATGCCGACTTAAGTACAAGAAGACTGAATCTTCTTACTCTCTATGCTTTGAACCATTCCTGTGACACTAGTTATAGATTCCGTTGCTGATCTTCAGGTTTACTGTGTCCCTCTGACCTTCTTATTGACGATGAAACACAGAAATTGCATCGGAATTAAATTCAAAAGGCACAATGCGGACTCAAGTACAAGAAGACTGAGTCTTCCTACTGTCTATGTTTTGAACCATTCCTGTGACACTAGTTATAGATTCCGATGCTTCACTTCAGGTTTACTGTATGCCTCTGACCTTCGTATTGACGATGAAACACAGAAATTGCATCGGATTTAAATAGAAATGACTCAATGCCGACTTAAGTACAAGAAGACTGACTCTTCTTGCTGTCTATGTTTTGAACCATTCCTGTGACGCTAGTTACAGATTCCGATGCTTCTCTTCAGGTTTACTGTTTCCCTTGGACCTTCTTGTTAACGAAGAATCACTGATAATGCATCGGAATTAAATACAAAAGGCACAGAGCCGACATAAGTACAAGAAGACTGACTCTTCTTACTGACTATGTTATAAACCATTCCTGTGACACTAGTTGGAAATTCCGATGCTTCACTTCAGGTTTCCGGTATCCCTATGACCTTCTTATTGACGATGAAACACAGAAATTGCATCGGAATTAAAAACAAAAGGCACAATGCCGATTTAAGTGCAAGAAGAGTGACTCTTCTTACTGTCTATGTTTTGAACCATTCCTGTGAGGCTAGTTACAGATTCCGATGCTTCACTTCAGGTTTACTGCATCCCTCTGACCTTCTTATTGACGATGAAACACAGAAATTGCATCGGAATTAAATACAAAAGGCACAATGCCGACTTAAGTACATGTAGACTGACACTTCCAACTGTCTATGTTTTAAACATTCCTGTGTCCTTAGTTATAGATTCCGATGCTTCATTTCAGGTTTACTGTATCCCTTGGACCTTCTTATTGACGATGAAACACAGATAGGGCATCGGAATTGAATAGAAAAGGCACAATGCCGAATTGAGTACAAGAAGACCGACTCTTCCTACTGTCTATGCTTTGAACCATTCCTGTGACACTAGTTATAGATTCCGATGCTTCACTTCAGGTTTACTATATCCCTCTGACCTTCTTATTGACGATGAAACACAGAAAATGCATCGGAATTATATACAAATGGCACAATGCCACTTAAGTACAAGAAGACTGACTCTCCTTACTGTCAATGTTTTAACCATTCCTGTGACACTAGTTATAGATTCCGATGCATCACTTCAGGCTTACTGTATCCCTTGCACATTCCTATTGACGATGAGACACAGAATTTGCAACGGTATTAAATACAAAAGGCACAATGCCGACTTAAGTACAAGAAGACTGACCCTTGTTACTGTCTATGTTTTGAACCTTTCCTGTGACACTAGTTATAGATTCCGGTGCTTCACTTCAGGTTTACTGTATCCCTCTGACCTTCTTATTGACGATGAAACACAGAAATTGCATCGGAATTAAATACAAAAATTAAAATGCCGACTTAAGTACAAGAAGACTGACTCAACTTACTGTCTATGATTTGAACCATTCCTGTGACACTAGGTATTGATTCCGATTATTCATTTCAGGTTTACCGTATTCCTTGGGCCTCCGTATTGACGATGAAACACAGAAATTGCATCGGAATTAAATAGAAAAGGCACAATGCCGACTTAAGTACATAAAGACTGATTCTTCTTACTGAATATGTTTTGAACCATTCCTGTGACAATAGTTATAGATTCCGATGCTTCACTTCAGGTTTACTGTATCCCTCTGAACTTCTTACTGACGATGAAACGCAGAAATTGCATCATAATTAAATAGAAAAGGCACAATGCCGACTTAAGTACAAGAAGACTGACTCTTCTTACTGTCTATGGTTTGACCCATTCCTGTGACACTAGTTATAGATTCCGATGCTTTACTTCAGGTTTACTGTATCCCTTGGACCTTTTTATTGACGATGAAGCACAGAAACTGCATCGGAATTAAATAGAAAAGGCACAATGCCGATATAAGTACAAGAAGACTGACTCCTCTTACTGTCTATGATTTGAACCATTCCTGTGACGCTAGTTACAGATTCCGATGCTTCACTTCACGGTTACTGTATCCCTCTGAACATCTTATTGACGATGAAACACAGAAATTGCATCGGAATTAAATACAAAAGGCACAATGCCGACTTAAGTGCAAGAAGACTGACTCTACTTACTGTCTATGTTTCCAACCATTCCTGTGACGCTAGTTACAGATTCCGATGCTTCACGTCAGGTTTACTGCATCTCTCTGAACTTCTTATTGACGAAGAAACACAGAAATTGCATTGGAATTAAAAACAAAAGGCACAATGCCGACTTAAGTACAAGAATAATGACTCTTCCTACTGACTATGTTTTGAACCATTCCTGTGACACTAGTTATAGATTCCGATGATTCACTTCAGGATTACTGTATCCCTTGGACTTTCTTATTGACGATGAAACACAGAAATTGACTGACACTTCTTTCTGACTATGTTTTGAACCATTCCTGTGACACTAGTTATAGATTCCGATGCTTCACTTCAGGTTAACTGTATCTCTCTGTCCTTCTTATTGACGATGAAACACAGAAATAGCATCGGAATTAAATAGAAAAGGCACAATGCCGACCTAAGTACAAGAAGACTGAGTCTTCCTACTGTCTATGTTGTAAACCAATCCTGTGACACTAGTTAGAGATTCCGATGCTTGACTTCAGATTTACTGTATCCCTCTGTCCTTCTTATTGACGATGAAACACAGTAATTGCATCGGAATTAAATTGAAAAGGGCACAATGCCGACTTAAGTACAAGAAGACTGACTCTTCCTACTGTCCATGTTTTGAACCATTCCTGTGACACTAGTTATAGATTCCGATGGTTCACTTCAGGTTTACAGTATCCCTCTGACCTTCTTATTGAAGATGAAACATAGAAATTGCATCGGAATTAAATAGAAAAGGCACAATGCCGACTTAAGTACAAGAAGACTGACTCTTCTTGCTGTCTATGTTTTGAATTATTCCTGTGACACTAGTTATAGATTCCGATGCCTCACTTCTGGTTTACTGTATCCCTCTGACTTTCTTATTGACGATGAAACACAGTAATTGCATCGGAATTAAATAGAAAAGGCACATTGCCGACTTAAGTACAAGAAGACTGACTCTTCCTACTGGCTATAATTGAACTATTCTTGTGACACTAATTATAGATTCCGATGCTTCACTTCAGGTTTACTGTATCCCTCTGACCTTCTCATTGGCGATCAAACACAGATATTGCATCGGAATTAAATAGAAAACGCACAATGCCGACTTAAGTACAAGAAGACTGACCCTTCCAAGTGAGTATGTTTTGAACCATTCCTGTGACACTAGTTATAGATTCCGATTCCTCACTTCAGGTTTACTGTTTCCCTCTGACCTTCTAATTGACGATGAAACACAGATATTGCATCGGAATTAAATACAAAAGGCACAATGCCGACTCAAGTACAAGAAGACTGAGTCTTCCTACTGTCTATGTTTTGAACCATTCCTGTGACACTAGTTAGAGTTTCCGATGCTTCACTTCAGGTTTACGGTATCCCTCTGACCTTCTTATTGACGATGAAACACAGCAATTGCATCGGAATTCAATTAAAAGGCACAATGCCGACTTAAGTACAAGAAGACTGAATCTTCTTACTCTCTATGCTTTGAACCATTCCTGTGACACTAGTTATAGATTCCGTTGCTGAACTTCAGGTTTACTGTGTCCCTCTGACCTTCTTATTGACGATGAAACACAGAAATTCCATCGGAATTAAATTCAAAAGGCACAATGCCGACTCAAGTACAAGAAGACTGGGTCTTCCTACTGTCTATGTTTTGAACCATTCCTGTGACACTAGTTAGAGATTCCGATGCTTCACTTCAGGTTTACGGTATCCCTCTGACCTTCTTATTGACGATGAAACACAGCAATTGCATCGGAATTCAATTAAAAGGCACAATGCCGACTTAAGTACAAGAAGACTGACTCTTCTTACTGACTATGCTTTGAACCATTCCTGTGACACTAGTTATAGATTCCGATGCTTCACTTCAGGTTTACTGTATGCCTCTGACCTTCGTATTGACGATGAAACACAGAAATTGCATCGGAATTAGATAGAAAAGGCTCAATGCCGACTTAAGTACAAGAAGACTGACTCTTCTTGCTGTCTATGTTTTGAACCATTCCTGTGACGCTAGTTACAGATTCCGATGCTTCTCTTCAGGTATACTGTTTCCCTTGGACCTTCTTATTAACGAAGAATCACTGATAATGCATCGGAATTAAATACAAAAGGCACAAAACCGACATAAGTACAAGAAGACTGACTCTTCTTACTGACTATGTTTTAAACCATTCCTGTGACACTAGTTAGAAATTCCGATGCTTCACTTCAGGTTTACGGTATCCCTATGACCTTCTTATTGACGATGAAACACAGTAATTGCATCGGAATTAAATTGAAAAAGGGCACAATGCCGACATAAGTACAAGAAGACTGACTCTTCTTACGGTCTATGTTTTGAACCATTCCTGTGACACTAGTCATAGATTCCGATACTTCACTTCAGGTTTACTGTATCCCTTGGACCTTCTTATTGACGATGAAACACAGAAATTGCATCGGTATTAAATACAAAAGGCACAACGCCGACTTAACTACATGTAGACTGACTCTTACTACTGTCAATGTTTTGAAACATTCCTGTGACCTTAGTAATAGATTCCGATGGTTCATTTCAGGTTTACTGTATCCCTTGGACCATCTTATTGACGATGAAACACAGATAGGGCATCGGAATTAAATACAAAAGGCACAATGCCGACTTAGGAACAAGAAGATTGATCCTCCTTACTGTCTATGTTTTGAACCATTCCTGTGACACTAGTTATAGATTCCGATGCCTCACTTCAGGTTTACTGTATCCCTCTGTCCTTCTTACTGACGATGAAACACAGAAATTGCATCGGAATGGAATACAAAAATTAAAATGCCGAATTAAGTTCAAGAAGACTGACTCAACTTACTGTCTATGATTTGAACCATTCCTGTGACACTAGTTATAGATTCCGATGATTCACTTCAGGTTTGCTGTATTTCTGGGACCTCCGTATTGACGATGAAACACAGAAATTGCATCGAAATTAAATAGAAAAGGCTCAATGCCGACTTACGTACAAGAAGACTGACTCTTCATTCTGACTATGTTTGAAAGCATTCCTGTGACACTAGTTATAGATTCCGATGCTTCACTTCAGGTTTACTGTATCCCTCTGACCTTCTTATTGGCGATCAAACACAGAAATTGCATCGGAATTAAATACAAATGGCACAATGCCGACTCAAGTACAAGAAGACTGAGTCTTCCTACTGTCTATGTTTTGAACCATTCCTGTGACACTAGTTATAGATTCCGATGCTTCACTTCAGGTTTACGGTATCCCTCTGACCTTCTTATTGACGATGAAACACAGCAATTGCATCGGAATTCAATTAAAAGGCACAATGCCGACTTAAGTACAAGAAGACTGATCCTTCTTACTGGTCTATGTTTTGAACCATTCCTGTGACACTAGTTATAGATCGCGATGCCTCACTTCAGGTTTACTGTATCCCTCTGTCCTTCTTATTGACGATGAAACACAGAAATTGCATCGGAATTGAATACTAAAATCAAAATGCCGACTTATGTTCAAGAAGACTGACTCAACTTACTGTCTATGATTTGAACCATTCCTGTGACACTAGTTATAGATTCCGATGATTCACTTCAGGTTTGCTGTATTTCTGGGACCTCCGTATTGACGATGAAACACAGAAATTGCATCGGAATTAAATAGAAAAGGCTCAATGCCGACTTAAGTACAAGAAGACTGACTCTTCATTCTGACTATGTTGGGAAGCATTCCTCTGACACTAGTTATAGATTCCAATGCTTCACTTCAGGTTTATTGTATCCCTCTGTCCTTCTTATAGACGATGAAACACAGATATTGCATCGGAATTAAATAGAAAAGGCACAATGCCGACTTAAGTACAAGAAGACTGACTCTACTACCGTCTATGATTTGAACCATAACCGTGACGCTAGTTATAGATTCCGATGCTTCACTTCAGGTTTACTGTATCGCTCCGACCATCTTATAGACGATGATTTACAGAAATTGAAACGGAATTAAATAGAAAAGGCACAATGCGGATTTAAGTACAAGAAGACTGACTCTTCCTACTGTCTATGTTTTGAACCATTCCTGTGACACTAGTTATAGATTCCGATGCTTCACTTCAGGTTTACTGTATCCCTCTGACCTTCTTATCGACGATAAAACACAGAAATTGCATCGGAATTAAATAGAAAAGGCACAATGCCGACCTAAGTACAAGAAGACTGAGTCTTCCTACTGTCTATGTTTTAAACCATTCCTGTGACACTAGTTAGAGATTCCGATGTTCACTTCAGAATTACGGTATCCCTCTGACCTTCTTATTGACGATGGAACACAGTAACTGCATCGGAATTAAATTCAAAAGGCACAATGCCGATATAAGTACAAGAAGACTGACTCTTCTCACTGACTATGTTTGGAACCATTGCTGTGACACTAGTTATAGATTCCGATGCTTCACTTCAGGTTTACTGTATCCCTCTGACCTTCTTATGGACGATGAAACACAGAAATTGTATCGGAATTAAATAGAAAAGGCACAATGCCGACTTAAGTACAAGCAGACTGACTCTTCTTTCTGACTATGTTTTGAACCATTCCTGTGACACTAGTTATAGATTCCGATGCTTCACTCAGGTTTACTGTATCTCTTGGACCCTCTTATTGACGATGAAACACAGAAATTGCATCGGAATTAAATACAAAATGCACAATGCCGCCTTAAGTACAAGAAGACTGACTCTTCTTACTAACTATGTTTTGAACCATTCCTGGGACACTAGTTATAGATTCCGATGCTTCACGTCAGGTTACCTGTATCCCGTTGACCTTCTTATTGACGATGGAACACAGAAATTGTATCGGAATTAAATACACATGGCACAATGCCGACTTAAGTACATGTAGACTGACACTTCCTATAGGCTATGATTTGAACCATTCCTGTGACACTAGTTATAGAATCCGATGCTTTATTTCAGGTTTACTGTATCCCTTGGACCTTCCTATTGACGATGAAACACAGAAAATGCAACGGAATTAAATAGAAAAGGCACAATGCCGATTTAAGTACATAAAGACTGACTCTTCCTACTGTCTATGTTTTGAACCATTCCTGTGACACTAGTTACAGATTCCGATGCTTCACTTCAGGTTTACCGTATCCCTCTGACCTTCTTATGGACGGTGAAACACAGAAATTGCATCGGAATTAACTACAAAAGGCACAATGCCGACTTAAGTACAAGATGACTGACTGTTCTTACTGTCTATGTTTGAACCATTCCTGTGAACCTAGTTATAGATTCCGATGCTTCACTTCAGGTTTACTGTATCCATGGACCTTCTTATTGACGATGAAACACAGAAATAGCATCGGAATTAAATACAAAAGGCACAATGACGACTTAAGTACAAGAAAACTGACTCTTCCTACTGTCCATGTTTTGAACCATTCCTGTGACACTAGTTATAGATTCCGATGCTTCACTTCAGGTTAACTGTATCCCTTTGACCTTCTTTTTGACGATGGAACACAGAAATTGTATCGGAATTAAAAACACATGGCACAATGCCGACTTAAGTACATGTAGACTGACTCTTCCTATTGTCTACGATTTGAACCATTCCTGTGACACTATTTATAGATTCCGATGCTTCACTACAGGTTTACTGTATCCCTCTGACATTCTTATTGACGATGAAACACCGATATTGCATCGGAATTAAATATAAAAGGCACAATTCCGTCGTAAGTACAAGAAGACTGAACCCTCTCACTGTCTATGTTTTGAACTATTCCTGTGACACTAGTTACAGATTCCGATGCTTCACTTCAGGTTTACTGTATCCCTCTGACCTTCTTATTGACGATGAAACACAGAAATTGCATCGGAATTAAATACAAAAGGCACAATGCCGACTCAAGTACAAGAAGATTGAGTCTTTCTACTAGCTATGTTATGAACCATTCCTGTGACACTAGTTATAGATTCCGATGCTTCACTTCAGGTTTCCTGTGTCCCTCTGACCTTCTTATTGACGAGGAAACACAGAAATTGCATCGGAATTAAATACAAAAGGCACAATGCCGACTTAAGTACAAGAAGACTGACCCTTCTTACTGACTATGTTTTGAACCATTCCTGTGACACTAGTTAGAGATTCCGATGCTTCACTTCTGGTTTACGGTATCCCACTGACCTTCATATTGACGATGAAACACAGAAACTGCATCGGAATTCAATAAACAGGCACAATGCCGACTTAAGTACAAGAAGACTGACTCTTCTTACTGACTATGTTTTGAACCATTCCTGTGACACTAGTTACAGATTCCGATGCTTCACTTCAGGTTTACTGTATCCCTCTGACCATCTTATTGACGATGAAACACAGAAATTGCATCGGAATTAAATAGAAGAGGCACAATGCCGATTTAAGTACAAGAAGACTGACTCTTCCTACGGTCTATGATTCCAACCATTCCTGTGACACTAGTAATAGATTCCGATGCTTCACATCAGGTTTACTGTATCTCTCTGAACCCTTATTGACGATGAAACACAGAAATTGCATTGGAATTTGATACAAAATGCACAATGCCGACTACAGTGCAAAAGGACCGACTCTTCTTACTGTCTATGTTTTGAACCTTTTCTGTGACACTAGTTATAGATTCCGATGCTTCACTTCAGGTTTACTGTATCCCTTGGACCTTCGTATTGACGATGAAACACAGAAATTGCATCGGAATTAAATAGAAAAGGCACATTGCCGACTTAAGTACAAGAAGACTGACTCTTCTTACTGTCTATGTTTTGAACCATTCCTGTGACACTAGTTATAGAATCCGATGCTTCATTTCAGGTTTACTGTATCCCTTCGACCTTCTTATTAACGATGAAACACAGAAAGTGCAACGGAATTAAATACAAAAGGCACAATGCTGACTCAAGTACAAGAAGACTGAGTCTTCCTACTGTCTATGTTTTGAACCATTCCTGTGACACTAGTTATAGATTCCGTTGCTTAACTTCAGGTTTACTGTATCCCTCTGAACCTCTTATTGACGATGAAACACAGAAATTGCATCCGAAGTAAATAGAAAAGGCACAATACTGACTTAAGTACAAGAAGACTGACTCATTTTACTCTCTATGATTTGAACCATTCCTGTGACACTAGTTATATATTCCGATGCTTCACTTCAGGTTTACTGTATCCCTTGGACATTCTTATTGACGATGAAACACAGAAATTTAATCGGAACTAAATAGAAAAGTCACAATGCCAACTCAAGTACAAGCAGACTGACTCTTCTTACTGCCTATGGTTTTAACCATTCCTGTGACACTAGTTGCAGATTCCGATGCTTCACTTCTGGTTCACTGTATGTCTCTGACCTTCTTATTGACGATGAAGCACAGAAATTGCAGCGGAATTAAATACAAAAGGCACCATGCTGACTCAAGTACAAGAAGACTGAGTCTTCCTACTGTCTATGTTTTGAACCATTCCTGTGACACTAGTTATAGATTCCGTTGCTTAACTTCAGGTTTACTGTATCCCTCTGAACCTCTTATTGACGATGAAACACAGAAATTGCATCCGAAGTAAATAGAAAAGGCACAATACTGACTTAAGTACAAGAAGACTGACTCATTTTACTCTCTATGATTTGAACCATTCCTGTGACATTAGTTACAGATTCCGATGGTTCACTTCAGGTGTACTGTATCCCTCTGACCTTCTTATTGACGATGAAACACAGAAATTGCATCGGAATTAAATAGAAAAGGCACAATGCCGACTTAAGTACAAGCAGACTGACTCTTCTTTCTGACTATGTTTTGAACCATTCCTGTGACACTAGTTATAGAATCCGATGCTTCACTTCAGGTTTACTGTATCCCTGGGACCTTCTTATTGACGATGAAACACAGAAATAGCATCGGAATAAAATACAAAGTTCACAATGCCGACTTAAGTACAAGAAAACTGACTCTTCCAACTGTCCATGTTTTGAACCATTCCTGTGACACTAGTTATAGATTCAGATGCTTCACTTCAGGTTAACTGTATCCCTTTGACATTCTTATTGACGATGGAACACAGAAATTGTATCGGAATTAAATACAAAAGGCACAATGCCGACTCAAGTACAAGAAGACTGAGACTTTCTACTGTCTATGTTTTGAACAACTCCTGTGACACTAGTTATAGATTCCGATGCTTCACTTCAGGTTTACTGCGTCCCTCTGACCTTCTTATTGACGATGAAACACAGAAATTGCATCGGAATTAAATAGAAGAGGCACAATGCCGATTTAAGTACAAGTAGACTGACTCTTCCAACAGTCTATGATTCCAACAATTCCTGTGACACTAGTTATAGATTCCGATGCTGCACCTCAGGTTTACTGTATCTCTCTGACCTCCTTATTGACGATGAAACACAGAAATTGCATTGGAATTAGATACAAAATGCACAATGCCGACTACAGTGCAAAAGGACTGACTCTTCTTAGGGTCTATGTTTTGAACCATTTCTGTGACACTAGTTATAGATTCCGATGTTTCACTTCAGGTTTACTGTATCCCTTATTCCTTCTTATTGACGACGAAACACAGAAATTGCATCGGAATTAAATAGAAAAGGCACAATTCTTACTTGAGTACAAGAAGACTGACCCTTCCGATTGTCATTCTTTTGAACCAATCCTCTGACCACTAGTTATAGATTCCGATGCTTCACTTCAGTTTTACTGTATCCCTCTGACCTTCTTATTGACGATGAAACACAGAATTTGCATCGGAATTAAATAGAAAAGGCACAATGCCGACCTAAGTGCAAGAAGACTGATTCTTCTTACTGTCTCTGTTTGGAACCATTCCTGTGACACTAGTTATAGATTCCGATGCTTCACTTAAGGTTTACTGTATCCCTTGGACCTTCCTATTGAAGATGAAACACAGAAATTGCATCGGAATTAACTAGAATAGGCACATTGCCGACTTAAGTACAAGAAGACTGACTCTTCTTACTGTCTATGTTTTGAACCATTGCTGTGAAACTAGTTTTAGATTCCGATGCTTCACTTCAGATTAATTGTATCACTAGGACCTTCGTATTGACGACGAAACATAGAAATTGCACCGGAATTAAATAGAAAAGGCCAAATGCCGGCTAAGTACAACAAGACTGACTCTTCCTACTGTCTATGTTTTGGACCATTCCTGTGACACTAGTTATAGAATCCGATGCTTCATTTCAGGTTTACTGTATCCCTTGGACCTTCTCATTAACGATGAAACACAGAAGGTGCAACGGAATTAAATAGAAAAGGCACAATGCAGACTTAAGTACAGGAAGACTGACTCTTCCTACTGTCTATGTTTTGAACCATTCCTGTGACACTAGTTGCAGATTCCGATTCTTTGCTTCAGGTTTACTGTATTCCTCGGACCTTCTTATTGACGATGAAACACAGAAATTGCATCGGCATCAAATACAAAAGGCACAATGCCGACTTAAGTACAAGAAGACTGACTCTTCTTACAGTCAATGTTTTGAACCATTCCTGTGACACTAGTTATAGATTCCGATGCTTCACTTCAGGTTTACTGTATCTCTTGGACCTTCTTATTGACGATGAAACCCAGAAATTGCAACGGAATTAAATACAAAAGGCATAATGCCGACTTAAGTACAAGAAGACTGACTCTTCCTACTGTCCATGATTTAAACCATTCCTGTGACACTAGTTATAGATTCCGATGCTTCACTTCAGGTTTACTGTATACCTCTGATCTTCTTATTGACGATGAAACACCAAAATTGCATCGGAATTAAATACAAAAGGCACAATGCCGACTTAAGTACAAGAAGACTGACCCTTCTTACTGTCTATGTTTTGAACAATTCCTGTGACAATAGTTATAGATTCCGATGCTTCACTTCAGGTTTACAGTATCCCTGTGACATTCGTATTGACGATGAAACACAGAAATTGCATCGGAATTAAATAGAAAAGGCACAATGCCGACTTATATACAAGAAGACTGACTCTTCCTACTGACTATGCTTTGAACCATTCCTGTGACACTAGTTATAGATTCAGATGCTTCACTTCAGATTTACTGTATCCCTTGCACCTTCGTATTGACGACGAAACACAGAAATTGCATCGGAATTAAATAGAAAAAGCACTATGCCGGCTTAAGTACAAGAAGACTGACTCTTCCTACTGTCTATGTTTTGAACCATTCCTGTTACACTAGTTATAGATCCCGATGCTTCGCTTCAGGTTTACTGTATACCTCTTACCTTCTTATTGACGATGAAACACAGAAATAGCATCGGAATTAAATAGAAAAGGCACAATGCCGAATTAAGTACAAGAAGACTGACTCTTCTTACTGACTATGTTTTGAACCATTTATGTGACACTAGTTATAGATTCCGTTGCTTCACTTCAGGTTTACTGTATCCCTCTGACCTTCTTATTGACGATGAAACACAGAAATTGCATCGGAATTAAATACAAAAGGCACAATGCCGACTTAAGTACATGTAGACTGACTCTTCGTAATGTCTATGTATTGAACCATTCCTGTGACACTAGTTATAGAATCCTATGCTTCATTTCATGTTTACTGTATCCCTTGGAAATTCTTATTGACGATGAAACACAGAAAGTGCAACGGAATTAAATAGAAAAGGCACAATGCCGACTTAAGTACAAAATGACTGAGACTCTTCCTACTGTCTATGTTTTGAACCATTCCTGTGACACTAGTTGCAGATTCCGATGCTTTGCTTCAGGTTTACTGTATTCCTCGGACCTTCTTATTGACGATGAAACACAGAAATTGCATCGGCATCAAATACAAAAGGCACAATGCCGACTTAAGTACAAGAAGACTGACTCTTCTTACAGTCTATGTTTTGAACCATTCCTGTGAACCTAGTTATAGATTCCGATGCTTCACTTCAGGTTTACTGTATCCCTTGGACCTTCTTATTGACGATGAAACACAGAAAATGCATCGGATTGAAATACAAAAGGCACAATGCCGACTTAAGTACAAGGAGACTGAATCTTCTTACTCTCTATGCTTTGAAACATTCCTGTGACACTAGTTATAGATTCCGTTGCTGAACTTCAGGTTTACTGTGTCCCTCTGACCTTCTTATTGACGATGAAACACAGAAATTGCATCGGAATTAAATACAAATGGCACAATGCCGACTCAAGTACAAGAAGACTGAGCCTTCCTACTGTATATGTTTTGAACCATTCCTGTGACACTAGTTAGAGATTCCGATGCTTCACTTCAGGTTTACGGTATCCCTCTGACCTTCTTATTGACGATGAAACACAGCAATTGCATCGGAATTCAATTAAAAGGCACAATGCCGACTTCAGTACAAGAAGACTGATCCTTCTTACTGTCTATGTTTTGAACCATTCCTGTGACACTAGATATAGATTGCGATGCCTCACTTCAGGTTTACTGTATCCCTCTCTCCTTCTTATTGACGATGAAACACAGAAATTGCATCGGAATGGAATACAAAAATCAAAATGCCGACTTATGTTCAAGAAGACTGACTCAACTTACCGTCTATGATTTGAACCATTCCTGTGACGCTAGTTATAGATTCCGATGCTTCACTTCAGGTTTACTGTATCCCTCCGACCATCTTATAGACGATGATTTACTCAACTTACCGTCTATGATTTGAACCATTCCTGTGACGCTAGTTATAGATTCCGATGCTTCACTTCAGGTTTACTGTATCCCTCCGACCATCTTATAGACGATGATTTACAGAAATTGAAACGGAATTAAATAGAAAAGGCACAATGCGGATTTAAGTACAAGAAGACTGACTCTTCCTACTGTCTATGTTTTGAACCATTCCTGTGACACTAGTTATAGATTCTGATGCTTCACATCAGGTTTAATGTATCCCTCTGACCTTCTTATTGTCGATGAAACACAGAAATTGCATCGGAATTAAATACAAAGGCACAATGCTGACTTAAGTACAAGAAGACTGACTCTTCTCGCTGACTGTTTTGAACCATTCCTGTGACACTAGTTATAAATTCCGATGATTCACTTCAGGTTACTGTATCCCTTGGACCTTCTTATTGACGATGAAACACAGAAATTGCATCGGAATTTAGTACAAAAGGCACAATGCCGACTTAAGTACAAGAAGACTGACTCTTCTCACTGACCTTGTTTGGAACCATTGCTGTGACACTAGTTATAGATTCCGATGCTTCACTTCAGGTTTACTGTATCCATCTGACCTTCTTATTGACGATGAAACACAGAAATTGCATCGGAATTAAATAGAAAAGGCACAATGCCGACCTAAGTACAAGAAGACTGAGTCTTCTTACTGTCTATGTTTTAAACCATTCCTGTGACACTAGTTAGAGATTCCGATGCTTCACTTCAGATTTACCGTATACCTCTGACCTTCTTATTGACGATGAAACACAGAAATTGCATCGAAATTAACTACAAAAGGAACAATGGTGACTTAAGTACAAGAAGACTGACTCTTCTTACTGTCTATGCTTTGAACCGTTCCTGTGAACCTAGTTATAGATTCCGATGCATCACGTCAGGTTTACTGTATCCCTTGGATCTCCGTATTGACGATGAAACACAGAAATAGCATCGGAACTAAATACAAAAGGCACAATGCCGACTTAAGTACAAGAAGACTGACTCTTCCTCCTGTCCATGTTTTGAACCATTCCTGTGACACTAGTTATAGATTCCGATGCTTCACTTCAGGTTTACTGTATCCCTCTGACCTTCTTATTGACGATGAAACACCGATATTGCATCGGAATTAAATACAAAAGGCACAATTCCGACTTAAGTACAAGAAGACTGACTCTTCTAACTGTCTATGATTAGAACCATTCCTGTGACGCTATTTACAGATTCCGATGCTTCACTTCAGGTTTACTGTATCCCTTGTACCTTCTTATTGACGATGAAACACAGAAATTGCATCGGAATTATGTACAAAAGGCACAATGCCGACATAAGTACAAGCAGACTGACTCTTCTTTCTGACTATGTTGTGATCCATTCCTGTGACACTAGTTATAGATTCCGATGCTTCACTTCAGGTTAACTGTATCCCTCTGACCTTCTTATCGACGATAAAACACAGAAATTGCATCGGAATGAAATAGAAAAGGCACAATGCCGACCTAAGTACAAGAAGACTGAGTCTTCCTACTGTCTATGTTTTAAACCATTCCTGTGACACTAGTTAGAGATTCCGATGTTCACTTCAGAATTACTGTATCCCTCTGACCTTCTTATTGACAATGGATCACAGTAATTGCATCGGAATTAAATTCAAAAGGCACAATGCCGATATAAGTACAAGAAGACTGACTCTTCTCACTGACTATGTTTGGAACCATTGCTGTGACACTAGTTATAGATTCCGATGCTTCACTTCAGGTTTACTGTATCCATCTGACCTTCTTATTGACGATGAAACACAGAAATTGCATCGGAATTAAATAGAAAAGGCACAATGCCGACCTAAGTACAAGAAGACTGAGTCTTCTTACTGTCTATGTTTTAAACCATTCCTGTGACACTAGTTAGAGATTCCGATGCTTCACTTCAGATTTACCGTATACCTCTGACCTTCTTATTGACGATGAAACACAGAAATTGCATCGAAATTAACTACAAAAGGAACAATGGTGACTTAAGTACATGAAGACTGACTCTTCTTACTGTCTATGCTTTGAACCGTTCCTGTGAACCTAGTTATAGATTCCGATGCATCACGTCAGGTTTACTGTATCCCTTGGATCTCCGTATTGACGATGAAACACAGAAATAGCATCGGAACTAAATACAAAAGGCACAATGCCGACTTAAGTACAAGAAGACTGACTCTTCCTCCTGTCCATGTTTTGAACCATTCCTGTGACACTAGTTATAGATTCCGATGCTTCACTTCAGGTTTACTGTATCCCTCTGACCTTCTTATTGACGATGAAACACCGATATTGCATCGGAATTAAATACAAAAGGCACAATTCCGACTTAAGTACAAGAAGACTGACTCTTCTAACTGTCTATGATTAGAACCATTCCTGTGACGCTATTTACAGATTCCGATGCTTCACTTCAGGTTTACTGTATCCCTTGTACCTTCTTATTGACGATGAAACACAGAAATTGCATCGGAATTATGTACAAAAGGCACAATGCCGACATAAGTACAAGCAGACTGACTCTTCTTTCTGACTATGTTGTGATCCATTCCTGTGACACTAGTTATAGATTCCGATGCTTCACTTCAGGTTAACTGTATCCCTCTGACCTTCTTATCGACGATAAAACACAGAAATTGCATCGGAATGAAATAGAAAAGGCACAATGCCGACCTAAGTACAAGAAGACTGAGTCTTCCTACTGTCTATGTTTTAAACCATTCCTGTGACACTAGTTAGAGATTCCGATGTTCACTTCAGAATTACTGTATCCCTCTGACCTTCTTATTGACAATGGATCACAGTAATTGCATCGGAATTAAATTCAAAAGGCACAATGCCGATATAAGTACAAGAAGACTGACTCTTCTCACTGACTATGTTTGGAACCATTGCTGTGACACTAGTTATAGATTCCGATGCTTCACTTCAGGTTTACTGTATCCCTCCGACCATCTTATAGACGATGATTTACAGAAATTGAAACGGAATTAAATAGAAAAGGCACAATGTGGATTTAAGTACAAGAAGACTGACTCTTCCTACTGTCTATGTTTTTAACCATTCCTGTGACACTAGTTATAGATTCTGATGCTTCACATCAGGTTTAATGTATCCCTCTGACCTTCTTATTGTCGATGAAAGACAGAAATTGCATCGGAATTAAATACAAAAGGCACAATGCTGACTTAAGTACAAGAAGACTGACTCTTCTTACTGACTGTTTTGAACCATTCCTGTGACACTAGTTATAGATTCCGATGATTCACTTCAGGTTACTGTATCCCTTGGACCTTCTTATTGACGATGAAACACAGAAATTGCATCGGAATTTAGTACAAAAGGCACAATGCCGACTTAAGTACAAGAAGACTGACTCTTCTCACTGACTATGTTTGGAACCATTGCTGTGACACTAGTTATAGATTCCGATGCTTCACTTCAGGTTTACTGTATCCATATGACCTTCTTATTGACGATGAAACACAGAAATTGCATCGGAATTAAATAGAAAAGGCACAATGCCGACCTAAGTACAAGAAGACTGAGTCTTCCTAATGTCTATGTTTTAAACCATTCCTGTGACACTAGTTAGAGATTCCGATGCTTCACTTCAGATTTACCGTATACCTCTGACCTTCTTATTGACGATGAAACACAGAAATTGCATCGAAATTAACTACAAAAGGCACAATGGTGACTTAAGTACAAGAAGACTGACTCTTCTTACTGTCTATGCTTTGAACCATTCCTGTGAACCTAGTTATAGATTCCGATGCATCACGTCAGGTTTACTGTATCCCTTGGACCTCCTTATTGACGATGAAACACAGAAATAGCATCGGAACTAAATACAAAAGGCACAATGCCGACTTAAGTACAAGAAGACTGACTCTTCCTTCTGTCCATGTTTTGAACCATTCCTGTGACACTAGTTATAGATTCCGATGCTTCAATTCAGGTTTACTGTATCCCTCTGACCTTCTTATTGACGATGAAACAACGATATTGCATCGGAATTAAATACAAAAGGCACAATTCCGACTTAAGTACAGGAAGACTGACTCTTCTAACTGTCTATGATTAGAACCATTCCTGTGACGCTAGTTACAGATTCCGATGCTTCACTTCAGGTTTACTGTATCCCTTGTACCTTCTTATTGACGATGAAACACAGAAATTGCATCGGAATTATGTACAAAAGGCACAATGCCGACATAAGTACAAGCAGACTGACTCTTCTTTCTGACTATGTTTTGATCCATTCCTGTGACACTAGTTATAGATTCCGATGCTTCACTTCAGGTTAACTGTATCTCTCTGACCTTCTTATCGACGATAAAACACAGAAATTGCATCGGAATGAAATAGAAAAGGTACAATGCCGACCTAAGTACAAGAAGACTGAGTCTTTCTACTGTCTATGTTTTAAACCATTCCTGTGACACTAGTTAGAGATTCCGATGTTCACTCCAGAATTACTGTATCCCTCTGACCTTCTTATTGACGATGGAGCACAGTAATTGCATCGGAATTAAATTCAAAAGGCACAATGCCGATATAAGTACAAGAAGACTGACTCTTCTCACTGACTATGTTTGGAACCATTGCTGTGACACTAGTTATAGATTCCGATGCTTCACTTCAGGTTTACTGTATCCCTCTGACCTTCTTATTGACGATGAAACACAGAAATTGCATCGGAATTAAATAGAAAAGGCACAATGCCGACTTAAGTACAAGCAGACTGACTCTTCTTTCTGACTATGTTTTGAACCATTCCTGTGACACTAGTTATAGATTCCGATGCTTCACTTCAGGTTTACTGTATCTCTTTGACCTTCTTATATACGATGAAACACAGAAATTGCATCGGAATTAAATACAAAATGCACAATGCCGCCTTAAGTACAAGAAGACTGACTCTTCTTACTAACTATGTTTTGAACCATTCCTGGGACACTAGTTATAGATTCCGATGCTTCACTTCAGGTTACCTGTATCCCTTTGACCTACTTATTGACGATGGAACACAGAAATTGTATCGGAATTAAATACACATGGCACAATGGCGACTTAAGTACATGTAGACTGACTCTTCCTATAGTCTATGATTTGAACCATTCCTGTGACACTAGTTATAGAATCCGATGCTTCATTTCAGGTTTACTGTATCCCTTGGACCTTCCTATTGACGATGAAACACAGAAAAGGCAACGGAATTAAATAGAAAAGGCACAATGCCGATTTAAGTACATAAAGACTGACTCTTCCTACTGTCTATGTTTTGAACCATTCCTGTGACACTAGTTACAGATTCCGATGCTTCACTTCAGGTTTACCGTATCCCTCTGACCTCCTTATGGACGATGAAACACAGAAATTGCATCGGAATTAACTACAAAAGGCACAATGCCGACTTAAGTACAAGATGACTGACTCTTCTTACTGTCTATGATTTGAACCATTCCTGTGAACCTAGTTATAGATTCCGATGCTTCACTTCAGGTTTACTGTATCCCTTGGATCTTCTTATTGACGATGAAACACAGAAATAGCATTGGAATTAAATACAAAATACACAATGCTGACTTAAGTACAAGAATACTGACTCTTCCTACTGTCCATGTTTTGAACCATTCCTGTGACACTAGTTATAGATTCCGATGCTTCACTTCAGGTTTACTGTATCCCTCTGACATTCTTATTGACGATGAAACACCGATAT
Organism: Schistocerca piceifrons; assembly: GCF_021461385.2. Classification (NCBI taxonomy): domain Eukaryota; kingdom Metazoa; phylum Arthropoda; class Insecta; order Orthoptera; family Acrididae; genus Schistocerca; species Schistocerca piceifrons. The sequence continues at coordinate 247,811 of NW_025728227.1, forward strand.
TGCATCGGAATTAAATACAAAAGGCACAATTCCGTCTTAAGTACAAGAAGACTGACCCTCTCACTGTCTATGTTTTGAACCATTCCTGTGACACTAGTTACAGATTCCGATGCTTCACTTCAGGTTTACTGTATCCCTCTGACCTTCTTATTGACGATAAAACACAGAAATTGCATCGGAATTAAATACAAAAGGCACAATGCCGACTTAAGTACAAGAAGACTGACTCTTCTTACTGACTATGTTTTGAACCATTCCTGTGACACTAGTTAGAGATTCCGATGCTTCACTTCAGGTTTACGGTATCCCACTGACCTTCTTATTGACGTTGAAACACAGAAATTGCATCGGAATTCAATAAAAAGGCACAACGCCGACTTAAGTACAAGAAAACTGACTCTTCTTACTGACTATGTTTTGAACCATTCCTGTGGCACTAGTTACAGATTCCGATGCTTCACTTCAGGTTTACTGTATCCCTCTGACCATCTTATTGACGATGAAACACAGGAATTGCATTGGAATTTGATACAAAATGCACAATGCCGACTACAGTTCAAAAGGACCGACTCTTCTTACTGTCTATGTTTTGAACCTTTTCTGTGACACTAGTTATAGATTCCGATGTTTCACTTCAGGTTTACTGTATCCCTTATACCTTCTTTTTGACGACGAAGCACAGAAATTGCATCGGAATTAAATAGAAAAGGCACAATGCTGACTTGAGTACAAGAAGACTGACCCTTCCGATTGTCTATCTTTTGAACCAATCCTCTGACACTAGTTATAGATTCCGATGCTTCACTTCAGGCTTACTGTATTCCTTGGACCTTCGTATTGACGATGAAACACAGAAATTGCATCGGAAGTAAATAGAAAAGGCACATTGCCGACTTAAGTACAAGAAGACTGACTCTTCTTACTGTCTATGTTTTGAACCATTCCTCTGACACTAGTTATAGAAACCGATGCTTCATTTCAGGTTTACTGTATCCCTTGGACCTTCTTATTAACGATGAAACACAGAAAGTGCAACGGAATTCAATAGAAAAGGCACAATGCCGACTTAAGTACAGGAAGACTGACTCTTCCAATAGTCTATGTTTTGAACCATTCCTGTGACACTAGTTACGGATTCCGATGCTTCACTTCAGGTTTACTGTATCCCTCTGACCTTCTTATTGACGAATAAACACAGAAATTGCATCGGCATCAAATTCAAAAGGCACAATGCCGACTTAAGTACAAGAAGACTGACTCTTCTTACAGTCTATGTTTTGAACCATTCCTGTGACACTAGTTATATATTCCGATGCTTCACTTCAGGTTTACTGTATCCCTTGGACCTTCTTATTGACGATGAAACACAGAAATTGCATCGGAATTAAATACAAAAGGCACAATGCCGACTTAAGTACAAGAAGAATGACTCTTATTACTGTCCATGTTTTGAACCATTCCTGTGACACTAGTTAGAGATTCCGATGCTTCACTTCTGGTTTACTGTATCCCTCTGATCTTCTTATTGACGATGAAACACCAAAATTGCATCGGAATTAAATACAAAAGGCACAATGCCGACTTAAGTACAAAAAGACTGACCCTTCTTACTGTCTATGTTTGAACAATTCCTGTGACAATAGTCATAGATTCCGATGCTTCACTTCAGGTTTACTGTATCCCTCTGATCTTCTTATTGACGATGAAACACAGAAATTGCATCGGAATTAAATAGAAAAAGCACAATGCCGACTTATATACAAGAAGACTGACTCTTCCTACTGACAATGCTTTGAACCATTCCTGTGACACTAGTTATAGATTCAGTTGCTTCACTCCAGATTTACTATATCCCTTGGACCTTCTTATTGACGACGAAACACAGAAATTGCATCGGAATTAAATAGAAAAAGCACTATGCCGGCATAAGTACAAGAAGACTGACTCTTCCTACTGTCTATGTTTTGAACCATTCCTGTTTAACTAGTTATAGATCCCGATGCTTCACTTCAGGTTTACTGTATACCTCTTACCTTCTTGTAGACAATGAAACACAGAAATAGCATCGGAATTAAATAGAAAAGGCACAATGCCGACTTAAGTACAAGAAGACTGACACCTCTTACTGACTATGTTTGGAATTATTCCTGTGACAATAGTTATAGATTCCGATACTTCACTTAAGGTTTACTGTATATCTTGGACCTTCTTATTGACGATGAATCACAGAAATTGCATCGGAATTAAATACAAAATGCACAATGAAGAATTAAGTACAAGAAGACTGACTCTTCTTACTGACTATGTTTTGAACCATTTATGTGACACTAGTTATAGATTCCGATGCTTCACATCAGGTTTAATGTATCCCTCTGACCTTCTTATTGTCGATGAAACACAGAAATTGCATCGGAATTAAATACAAAAGGCACAATGCTGACTTAAGTACAAGAAGACTGACTCTTCTTACTGACTGTTTTGAACCATTCCTGTGACACTAGTTATAGATTCCGATGATTCACTTCAGGTTACTGTATCCCTTGGACCTTCTTATTGACGTGAAACACAGAAATTGCATCGGAATTTAGTACACAAGGCACAATGCCGACTTAAGTACAAGAAGACTGACTCTTCTCACTGACTATGTTTGGAACCATTGCTGTGACACTAGTTATAGATTCCGATGGTTCACTTCAGGTTTACTGTATCCATATGACCTTCTTATTGACGATGAAACACAGAAATTGCATCGGAATTAAATAGAAAAGGCACAATGCCGACCTAAGTACAAGAAAACTGAGTCTTCCTAATGTCTATGTTTTAAACCATTCCTGTGACACTAGTTAGAGATTCCGATGCTTCACTTCAGATTTACCGTATACCTCTGACCTTCTTATTGACGATGAAACACAGAAATTGCATCGAAATTAACTACAAAAGGCACAATGGTGACTTAAGTACAAGAAGACTGACTCTTCCTCCTGTCCATGTTTTGAACCATTCCTGTGACACTAGTTATAGATTCCGATGCTTCACTTCAGGTTTACTGTATCCCTCTGACCTTCTTATTGACGATGAAACAACGATATTGCATCGGAATTAAATACAAAAGGCACAATTCCGACTTAAGTACAAGAAGACTGACTCTTCTAACTGTCTATGATTAGAACCATTCCTGTGACGCTAGTTACAGATTCCGATGCTTCACTTCAGGTTTACTGTATCCCTTGTACCTTCTTATTGACGATGAAACACAGAAATTGCATCGGAATTATGTACAAAAGGCACAATGCCGACATAAGTACAAGCAGACTGACTCTTCTTTCTGACTATGTTTTGATCCATTCCTGTGACACTAGTTATAGATTCCGATGTTCACTTCAGAATAACTGTATCCCTCTGACCTTCTTATTGACGATGGAGCACAGTAATTGCATCGGAATTAAATTCAAAAGGCACAATGCCGATATAAGTACAAGAAGACTGACTCTTCTCACTGACTATGTTTGGAACCATTGCTGTGACACTAGTTATAGATTCCGATGCTTCACTTCAGGTTAACTGTATCCCTCTGACCTTCTTATCGACGATAAAACACAGAAATTGCATAGGAATGAAATAGAAAAGGCACAATGCCGACCTAAGTACAAGAAGACTGAGTCTTCCTACTGTCTATGTTTTAAACCATTCCTGTGACACTAGTTAGAGATTCCGATGTTCACTTCAGAATAACTGTATCCCTCTGACCTTCTTATTGACGATGGAGCACAGTAATTGCATCGGAATTAAATTCAAAAGGCACAATGCCGATATAAGTACAAGAAGACTGACTCTTCTCACTGACTATGTTTGGAACCATTGCTGTGACACTAGTTATAGATTCCGATGCTTCACTTCAGGTTTACTGTATCCCTCTGACCTTCTTATTGACGATGAAACACAGAAATTGCATCGGAATTAAATAGAAAAGGCACAATGCCGACTTAAGTACAAGCAGACTGACTCTTCTTTCTGACTATGTTTTGAACCATTCCTGTGACACTAGTTATAGATTCCGATGCTTCACTTCAGGTTTACTGTATCTCTTGGACCTTGTTATATACGATGAAACACAGAAATTGCATCGGAATTAAATACAAAATGCACAATGCCGCCTTAAGTACAAGAAGACTGACTCTTCTTACTAACTATGTTTTGAACCATTCCTGGGACACTAGTTATAGATTCCGATGCTTCACTTCAGGTTACCTGTATCCCTTTGACCTACTTATTGACGATGGAACACAGAAATTGTATCGGAATTAAATACACATGGCACAATGGCGACTTAAGTACATGTAGACTGACTCTTCCTATAGTCTATGATTTGAACCATTCCTGTGACACTAGTTATAGAATCCGATGCTTCATTTCAGGTTTACTGTATCCCTTGGACCTTCCTATTGACGATGAAACACAGAAAAGGCAACGGAATTAAATAGAAAAGGCACAATGCCGATTTAAGTACATAAAGACTGACTCTTCCTACTGTTTTTGTTTTGAACCATTCCTGTGACACTAGTTACAGATTCCGATGCTTCACTTCAGGTTTACCGTATCACTCTGACCTCCTTATGGACGATGAAACACAGAAATTGCATCGGAATTAACTACAAAAGGCACAATGCCGACTTAAGTACAAGATGACTGACTCTTCATACTGTCTATGATTTGAACCATTCCTGTGAACCTAGTTATAGATTCCGATGCTTCACTTCAGGTTTACTGTATCCCTTGGATCTTCTTATTGACGATGAAACACAGAAATAGCATTGGAATTAAATACAAACAACACAATGCTGACTTAAGTACAAGAAAACTGACTCTTCCTACTGTCCATGATTTGAACCATTCCTGTGACACTTGTTATAGATTCCGATGCTTCACTTCAGGTTTACTGTATCCCTGTGACATTCTTATTGACATGAAACACCGATATTGCATCGGAATTAAATACAAAAGGCACAATGCCGACTCAAGTACAAGAAGATTGAGTCTTTCTACTAGCTATGTTATGAACCATTCCTGTGACACTAGTTATAATTCCGATGCTTCACTTCAGGTTCCCTGTGTCCCTCTGACCTTCTTATTGACGACGATACACAGAAATTGCGTCGGAATTAAATACAAAAGGCACAATGCCGACTTAAGTACAAGAAAACTGACTCTTCTTACTGACTATGTTTTGAACCATTACTGTGACACTAGTTAGAGATTCCGATTCTTCACTTCAGGTTTACTGTATCCCTCTGACCATCTTATTGACGATGAAACACAGGAATTGCATTGGAATTTGATACAAAATGCACAATGCCGACTACAGTTCAAAAGGACCGACTCTTCCTACTGTCTATGTTTTGAACCTTTTCTGTGACACTAGTTATAGATTCCGATGTTTCACTTCAGGTTTACTGTATCCCTTATACCTTCTTTTTGACGACGAAACACAGAAATTGCATCGGAATTAAATAGAAAAGGCACAATGCTGACTTGAGTACAAGAAGACTGACCCTTCCGATTGTCTATCTTTTGAACCAATCCTCTGACACTAGTTATAGATTCCGATGCTTCACTTCAGGCTTACTGTATTCCTTGGACCTTCGTATTGACGATGAAACACAGAAATTGCATCGGAATTAAGTAGAAAAGGCACATTGCCGACTTAAGTACAAGAAGACTGACTCTTCTTACTGTCTATGTTTTGAACCATTCCTCTGACACTAGTTATAGAAACCGATGCTTCATTTCAGGTTTACTGTATCCCTTGGACCTTCTTATTAACGATGAAACACAGAAAGTGCAACGGAATTCAATAGAAAAGGCACAATGCCGACTTAAGTACAGGAAGACTGACTCTTCCAATAGTCTATGTTTTGAACCATTCCTGTGACACTAGTTACGGATTCCGATGCTTCACTTCAGGTTTACTGTATCCCTCTGATCTTCTTATTGACGATGAAACACAGAAATTGCATCGGCATCAAATTCAAAAGGCACAATGCCGACTTAAGTACAAGAAGACTGACTCTTCTTACAGTCTATGTTTTGAACCATTCCTGTGACACTAGTTATATATTCCGATGCTTCACTTCAGGTTTACTGAATCCCTTGGACCTTCTTATTGACGATGAAACACAGAAATTGCATCGGAATTAAATACAAAAGGCACAATGCCGACTTAAGTACAAGAAGAATGACTCTTATTACTGTCCATGTTTTGAACCGTTCCTGTGACACTAGTTAGAGATTCCGATGCTTCACTTCAGGTTTACTGTATCCCTCTGATCTTCTTATTGACGATGAAACACCAAAATTGCATCGGAATTAAATACAAAAGGCACAATGCCGACTTAAGTACAAAAAGACTGACCCTTCTTACTGTCTATGTTTGAACAATTCCTGTGACAATAGTCATAGATTCCGATGCTTCACTTCAGGTTTACTGTATCCCTCTGATCATCTTATTGACGATGAAACACAGAAATTGCATCGGAATTAAATAGAAAAAGCACAATGCCGACTTATATACAGGAAGACTGACTCTTCCTACTGACAATGCTTTGAACCATTCCTGTGACACTAGTTATAGATTCAGTTGCTTCACTCCAGATTTACTGTATCCCTTGGACCTTCTTATTGACGACGAAACACAGAAATTGCATCGGAATTAAATAGAAAAAGCACTATGCCGGCTTAAGTACAAGAAGACTGACTCTTCCTACTGTCTATGTTTTGAACCATTCCTGTTTAACTAGTTATAGATCCCGATGCTTCACTTCAGGTTTACTGTATACCTCTTACCTTCTTGTAGACAATGAAACACAGAAATAGCATCGGAATTAAATAGAAAAGGCACAATGCCGACTTAAGTACAAGAAGACTGACTCCTCTTACTGACTATGTTTGGAACCATTCCTGTGACAATAGTTATAGATTCCGATACTTCACTTAAGGTTTACTGTATCTCTTGGACCTTCTTATTGACGATGAAACACAGAAATTGCATCGGAATTAAATACAAAATGCACAATGAAGAATTCAGTACAAGAAGACTGACTCTTCTTACTGACTATGTTTTGAACCATTTATGTGACACTAGTTATAGATTCCGATGCTTCACTTCAGGTTTACTGTATCCCTCTGACCTTCTTATTGACGATGAAACACAGAAAAAGCATCGGAATTAAATACAAAAGGCACAATGCCGACTTAAGTACATGTAGACTGACTCTTCGTACTGTCTATGTATTGAACCATTCCTGTGACACTAGTTATAGAATCCGATGCTTCATTTCACGTTTACTGTATCCCTTGGACCTTCTTATTGACGATGAAACACAGAAATTGCGTCGGAATTAAATTGAAAAGTCACAATGCCGACTCAAGTAAAAGCGGACTGACTCTTCTTACTGCCTATGTTTTTAACCATTCCTGTGACACTAGTTATAGATTCCGATGCTTCACTTCTGGTTTACTGTATCCCTCTGACCTTCTTATTGACGATGAAACACAGAAATTGCATCGGAATTAAATACAAAAGGCACAATGCTGACTCAAGTACAAGAAGACTGAGTCTTCCTACTGTCTATGTTTTGAACCATTCCTGTGACACTCGTTATAGATTCCGATGCTTAACTTCAGGTTTACTGTATCCCTCTGAAACTCTTATTGACGATGAAACACAGAAATTGCATCCGAAGTAAATAGAAAAGGCACAATACTGACTTAAGTACAAGTAGACTGACTCATTTTACTCTCTATGATTTGAACCATTCCTGTGACACTAGTTATAGATTCCGATGGTTCACTTCAGGTGTACTGTATCCCTCTGACCTTCTCATTGACGATGAAACACAGAAATTGCATCGGAATTAAATAGAAAAGGCACAATGCCGACTTTAGTACAAGCAGACTGACTCTTCTTTCTGACTATGCTTTGAACCATTCCTGTGACACTAGTTATAGAATCCGATGCTTCATTTCAGGTTAACTGTATCCCTTGGACCTTCCTATTGACGATGAAACACAGAAAATGCAACGGAATTAAATAGAAAAGGCACAATGCCGATTTAAGTACAAGAAGACTGACTCTTCCTACTGTCTATGTTTTGAACCATTCCTGTGACACTAGTTACAGATTCCGATGCTTCACTTCGGGTTTACCGTATCCCTCTGACCTTCGTATGGACGATGAAACACAGAAATTGCATCGGAATTAACTACCAAAGGCACAATGCCGACTTAAGTACAAGATGACTGACTCTTCTTACTGTCTATGTTTTGAACCATTCCTGTGAACCTAGTTATAGATTCCGATGCTTCACTTCAGGTTTACTGTATCCCATGGACCTTCTTATTGACGATGAAACACAGAAATAGCATCGGAATAAAATACAAAAGGCACAATGCCGACTTAAGTACAAGAAAACTGACTCTTCCAACTGTCCATGTTTTGAACCATTCCTGTGACACTAGTTATAGATTCCGATGCTTCACTTCAGGTTACCTGTATCCCTTTGACCTTCTTATTGACGATGGAACACAGAAATTGTATCGGAATTAATTACACATGGCACAATGCCGACTTAAGTACTTGTAGACTGACTCTTCCTATTGTCTACGATTTGAACCATTCCTGTGACACTAGTTATAGATTCCGATGCTTCACTTCAGGTTTACTGCATCCCTCTGACCTTCTTATTGACGATGAAACACAGAAATTGCATCGGAATTAAATACAAAAGGCACAATGCCGACTCAAGTACAAGAAGACTGAGACTTTCTACTGTCTATGTTTTGAACAACTCCTGTGACACTAGTTATAGATTCCGATGCTTCACTTCAGGTTTACTGCGTCCCTCTGACCTTCTTATTGACGACGAAACACAGAAATTGCATCGGAATTAAATACAAAAGGCACAATGCCGACTTAAGTACAAGAAGACTGACTCTTCTTACTGACTATGTTTTGAACCATTCCTGTGACACTAATTAGAGATTCCGATGCTTCACTTCAGGTTTACGGTATCCCACTGACCTTCTTATTGACGATGAAACACAGAAATTGCATCGGAATTCAATAAAAAGGCACAATGCCGACTTAAGTACAAGAAGACTGACACTTCTTACTGACTATGTTTTGAACCATTCCTGTGACACTAGTTATAGATTCCGATGCTTCGCTTCAGGTTTACTGTATCCCTCTGACCTTCTTATTGACGATGAAACACAGAAATTGCATCGGAATTAAATAGAAGCGGCACAATGCCGATTTAAGTACAAGTAGACTGACTCTTCCAACGGTCTATGATTCCAACCATTCCTGTGACACTAGTTATAGATTCCGATGCTGCACCTCAGGTTTACTGTATCTCTCTGACCTCCTTATTGACGATGAAACACAGAAATTGCATTGGAATTAGATACAAAATGCACAATGCCGACTACAGTAAAAGGACCAACTCTTCTTACGGTCTATGTTTTGAACCATTACTGTGACACTAGTTATAGATTCCGATGTTTCAATTCAGGTTTACTGTATCCCTTATACCTTCTTATTGACGACAAAACACAGAAATTGCATCGGAATTAACTAGAATAGGCACATTGCCGACTCAAGTACAAGAAGACTGACTCTTCTTACTGTCTATGTTTTGAACCATTCCTGTGAAACTAGTTATAGATTCCGATGCTTCACTTCAGATTAATTGTATCACTAGGACCTTCGTATTGACGACGAAACATAGAAATTGCATCGGAATTAAATAGAAAAGTCACAATGCCGACTCAAGTACAAGCAGACTGACTCTTCTTACTGCCTATGCTTTTAACCATTCCTGTGACACTAGTTGCAGATTCCGATGCTTCACTTCTGGTTTACTGTATGTCTCTGACCTTCTTATTGACGATGAAACACAGAAATTGCATCGGAATTAAATACAAAAGGCACAATGCTGACTCAAGTACAAGAAGACTGAGTCTTCCTACTGTCTATGTTTTGAACCATTCCTGTGACACTAGTTATAGATTCCGGTGCTTAACTTCAGGTTTACTGTATCCCTCTGAACCTCTTATTGACGATGAAACACAGAAATTGCATCCGAAGTAAATAGAAAAGGCACAATACTGATTTAAGTACAAGAAGACTGACTCATTTTACTCTCTATGATTTGAACCATTCCTGTGACACTAGTTATAGATTCCGATGGTTCACTTCAGGTGTACTGTATCCCTCTGACCTTCTTATTGACGATGAAACACAGAAATTGCTTCGGAATTAAATAGAAAAGGCACAATGCCGACTTAAGTACAAGCAGACTGACTCTTCTCTCTGACTATGTTTTGAACCATTCCTGTGACACTAGTTATAGAATCCGATGCTTCATTTCAGGTTTACTGTATCCCTTGGACCTTCCTATTGACGATGAAACACAGAAAAGGCAACGGAATTAAATAGAAAAGGCACAATGCCGATTTAAGTACAAGAAGACTGACTCTTCCTACTGTCTATGCTTTGAACCATTCCTGTGACACTAGTTACAGATTCCGCTGCTTCACTTCAGGTTTACCGTATCCCTCTGACCTTCGTATGGACGATGAAACACAGAAATTGCATCGGAATTAACTACCAAAGGCACAATGCCGACTTAAGTACAAGAAGACTGACTCTTCTTCCTGACGATGCTATGAACCATTCCTGTGACACTAGTTAGAGCTTCCGATGCTTCACTTCAGGTTTACTGTATCCCTCTGACCTTCTTATTGACGATGGAACACAGAAATTGCATCGGAATTTAATACAAAAGGCACAATGCCGACTTAAGTACAAGAAGACTGACTCTTTTTACTGACTGTTTTGAACCATTCCTGTGACACTAGTTATAGATTCCGATGCTTCACTTCAGGTTTACTGTATCCCTTGGACCTTCTTATTGACGATGAAATACAGAAATTGCATCGGAATTAAATACAAAAGCCAAAATGCCGACTTAAGTACAAGAGGACTGACTCTTCTTACTGACTATGGTTTGAACCATTCATGTGACGCAAGTTACAGATTCCGATGCTTCACTTCAGGTTTACTGTATCCCTTGGACCTTCTTATTGACGATGAAACACAGATATTGCATCGGAATTAAATACAAAAGGCACATTGCCGACTTAAGTACAAGAAGACAGTCTCTTCTTAGTGACTATGTTTTGAACCATTCCTGTGACACTAGTTAGAGATTCCGATGCTTCACTTCAGGTTTACTGTATGCCTCTGACCTTCTTATTGACGATGAAACACAGTAATTGCATCGGAATTAAATTGAAAACGGCACAATCCGACTTAAGTACAAGAAGACTGACCCTTTTTACTGTCTATGTTTTGAACCATGCCTATGACACTAGTTATAGATTCCGATGCTTCACTTCAGGTTTACTGTATCCCTTGGACCATCTTATTGACGATGAAATACAGAAATTGCATCGGAATTAAATACAAAAGCCAAAATGCCGACTTAAGTACAAGAGGACTGACTCTTCTTACTGACTATGGTTTGAACCATTCCTGTGACACTAGTTATAGATTCCGATGCTTCACTTCAGGTTTACTGTATCCCTCTGACCTTCTTATTGACGATGAAACACAGAAAGTGTATTGGAATTAAATAGAAAAGGCACAATGCCGACTTGAGTACAAGAAGAATGACTCTTCTTACTGACTATGTTTTGAACCATCCTGTGACACTAGTTATAGATTCCCATGGTTCACTTCAGGTTTACTGTATCCCTTGGACCTTCTTACTGACGATGAAACACAGATATTTCATCGAAAATAAATACAAAATGCACATTGCCGACTTAAGTACAAGAAGACTGACTCTTCTTTTTGACTGTTTTGAACGATTCCTGTGACACTAGTTATAGATTCCGATGCTTCACTTCAGGTTTACTGTATCCATCGGACCTTCTTATTGACAATGAAACACAGAAATTGCATCGGAATTAAATAGAAAAGGCACAATGCCGACTTAAGTACAAGAAGACTGACCCTTCTTACTGTCTATGATTTGAACCATTCCTGTGACACTAGTTATAGATTCCGATGCTTCACTTCAGGTTACTGTATCCCTTGGACCTTCTTATTGACGATGAAACACAGAAATTGCATCGGAATTAAATAGACAAGGCCCAATGCCGACTTAGGTACAAGATGACTGACTCTTCTTACTGACAATGTTTTGAACCATTCCTGCGACGCTATTTACAGATTCCGATGCTTCACTTCAGGTTTACTGTATCCCTTGGACCTTCTTATTGACGATGAAACACAGATATTGCATCGGAATTAAATACAAAATTCACAATGCCGACTTAAGTACAAGAAATCTGACTCTTCTTACTGACGATGTTTTGAACCATTCCTGTAACACTAGTTAGAGCTTCCGATGCTTCACTTCAGCATTACTGTATCCCTCTGACCTTCTTATTGACGATGAAACACAGTAATTGCATCGGAATTAAATTGAAAAGGGCATAGTGCCGACTTAAGTACAAGAAGTCCGACATTTCTTACTGTCTATGTTTTCAACCATTCCTGTGACACTAGTTATAGATTCCAATGTTTCACTTCAGGTTTACCGTATCCCTTGGACCTTCTTATTGACGATGAAACACAGAAATTGCATCGGAAATAAATACAAGAGGCACAATGCCGACTTAACTACAAGAAGACTGACTCTTCTTACTGACTATGTTTTGAACCATTCCTGTGACACTAGTTATAGATTCCGATGCTTCATTTCAGGTTTACTGTATCCCTTGGACCTTCTTATTGACGATGAAACACAGAAATTGCATCGGAATTAAATACAAAAGGCACAATGCCGACTTAAGTACAAGAAGACTGACCTTTCTTACTGTCTATGATTAGAACCATTCCTGTGAAACTAGTTATAGATTCCGATGCTTCACTTCAGGTTTACTGTATCCCTTGGACCTTCTTATTGACGAGGAAACACAGAAATTGCATCGGAATTAAGTACAAAAGGCACAATCCCGACTTAAGTACATGAAGACTGACACTTCCTACTATCTATGTTTTGAACCATTCCTGTGACACTAGTTAAAGATTCCGATGCTACACTTCAGGTTTACTGTATCCCTCTGACCTTCTAATTGACGATGAAACACAGATATTGCATCGAAAATATATACAAAATGCACATTGCCGACTTAAGTACAAGAAGACTGACTCTTCTTACTGACTGTTTTGAACGATTCCTGTGACACTAGTTATAGATTCCGATGCTTCACTTCAGGTTTACTGTATCCCTCTGACCTTCTTATTGACGATGAAACACAGAAAGGGCATTGGAAATAAATAGAAAAGGCACAATGCCGACTTGAGTACAAGAAGAATGACTCTTCCTACTGTCTATGTTTTGAACCACTTCTGTGACACTAGTTATAGATTCCGATGCCTCACTTCAGGTTTACTGTATCCCTCTGATCTTCTTATTGACGATGAAACACAGAAAGTGCATTGGAATTAAATAGAAAAGGCACAATGCCGACTTGAGTAAAAGAAGAATGACGCTTCCTACTGTCTATGTTTTGAACCACTTCTGTGACACTAGTTATAGTTTCCGATGCCTCACTTCTGGTTTACTGTATCCCTTGGACTTTCTTATTGACGATGAAACACAGAAATTGCATCGGAATTAAATACAAAAGCCACAATGCCGACTTAAGTACAAGAAGACTGACTCTTCTTACTGACTATGTTTTGAACCATCCTGTGACACTAGTTATAGATTCCGATGGTTCACTTCAGGTTTACTGTATCCCTTGGACCTTCTTACTGACGATGAAACACAGATATTGCATCGAAAATAAATACAAAATGCACATTGCCGACTTAAGTACAAGAAGACTGACTCTTCTTACTGACTGTTTTGAACGATTCCTGTGACACTAGTTATAGATTCCGATGCTTCACTTTAGGTTTACTGTATCCATCTGACCTTCTTATTGACAATGAAACACAGAAATTGCATCGGAATTAAATAGAAAAGTCACAATGCCGACTTAAGTACAAGAAGACTGACCCTTCTTACTGTCTATGTTTTGAACCATTCCTTTGAAACTAGATATAGATTCCGATGCTTCACTTCAGGTTTACTGTATCCCTTGGACCTACTTGTTGACGATGAAACACAGAAATTGCATCGGAATAAAATAGAAAACGCATAATGCCGACTTAAGCACAAGAAGACTGACTCTTCTTACTGTCTATGTTTGAACCATTCCTGTGACGGAAGTTACAGATACTTATGCTTCACTTCAGGTTTATTGTATCCCTCTGACCTTCTTATTGACGATGAAGCACAGAAATTGTATCGGAATTAAATAGAAAAGGCACAATGCCGACTTAAGTACAAGAAGACTGACTCTTCCTACTGTCTATATTTTGAACCATTCCTGAGACACTAGTTATAGATTCCAATGCTTCACTTCAGGTTTACTGTATCCCTTGGAAGTTCTTATTGACGATCAAACACTGAAATTGCATCGGAATAAAATTGAAAAAGCACAATGCCGACTTAAGTACAAGAAGACTGACTCTTCTTACTGACTATGATTTGAACCATTCCTGTGACACTAGTTATAGATTCCGATGCTTCACTTCAGGTTTACTGTATCCCTCTGACCTTCTTATTGACGATGAAACACAGAAATTGCATCGGAATTAAATAGAAAAGGCACAATGCCGACTTAAGTACAAGAAGACTGACTCTTCTTTCTGACTAAGTTTTGAACCATTCCTGTTACACTAGTTATAGATTCCGATGTTTCACGTCAGGTTTTCCGTATCCCTCTGACCTTCTTATTGACGCTGAAACACAGAAATTGCATCGGAATTAAATAGAAAAGGCACAATGCCGACTTAAGTAAACTGACTATTCTTACTGACTGTTTTGAACCATTCCTGTGGCACTTGTTATGGATTCCGATGCTTCACTTCAGGTTTACTGTATCCCTCTGACCTTCTTATTGACGATGAAACACAGAAATTGCATCGGAATTAAATACAAATGGCACAATGCCACTTAAGTACAAGAAGACTGACTCTCCTTACTGTCTATGTTTTGAATCATTCCTGTGACACTAGTTATAGATTCCGATGCATCACATCAGGTTTACTGTATCCCTTGGACCTT
This sequence comes from Schistocerca piceifrons, assembly GCF_021461385.2. NCBI lineage: Eukaryota > Metazoa > Arthropoda > Insecta > Orthoptera > Acrididae > Schistocerca > Schistocerca piceifrons. The sequence continues at coordinate 263,059 of NW_025728227.1, forward strand.
CTTATTGACGATGAGACACAGAAATTGCATCGGTATTAAATACAAAAGCCACAATGCCGACTTAAGTACAAGAAGACTGACCTATCTTACTGCCTATATTTTGAACCATTCTTGTGACACTAGTTATAGATTCCGACGCTTCACTTCAGGTTTACTGTATCCCTCGATCTTCTTATTGACGATGAAACACAGATATTGCATCGGAAATAAATACAAAAATCAAAATGCCGACTTAAGTACAAGAAGACTGACTCAACTGACTGTCTATGATTTGAACCATTCCTGTGACACTAGTTATAGATTCCGATGATTCACTTCAGGTTTACTGTATCCCTTGGACCTCCGTATTGACGATGAAACACAGAAATAGCATCAGAATTAAATACAAAAGGCACAATGCCGACTTAAGTGCAAGAAGACTTACTCTTCTTTCTGACTATGTTTGGAAGCATTCCTGTGACACTAGTTATAGATTCCGATGCTTCACTTCAGGTTTATTGTATCCCTCTGACCTTCTTATTGACGATGAAACACAGAAATTGCATCGGAATTAAATAGAAAAGGCACAATGGCGACTTAAGTACAAGAAGACTGATTCTTCTTACTGAATATGTTTTGAACCATTCCTGTGACACTAGTTATAGATTCCGATGCTTCACTTCAGGTTTACTGTATCCCTCTGAATTTCTTACTGAAGATGAAACACAGAAATTGCATCGGAATTAAATAGAAAATACACAATGCCGACTTATGTACAAGAAGACTGATTCTTCTTACTGTCTATGATTTGAACCATTCCTGTGACGCTAGTTAGAGATTCCGATGCTTCACTTCAGGTTTACTGTATCCCTCTGACCTTCGTATTGACGATTAAACACAGTAATTGCATCGGAATTAAATTGAAAAGGGCACAATGCCGACTTAAGTACAAGAAGACTGACTCTTCTTACTGACTATGTTTTGAACCATCCTGTGACACTAGTTAAAGATTCCGATAGTTCCCTTCAGGTTTACTGTGTCCCTTGGACCTTCTTACTGACGATGAAACACAGATATTGCATCTGAAATAAATACAAAATACACATTGCCGACTTAAGTACAAGAAGACTGACTCTTCTTACTGACTGTTTTGAACGATTCCTGTGACACTAGTTATAGATTCCGGTGCGTCACTTTAGGTGTACTGTATCCCTTGGACCTTCTTATTGAGGAGGAAACACAGAAATTGCATCGGAATTAAGTACAAAAGGCACAATCCCGACTTAAGTACAAGAAGACTGACACTTCCTACTATCTATGCTTTGAACCATTCCTGTGACACTAGTTAAAGATTCCGATGCTACACTTGAGGTTTACTGTATCCCTCTGACCTTCTTATTGACGATAAAACACAGAAATTGCATCGGAATTTAATACGAAAGGCACAATGCCGACTTAAGTACAAGAAGACTGACTATTCTTACTGACTGTTTTCTAACCATTCCTGTGACACTAGTTATAGATTCCGATGCTTCACTTCAGGTTTACTGTATCCCTCTGACCTTCTTATTGACGATGAAGCACGGAAATTGGATCGGAATTAAATAAAAATGGCACAATGACGACTTAAGTACAAGAAGACTGACTCTCCTTACTGTCTATGTTTTGAACCATTCCTGTCATACTAGATATAGATTCCGATGCTTCACTTCAGGTTTACTGTACCCCTTGGACCTTCTTGTTGACGATGAAACACAGAAATTGCATCGGAATAAAATAGAAAACGCATAATGCCGACTTAAGCACAAGAAGACTGACTCTTCTTACTGTCTATGTTTGAACCATTCCTGTGACGGAAGTTACAGATTCTTATGCTTCACTTCAGGTTTATTGTATCCCTCTGACCTTCTTATTGACGATGAAACACAGAAATTGTATCGGAATTAAATAAAAAAGGCACAATGCCGACTTAAGTACAAGAAGACTGACTCTTCCTACTGTCTACATTTTGAACCATTCCTGAGACACTAGTTATTGATTCCAATGCTTCACTTCAGGTTTACTGTATCCCTTGGACGTTCTTATTGACTATGAAACACTGAAATTGCATCGGAATTAAATAGAAATAGCACAATGCCGACTTAAGTACAAGAAGACTGACTCTTCTTGCTGACTATGATTTGAACCATTCCTGTGACACTAGTTATAGATACCGATGCTTCACTTCAGGTTTACTGTATCCCTCTGACCTTCTTATTGACGATGAAACACAGAAATTGCATCGGAATTAAATAGAAAAGGCACAATGCCGACTTAAGTACAAGAAGATTGACTATTCTTACTGACTGTTTTGAACCATTCCTGTGGCACTTGTTATAGATTCCGATGCTTCACTTCAGGTTTACTGTATCTCTCTGACCTTCTTATTGACGATGAAACACAGAAATTGCATCGGAATTAAATACAAATGGCACAATGCCACTTAAGTACAAGAAGACTGACTCTCCTTATTGTCTATGTTTTGAATCATACCTGTGACACTAGTTATAGATTCCGATGCATCACATCAGGTTTACTGTATCCCTTGGACCTTCTTATTGACGATGAGACACAGAAATTGCATGGGTGTTAAATACAAAAGCCACAATGCCGTCTTAAGTACAAGAAGACTGACCTTTCTTACTGCCTATATTTTGAACCATTCTTGTGACACTAGTTATAGATTCCGACGCTTCACTTCAGGTTTACAGTATCCCTCGATCTTCTTATTGACGATGAAACACAGATATTGCATCGGAATTAAATACAAAAATCAAAATGCAGACTTAAGTACAAGAAGACTGACTCAACTGACTGTCTATGATTTGAACCATTCCTGTGACACTAGTTATAGATTCCGATGATTCACTTCAGGATTACTGTATACCTTGGACCTCCGTATTGACGATGAAACACAGAAATTGCATCGGAATTAAATACAAAAGGCACAATGCCGACTTAAGTGCAAGAGGACTCACTCTTCTTTCTGACTACGTTTGGAAGCATTCCTGTGACACTAGTTATAGATTCCGATGCTTCACTTCAGGTTTATTGTATCCCTCTGACCTTCTTATTGACGATGAAACACAGAAATTGCATCGGAATTAAATAGAAAAGGCACAATGCCGACTTAAGTACAAGAAGACTGATTCTTCCCACTGAATATGTTTTGAACCATTCCTGTGACACTAGTTATAGATTCCGATGCTTCACTTCAGGTTTACTGTATCCCTCTGAATTTCTTACTGAAAATGAAACACAGAAATTGCATCGGAATTAAATAGAAAAGACACAATGCCGACTTATGTACAAGAAGACTGATTCTTCTTACTGTCTATGATTTGAACCATTCCTGTGACGCTAGTTACAGATTCCGATGCTTCACTTCAGGTTTACTGTATTCCTCTGAAGATCTTATTGACGATGAAACACAAAAATTGCATCGGAATTAAATAGAATAGGCACAATGCCGACTTAAGTACAAGAAGACTGACTCTTCCTACTGTCTATGCTTTGAACCATTCCTGCGACACTAGTTATAGATTCCGATGCTTCACTTCAGGTTTAATGTATGCCTCTGACCTTCTTATTGACGATGAAACACAGAAATTGCTTCGGAATTAAATACAAAAGGCACAATGCCGACTTAAGTGCAAAAAGACTGACTCTTCTTACTGTCTATGTTTTGAACCATTCCTGTGACACTAGTTATAGATTCCGATGCTTCACTTCAGGTTTAATGTATCCCTCTGAACTTCTTACGGACGATGAAACGCAGAAATTGCATCGGGATTAAATAGAAAAGGCACAATGCCGACTTAAGTACAAGTTGACTGACTCTTCTTACTGTCTGTGGTTTGAACCATTCCTGTGACACTAGTTATAGATTCCGATGCTTTACTTCAGGTTTACTGTATCCCTTGGACCTTCTTATTGACGATGAAACACAGATATTGCATCGGAATTAAATTGAAAAGGCACAATGCCGACTTAAGTACAAGAAGACTGACTCTTCTTACTGTCTATGATTTGAACCATTGCTGTGACGCTAGTTACAGATTCCGTTGCTTCACTTTTCGTTTACTTTACCCTCTGACCATCTTATTGACGATGAAACACAGAAATTGCATCGGAATTAAATAGAAGAGGCACAATGCCGACCTAAGCACAAGAAGACTGACTCTTCCCCACTGTCTATGTTTTGAACCATTCCTGTGACACTAGTTATAAATTCCGATGCTTCGCTTCAGGTTTAATGTATCCCTCTGACCTTCTTATTGACGATGAAACACAGAAATTGCATCGAAATTAAGAACAAAAGGCACAATGCCGACTTAAGTGCAAGAAGACTGACTCTTCTTACTGTCTACGTTTTGAACCATTCCTGTGAGGCTAGTTACAGATTCCGATGCTTCACTTCAGGTTTACTGCATCCCTCTGACCTTCTTATTGACGATGAAACACAGAAATTGCATCGGAATTAAATACAAAAGGCACAATGCCGACTTAAGTACATGTAGACTGACACTTCCTACTGTCCATGTTTTGAAACATTCCTGTGACCTTAGTTATAGATTCCGATGCTTCATTTCAGGTTTACTGTATCTCTTGGACCTTCTTATTGACGATGAAACACAGATAGGGCATCGGAATTAAATAGAAAAGGCACAATGCGGAATTTAGTACAAGAAGACCGACTCTTCCTACTGTCTATGCTTTGAACCATTCCTGTGACACTAGTTATAGATTCCGATGCTTCACTTCAGGTTTACTATATCACTCTGACCTACTTATAGACGATGAAACACAGAAAATGCATCGGAATTATATACAAATGGCACAATGCCACTTAAGTACAAGAAGACTGACTCTCCTTACTGTCAATGTTTTGAACCATTCCTGTGACACTAGCTATAGATTCCGATGCTTCACTTCAGGTATACTGTATCCCTCTGAACTTCTTACTGACAATGAAACGCAGAAATTGCATCATAATTAAATAGAAAAGGCACAATGCCGACTTAAGTACAAGAAGACTGACTCTTCTTACTGTCTATGGTTTGAACCATTCCTGTGACACTAGTTATAGATTCCGATGCTTTACTTCAGGTTTACTGTATCCCTTGGACCTTTTTATTGACGATGAAGCACAGAAATTGCATCGGAATTAAATAGAAAAGGCACAATGCCGACATAAGTACAAGAAGACTGACTCCTCTTACTGTCTATGATTTGAACCATTCCTGTGACGCTAGTTACAGATTCAGATGCTTCACTTCACGTTTCCTGTATCCCTCTGAACATCTTATTGACGATGAAACACAGAAATTGTATCGGAATTAAATAGAAAAGGCACAATGCCGACTTAAGTACAAGAAGACTGACTCTTCCTACTGTCTATGTTTTGAACCATTCCTGTGACACTAGTTATAGATTCCGATGCTTCACTTCAGGTTTAATGTATCCCTCTGACCTTCTTATTGACGATGAAACACAGAAATTGCATTGGAATTAAATACAAAAGGCACAATGCAGACTTAAGTGCAAGAAGACTGACTCTACTTACTGTCTATGTTTCGAACCATTCCTGTGACGCTAGTTACAGATTCCGATGCTTCAGTTCAGGTTTACTGCATCTCTCTGAACTTCTTATTGACGAAGAAACACAGAAATTGCATCGGAATTAAATACAAAAGGCACAATGCCGACTTAAGTACAAGAAGACTGACTGTTCCTACTGACTATGTTTTGAACCATTCCTGTGACACTACTTATAGATTCCGATGATCCACTTCAGGATTACTGTATCCCTTGGACTTTCTTATTGACGATGAAACACAGAAATTGACTGACACTTCTTTCTGACTATGTTTTGAACCATTCCTGTGACACTAGTTATAGATTCCGATGCTTCACTTCAGGTTTGCAGTATCTCTCTGTCCTTCTTATTGACGATGAAACACAGAAATAGCATCGGAATTAAATAGAAAAGGCACAATGCCGACCTAAGTACAAGAAGACTGAGTCTTCCTACTGTCTATGATTTAAACCAATCCTGTGACACTAGTTAGAGATTCCGATGCTTGTCTTCAGATTTACTGTATCCCTCTGTCCTTCTTATTGACGATGAAACACAGTAATTGCATCGGAATTAAATTGAAAAGGGAACAATGCCGACTTAAGTACAAGAAGACTGACTCTTCCTACTGTCCATGTTTTGAACCATTCCTGTGACACTAGTTATAGATTCCGATGCTTCACTTCAGGTTTACAGTATCCCTCTGACCATCTTATTGAAGATGAAACATAGAAATTGCATCGGAATTAAATAGAAAAGGCACAATGCCGACATAAGTACAAGAAGACTGACTCTTCTTGCTGTCTATGTTTTGAATTATTCCTGTGACACTAGTTATAGATTCCGATGCCTCACTTCTGGTTTACTGTAACCCTCTGACTTTCTTATTGACGATGAGACACTGTAATTGCATCGGAATTAAATAGAAAAGGCACAATGCCGACTTAAGTACAAGAAGACTGACTCTTCCTACTGGCTATAATTGAACTATTCTTGTGACACTAATTATAGATTCCGATGCTTCACTTCAGGTTTACTGTATCCCTCTGACCTTCTTATTGGCGATCAAACACAGATATTGCATCGGAATTAAATAGAAACGCACAATGCCGACTTAAGTACAAGAAGACTGACTCTTCCAAGTGAGTATGTTTTGAACCATCCTGTGACACTAGTTATAGATTCCGATTCTTCACTTCAGGTTTACTGTATCCCTCTGACCTTCTAATTGACGATGAAACACAGATATTGCATCGGAATTAAATACAAAAGGCACAATGCCGACTCAAGAACAAGAGGAATGACTCTTCTTACTGCCTGTGTTTTGAACCATTCCTGTGACACTAGTTATAGATTCCGATGCCTCACTTCAGGTTTACTGTATCCCTCTGACCTTCGTATTGACGATGAAACACAGAAATTGCATCGGAATTAAATAGAAAAGACACAATGCCGACTTATGTACAAGAAGACTGATTCTTCTTACTGTCTATGATTTGAACCATTCCTGTGACGCTAGTTACAGATTCCGATGCTTCACTTCAGGTTTACTGTATTCCTCTGAAGATCTTTTGACGATGAAACACAAAAATTGCATCGGAATTAAATAGAATAGGCACAATGCCGACTTAAGTACAAGAAGACTGACTCTTCCTACTGTCTATGCTTTGAACCATTCTGTGACACTAGTTATAGATTCCGATGCTTCACTTCAGTTTAATGTATGCCTCTGACCTTCTTATTGACGATGAAACACAGAAATTGCATCGAATTAAATACAAAAGGCACAATGCCGACTTAAGTGCAAAAAGACTGACTCTTCTTACTGTCTATGTTTTGAACCATTCCTGTGACACTAGTTATAGATTCCGATGCTTCACTTCAGGTTTAATGTATCCCTCTGAACTTCTTACGGACGATGAAACGCAGAAATTGCATCGGGATTAAATAGAAAAGGCACAATGCCGACTTAAGTACAAGTTGACTGACTCTTCTTACTGTCTGTGGTTTGAACCATTCCTGTGACACTAGTTATAGATTCGATGCTTTACTTCAGGTTTACTATATCCCTTGGGACCTTCTTATTGACGATGAAACACAGATATTGCATCGGAATTAAATTGAAAAGGCACAATGCCGACTTAAGTACAAGAAGACTGACTCTTCTTACTGTCTATGATTTGAACCATTGCTGTGACGCTAGTTACAGATTCCGTTGCTTCACTTTTCGTTTACTGTACCCTCTGACCATCTTATTGACGATGAAACACAGAAATTGCATCGGAATTAAATAGAAGAGGCACAATGCCGACTTATGTACAAGAAGACTGATTCTTCTTACTGTCTATGATTTGAACCATTCCTGTGACGCTAGTTACAGATTCCGATGCATCACTTCAGGTTTACTGTATTCCTCTGAAGATCTTATTGACGATGAAACACAAAAATTGCATTGGAATTAACATAGAATAGGCACAATGCCGACTTAAGTACAAGAAGACTGACTCTTCCTACTGTCTATGCTTTGAACCATTCCTGTGACACTAGTTATAGATTCCGATGCTTCACTTCAGGTTTAATGTATGCCTCTGACCTTCTTATTGACGATGAAACACAGAAATTGCATCGGAATTAAATACAAAAGACACAATGCCGACTTAAGTGCAAAAGACTGACTCTTCTTACTGTCTATGTTTTGAACCATTCCTGTGACACTAGTTATAGATTCCGATGCTTCACTTCAGGTTTAATGTATACCTCTGAACTTCTTACGGACGATGAAACGCAGAAATTGCATCGGGATTAAATAGAAAAGGCACAATGCCGACTTAAGTACAAGATGACTGACTCTTCTTACTGTCTATGGTTTGAACCATTCCTGTGACACTAGTTATAGATTCCGATGCTTTACTTCAGGTTTACTGTATCCCTTGGACTTCTTAATTGACGATGAAACACAGATATTGCATCGGATTTAAATTGAAAAGGCACAATGCCGACTTAAGTACAAGAAGACTGACTCTTCTTACTGTCTATGTTTTGAACCATTCCTGTGACGCTAGTTACAGATTCTGTTGCTTCACTTTTCGTTTACTGTATCCCTCTGACCATCTTATTGACGATGAAACACAGAAATTGCATCGGAATTAAATAGAAGAGGCACAATGCCGACTTAAGCACAAGAAGACTGACTCTTCCTACTGTCTATGTTAGAACCATTCCTGTGACACTAGTTATAAAATTCCGATGCTTCGCTTCAGGTTTAATGTATCCCTCTGACCTTCTTATTGACGATGAAACACAGAAATTGCATCGAAATTAAAACAAAAGCCACAATGCCGACTTAAGTGAAAGAAGACTGACTCTTCTTACTGTCTATGTTTTGAACCATTCCTGTGAGGCTAGTTACAGATTCCGATGCTTCACTTCAGGTTTACTGCATCCCTCTGACCTTCTTATTGACGATGAAACACAGAAATTGCATCGGAATTAAATACAAAAGGCACAATGCCGACTTAAGTACATGTAGACTGACACTTCCCACTGTCTATGATTTGAAACATTCCTGTGACCTTAGTTATAGATTCCGATGCTTCATTTCAGGTTTACTGTATCCCTTGGACCTTCTTATTGACGATGAAACACAGATAGGGCATCGGAATTAAATAGAAAAGGCACAATGCCGAATTTAGTACAAGAAGACCGACTCTTCCTACTGTCTATGCTTTGAACCATTCCTGTGACACTAGTTATAGATTCCGATGCTTCACTTCAGGTTTACTATATCCCTCTGACCTTCTTATTGACGATGAAACACAGAAAATGCATCGGAATTATATACAAATGGCACAATGCCACTTAAGTACAAGAAGACTGACTCTCCTTACTGTCAATGTTTTGAACCATTCCTGTGACACTAGTTATGAGATTCCGATGCTTCACTTCAGGTTTACTGTATCCCTCTGAACTTCTACTGACGATGAAACGCAGAAATTGCATCATAATTAAATAGAAAAGGCACAATGCCGACCTTAAGTACAAGAAGACTGACTCTTCTTACTGTCTATGGTTTGAACCATTCCTGTGACACTAGTTATAGATTCCGATGCTTTACTTCAGGTTTACTGTATCCCTTGGACCGTTTTATTGACGATGAAGCACAGAAATTGCATCGGAATTAAATAGAGAAGGCACAATGCCGACATAAGTACAAGAAGACTGACTCCTCTTACTGTCTATGATTTGAACCATTCCTGTGACGCTAGTTACAGATTCCGATGCTTCACTTCACGTTTACTGTATCCCTCTGAACATCTTATTGACGATGAAACACAGAAATTGCATCGGAATTAAATAGAAAAGGCACAATGCCGACTTAAGTACAAGAAGACTGACTCTTCCTACTGTCTATGTTTTGAACCATTCCTGTGACACTAGTTATAGATTCCGATCCTTCACTTCAGGTTTAATGTATCCCTCTGACCTTCTTATTGGCGATGAAACACAGAAATTGCATCGCAATTAAATACAAAAGGCACAATGCCGACTTAAGTGCAAGAAGACTGACTCTACTTACTGTCCATGTTTCGAACCATTCCTGTGACGCTAGTTACAGATTCCGATGCTTCAGTTCAGGTTTACTGCATCTCTCTGAACTTCTTATTGACGAAGAAACACAGAAATTGCATCGGAATTAAATACAAAAGGCACAATGCCGACTTAAGTGCAAGAAGACTGACTCTACTTACTGTCTATGTTTCGAACCATTCCTGTGACGCTAGTTACAGATTCCGATGCTTCAGTTCAGGTTTACTGCATCTCTCTGAACTTCTTATTGACGAAGAAACACAGAAATTGCATCGAAATAAATAACAAAAGGCACAATGCCGACTTAAGTACAAGAAGACTGACTCTTCCTACTGACTATGTTTTGAACCATTCCTGTGACACTACTTATAGATTCCGATGATCCACTTCAGGATTACTGTATCCTTGGACTTTCTTATTAACGATGAAACACAGAAATTGACTGACACTTCTTTCTGACTATGTTTTGAACCATTCCTGTGACACTAGTTATAGATTCGATGCTTCACTTCAGGTTTACAGTATCTCTCTGTCCTTCTTATTGACGATGAAACACAGAAATAGCATCGGAATTAAAAAGAAAAGGCACAATGCCGACCTAAGTACAAGAAGACTGAGTCTTCCTACTGTCTATGTTTTAAACCAATCCTGTGACACTAGTTAGAGATTCCGATGCTTGACTTCAGATTTACTGTATCCCTCTGTCCTTCTTATTGACGATGAAACACAGTAATTGCATCGGAATTAAATTGAAAAGGGCACAATGCCGAGTTAAGTACAAGAAGACTGACTCTTCCTACTGTCCATGTTTTGAACCATTCCTGTGACACTAGTTATAGATTCCGATGCTTCACTTCAGGTTTACATTATCCCTCTGACCTTCTTATTGAAGATGAAACATAGAAATTGCATCGGAATTAATAGAAAAGGCACAATGCCGACTTAAGTACAAGAAGACTGACTCCTTCTTGCTGTCTATGATTTGAATTATTCCTGTGACACTAGTTATAGATTCCGATGCCTCACTTCTGGTTTACTGTATCCCTCTGACTTTCTTATTGACGATGAAACACAGTAATTGCATCGGAATTAAATAGAAAAGGCACAATGCCGACTTAAGTACAAGAAGACTGACTCTTCCAACTGGCTATAATTGAACTATTCTTGTGACACTAATTATAGATTCCGATGCTTCACTTCAGGTTTACTGTATCCCTCTGACATTCTTATTGGCGATCAAACACAGATATTGCATCGGAATTAAATAGAAAACGCACAATGCCGACTTAAGTACAAGAAGACTGACTCTTCCAAGTGAGTATGTTTTTGAACCATTCCTGTGACACTAGTTATAGATTCCGATTCTTCACTTCAGGTTTACTGTATCCCTCTGACCTTCTAATTGACGATGAAACACAGATATTGCATCGGAATTAAATACAAAAGGCACAATGCCGACTCAAGTACAAGAGGAATGACTCTTCTTACTGCCTATGTTTGAACCATTCCTGTGACACTAGTTATAGATTCCGGTGCCTCACTTCAGGTTTACTGTATCCCTCTGACCTTCTTATTGACGATGAAACACAGAAATTTCATCGGAATTAAATAGAAAAGGCACAATGCCGACTTAAGTACAAGAAGACTGAATCTTCTTACTCTCTATGCTTTGAACCATTCCTGTGACACTAGTTATAGATTCCGTTGCTGATCTTCAGGTTTACTTGTGTCCCTCTGACCTTCTTATTGACGATGAAACACAGAAATTGCATCGGAATTAAATTCAAAAGGCACAATGCCGACTTAAGTGCAAGAAGACTTACTCTTCTTACAGACTATGCTTTGAACCATTCCAGTGACACTATAGATTCCGATGCTTCACTTCAGGTTTACTGTATGCCTCTGACCCTTCGTATTGACGATGAAACAAAGAAATTGCATCGGATTTAGATAGAAAGGCTCAATGCCGACTTAAGTAGAAGAAGACTGACTCTTCTTGCTGTCTGTGTTTTGAACCATTCCTGAGACGCTAGTTACAGATTCCGATGCTTCACTTCAGGTTTACGGTATCCCTATGACCTTCTTATTGACGATGAAACACAGAAATTGCATCGGAATTAAAAACAAAAGGCACAATGCCGACTTAAGTGCAAGAAGACTGACTCTTCTTACTGTCTATGTTTTGAAACCCATTCCTGTGAGGCTAGTTACAGATTCCGATGCTTCACTTCAGGTTTACTGCATCCCTCTGACCTTCTTATTGACGATGAAACACAGAAATTGCATCGGAATTAAAAACAAAAGGCACAATGCCGACTTAAGTACAAGAAGACTGACTCTTCTTACTGACTATGTTATAAACCATTCCTGTGACACTAGTTAGAAATTCCGATGCTTCACTTCAGGTTTACGGTATCCCTATGACCTTCTTATTGACGATAAAACACAGAAAATGCATCGGAATTAAAAACAAAAGGCACAATGCCGACTTAAGTGCAAGAAGACTGACTCTTCTTACTGTCTATGTTTTGAACCATTCCTGTGAGGCTAGTTACAGATTCCGATGCTTCACTTCAGGTTTACTGCATCCCTGTGACCTTCTTATTGACGATGAAACACAGAAATTGCATCGGAATTAAATACAAAAGGCACAATGCCGACTTAAGTACATGTAGACTGACACTTCCTACTGTCTATGTTTTGAAACATTCCTGTGACCTTAGTTATAGATTCCGATGCTTCATTTCAGGTTTACTGTATCCCTTGGACCTTCTTATTGACGATGAAACACAGATAGGGCATCGGAATTAAATAGAAAAGGCACAATGCCGAATTGAGTACAAGAAGACCGACTCTTCCTACTGTCTATTCTTTGAACCATTCCTGTGACACTAGTTATAGATTCCGATGCTTCACTTCAGGTTTACTATATCCCTCTGACCTTCTTATTGACGATGAAACATAGAAAATGCATCGGAATTATATACAAATGGCACAATGCCACTTAAGTACAAGAAGACTGACTCTCCTTACTGTCAAAGTTTTGAACCATTCCTGTGACACTAGTTATAGATTCCGATGCATCACTTCAGGCTTACTGTATCCCTTGCACCTTCCTATTGACGATGAGACACAGAATTTGCAACGGTATTAAATACAAAAGGCACAATGCCGACTTAAGTACAAGAAGACTGACCCTTGTTACTGTCTATGTTTTGAACCATTCCTGTGACACTAGTTATAGATTCCGATGCTTCACTCCAGGTTTACTGTATCCCTCTGACCTTCTTATTGACGATGAAACACAGAAATTGCATCGGAATTAAATACAAAAATTAAAATGCCGACTTAAGTACAAGAAGACTGACTCAACTTACTGTCTATGATTTGAACCATTCCTGTGACACTAGGTATTGATTCCGATGAATCATTTCAGGTTTACTGTATTCCTTGGACCTCCGTATTGACGATGAAACACAGAAATTGCATCGGAATTAAATAGAAAAGGAACAATGCCGACCTAAGTACAAGAAGACTGAGTCTTCCTACTGTCTATGTTTTAAACCAATCCTGTAACACTAGTTAGAGATTCTGATGCTTGACTTCTGATTTACTGTATCCCTCTGTCCTTCTTATTGACGATGAAACACAGTAATTGCATCGGAATTAAATTGAAAAGGGCACAATGCCGACTTAAGTACAAGAAGACTGACTCTTCCTACTGTCCATGTTTTGAACCATTCCTGTGACACTAGTTAGAAATTCCGATGCTTCACTTCAGGTTTACAGTATCCCTCTGACCTTCTTATTGAAGATGAAACATAGAAATTGCATCGGAATTAAATAGAAAAGGCACAATGCCGACTTAAGTACAAGAAGACTGACTCTTCTTGCTGTCTATGTTTTGAATTATTCCTGTGACACTAGTTATAGATTCCGATGCCTCACTTCTGGTTTACTGTATCCCTCTGACTTTCTTATTGACGATGAAACACAGTAATTGCATCGGAATTAAATAGAAAAGGCACAATGCCGACTTAAGTACAAGAAGACTGACTCTTCCTACTGGCTATAATTGAACTATTCTTGTGACACTAATTATAGATTCCGATGCTTCACTTCAGGTTTACTGTATCCCTCTGACCTTCTTATTGGCGATCAAACACAGATATTGCATCGGAATTAAATAGAAAACGCACAATGCCGACTTAAGTACAAGAAGACTGACTCTTCCAAGTGAGTATGTTTTGAACCATTCCTGTGACACTAGTTATAGATTCCGATTCTTCACTTCAGGTTTACTGTTTCCCTCTGACCTTCTAATTGACGATGAAACACAGATATTGCATCGGAATTAAATACAAAAGGCACAATGCCGACTCAAGTACAAGAAGACTGAGTCTTCCTGCTGTCTATGTTTTGAACCATTCCTGTGACACTAGTTAGAGATTCCGATGCTTCACTTCAGGTTTACGGTATCCCTCTGACTTCTTATTGACGATGAAACACAGCAATTGCATCGGAATTCAATTAAAAGGCACAATGCCGACTTAAGTACAAGAAGACTGAATCTTCTTACTTTTTATGCTTTGAACCATTCCTGTGACACTAGTTATGGATTCCGTTGCTGAACTTCAGGTTTACTGTGTCCCTCTGACCTTCTTATTGACGATGAAACACAGAAATTCCATCGGAATTAAATTCAAAAGGCACAATGCCAACTCAAGTACAAGAAGACTGACTCTTCTTACTGACTATGCTTTGAACCATTCCTGTGACACTAGTTATAGATTCCGATGCTTCACTTCAGGTTTACTGTATGCCTCTGACCTTCGTATTGACGATGAAACACAGAAATTGCATCGGAATTAGATAGAAAAGGCTCAATGCCGACTTAAGTACAAGAAGACTGACTCTTCTTGCTGTCTATGTTTTGAACCATTCCTGTGACGCTAGTTACAGACTCCGATGCTTCTCTTCAGGTTTACTGTTTCCCTTGGACCTTCTTATTAACGAAGAATCACTGATAATGCATCGGAATTAAATACAAAAGGCACAAAGCCGACATAAGTACAAGAAGACTGACTCTTCTTAGTGACTATGTTATAAACCATTCCTGTGACACTAGTTAGAAATTCCGATGCTTCACTTCAGGTTTACGGTATCCCTATGACCTTCTTATTGACGATGAAACACAGTAATTGCATCGGAATTAAATTGAAAAGGGCACAATGCCGACATAAGTACAAGAAGACTGACTCTTCTTACGGTCTGTGTTTTGAACCATTCCTGTGACACTAGTCATAGATTCCGATACTTCACTTCAGGTTTACTGTATCCCTTGGACCTTCTTATTGACGATGAAACACAGAAATTGCATCGGAATGGAATACAAAAATCAAAATGCCGACTTATGTTCAAGAAGACTGACTCAACTTACTGTCTATGATTTGAACCATTCCTGTGACACTAGTTATAGATTCCGATGCTTCACTTCAGGTTTATTGTATCCCTCTGTCCTTCTTATAGACGACGAAACACAGATATTGCATCGGAATTAAATAGAAAAGGCACAATGCCGACTTAAGTACAAGAAGACTGACTCTACTTACCGTCTATGATTTAAACCATTCCTGTGACGCTAGTTATAGATTCCGATGCTTCACTTCAGGTTTACAGTATCCCTCCGACCATCTTATAGACGATGATTTACAGAAATAGAAACGGAATTAAATAGAAAAGGCACAATGCGGATTTAAGTACAAGAAGACTGACTCTTCCTACTGTCTATGTTTTGAACCATTCCTGTGACACTAGTTATAGATTCCGATGCTTCACTTCAGGTTTACTGTATCCCTCTGACCTTCTTATCGACGATAAAACACAGAAATTGCATCGGAATTAAATAGAAAAGGCACAATGCCGACCTAAGTACAAGAAGACTGAGTCTTCCTACTGTCTATGTTTTACACCATTCCTGTGACACTAGTTAGAGATTCCGATGTTCACTTCAGAATTACTGTATCCCTCTGACCTTCTTATTGACGATGGAACACAGTAACTGCATCGGAATTAAATTCAAAAGGCACAATGCCGATATAAGTACAAGAAGACTGACTCTTCTCACTGACTATGTTTGGAACCATTGCTGTGACACTAGCTATAGATTCCGATGCTTCACTTCAGATTTACCGTATAGCTCTGACCTTCTTATTGACGATGAAACACAGAAATTGCATCGAAATTAACTACAAAAGGCACAATGGTGACTTAAGTACAAGAAGACTGACTCTTCTTACTGTCTATGCTTTGAACCATTCCTGTGAACCTAGTTATAGATTCCGATGCATCACGTCAGGTTTACTGTATCCCTTGGACCTCCTTATTGACGATGAAACACAGTAATAGCATCGGAACTAAATACAAAAGGCACAATGCCGACTTAAGTACAAGAAGACTGACTCTTCCCCCTGTCCATGCTTTGAACCATTCCTGTGACACTAGTTATAGATTCCGATGCTTCACTTCAGGTTTACTGTATCCCTCTGACCTTCTTATTGACGATGAAACTCCGATATTGCATCGGAATTAAATACAAAAGGCACAATTCCGACTTAAGTACAAGAAGACTGACTCTTCTAACTGTCTATGATTAGAACCATTCCTGTGACGCTAGTTACAGATTCCGATGCTTCACTTCAGGTTTACTGTATCCCTTGTACCTTCTTATTGACGATGAAACACAGAAATTGCATCGGAATTATGTGCAAAAGGCACAATGCCGACATAAGTACAAGCAGACTGTCACTTCTTCCTGACTATGTTTTGATCCATTCCTGTGACACTAGTTATAGATTCCGATGCTTCACTTCAGGTTAACTGTATCCCTCTGACCTTATCGACGATAAAACACAGAAATTGCATCGGAATGAAATAGAAAAGGCACAATGCCGACCTAAGTACAAGAAGACTGAGTCTTCCTACTGTCTATGTTTTAAACCATTCCTGTGACACTAGTTAGAGATTCCGATGTTCACTTCAGAATTACTGTATCCCTCTGACCTTCTTATTGACGATGGATCACAGTAATTGCATCGGAATTAAATTCAAAAGGCACAATGCCGATATAAGTACAAGAAGACTGACTCTTCTCACTGACTATGTTTGGAACCATTGCTGTGACACTAGTTATAGAATCCGATGCTTCACTTCAGGTTTACTGTATCCCTCTGACCTTCTTATTGACGATGAAACACAGAAATTGCATCGGAATTAAATAGAAAAGGCACAATGCCGACTTAAGTACAAGCATACTAACTCTTCTTTATGACTATGTTTTGAACCATTCCTGTGACACTAGTTATAGATTCCGATGCTTCACTTCAGGTTTACTGTATCTCTTGGACCTTCTTATATACGATGAAACACAGAAATTGCATCGGAATTAAATACAAAATGCACAATGCCGCCTTAAGTACAAGAAGACTGACTCTTCTTACTAACTATGTTTTGAACCATTCCTGGGACACTAGTTATAGATTCCGATGCTTCACTCCAGGTTACCTGTATCCCTTTGACCTTCTTATTGACGATGGAACACAGAAATTATATCGGAATTAAATGCACATGGCACAATGCCGACTTAAGTACATGTAGACTGACACTTCCTATAGGCTATGATTTGAACCACTCCTGTGACACTTGTTATAGAATCCGATGCTTTATTTCAGGTTTACTGTATCCCTTGGACCTTCCTATTGACGATGAAACACAGAAAAGGCAACGGAATTAAATAGAAAAGGCACAATGCCGATTTAAGTACATAAAGACTGACTCTTCCTACTGTCTATGTTTTGAATCATTCCTGTGACACTAGTTACAGATTCCGATGCTTCACTTCAGGTTTACCGAATCCCTCTGACCTTCTTGTGGACGATGAAACACAGAAATTGCATCGGAATTAACTACAAAAGGCACAATGCCGACTTAAGTACAAGATGACTGACTCTTCTTACTGTCTATGATTGAACCATTCCTGTGAACCTAGTTATAGATTCCGATGCTTCACGTCAGGTTTACTGTATCCATGGACCTTCTTATTGACGATGAAACACAGAAATAGCATCGGAATTAAATACAAAAGGCACAATGCCGACTTAAGTACAAGAAAACTGACTCTTCCTACTGTCCATGTTTTGAACCATTCCTGTGACACTAGTTATAGATTCCGTTGCTTCACTTCGGGTTAACTGTATCCCTTTGACCTTCTTTTTGACGATGGAACACAGAAATTGTATCGGAATTAAAAACACATGGCACAATGCCGACTTAAGTACATGTAGACTGACTCTTCCTATTGTCTACGATTTGAACCATTCCTGTGACACTATTTATAGATTCCGATGCTTCACTACAGGTTTACTGTATCCCTCTGACATTCTTATTGACGATGAAACACCGATATTGCATCGGAATTAAATATAAAAGGCACAATTCCGTCTTAAGTACAAGAAGACTGACCCCTCTCACTGTCTATGTTTTGAACCATTCCTGTGACACTAGTTACAGATTCCGATGCTTCACTTCAGGTTTACTGTATCCCTCTGACCTTCTTATTGACGATGAAACACAGAAATTGCATCGGAATTAAATACAAAAGGCACAATGCCGACTCAAGTACAAGAAGATTGAGTCTTTCTACTAGCTATGTTATGAACCATTCCTGTGACACTAGTTATAGATTCCGATGCTTCACTTCACGTTTCCTGTGTCCCTCTGACCTTCTTATTGACGAGGAAACACAGAAATTGCATCGGAATTAAATACAAAAGGCACAGTGCCGACTTAAGTACAAGAAGACTGACTCTTCTTACTGACTATGTTTTGAACCATTCCTGTGACACTAGTTAGAGATTCCGATGCTTCACTTCAGGTTTACGGTATCCCACTGACCTTCATATTGACGATGAAACACAGAAACTGCATCAGAATTCAATAAAAAGGCACAATGCCGACTTATGTACAAGAAGACTGACTCTTGTTACTGACTATGTTTTGAACCATTCCTGTGACACTAGTTACAGATTCCGATGCTTCACTTCAGGTTTACTGTATCCCTTATACCTTCTTTTTGACGACGAAACACAGAAATTGCATCGGAATTAAATAGAAAAGACACAATGCTGACTTGAGTACAAGAAGACTGACCCTTCCGATTGTCTATCTTTTGAACCAATCCTCTGACACTAGTTATAGATTCCGATGCTTCACTTCAGGTTTACTGTATCCCTTGGACCTTCGTATTGACGATGAAACACAGAAATTGCATCGGAATTAAATAGAAAAGGCACATTGCCGACTTAAGTACAAGAAGACTGACTCTTCTTACTGTCTATGTTTTGAACCATTCCTGTGACACTAGTTATAGAATCCGATGCTTCATTTCAGGTTTACTGTATCCCTTCGACTTTCTTATTAACGATGAAACACAGAAAGTGCAACGGAATTAAATACAAAAGGCACAATGCTGACTCAAGTACAAGAAGACTGAGTCTTCCTACTGTCTATGTTTTGAACCATTCCTGTGACACTAGTTATAGATTCCGTTGCTTAACTTCAGGTTTACTGTATCCCTCTGAACCTCTTATTGACGATGAAACACAGAAATTGCATCCGAAGTAAATAGAAAAGGCACAATACTGACTTAAGTACAAGAAGACTGACTCATTTTACTCTCTATAATTTGAACCATTCCTGTGACACTAGATATATATTCCGATGCTTCACTTCAGGTTTACTGTATCCCTTGGACATTCTTATTGACGATGAAACACAGAAATTGCATCGGAATTAAATAGAAAAGTCACAATGCCGACTCAAGTACAAGCAGACTGACTCTTCTTACTGCCTATGTTTTTAACCATTCCTGTGACACTAGTTGCAGATTCCGATGCTTCACTTCTGGTTCACTGTATGTCTCTGACCTTCTTATTGACGATGAAACACAGAAATAGCATCGGAATAAAATACAAAGGGCACAATGCCGACTTAAGTACAAGAAAACTGACTCTTCCAACTGTCCATGTTTTAAACCATTCCTGTGACACTAGTTATAGATTCCGATGCTTCACTTCAGGTTAACTGTATCCCTTTGACCTTCTTATTGACGATGGAACACAGAAATTGTATCGGAATTAATTACACATGGCATAATGCCGACTTAAGTACTTGTAGACTGACTCTTCCGATTGTCTACGATTTGAACCATTCCTGTGACACTAGTTATAGATTCCGATGCTTCACTTCAGGTTTACTGTATCCCTCTGACCTTCTTATTGACGATGAAACACAGAAATTGCATCGGAATTAAATTCAAAAGGCACAATGCCGACTCAAGTACAAGAAGACTGAGACTTTCTACTGTCTATGGTTTGAACAACTCCTGTGACACTAGTTATAGATTCCGATGTTTCATTTCAGGTTTACTGCGTCCCTCTGACCTTCGTATTGACGACGAAACACAGAAATTGCATTGGAATTAAATACAAAAGGCACAATGCCGACTTAAGTACAAGAAGACTGACTCTGCTTACTGACTATGTTTTGAACCATTCCTCTGACACTAGTTAGAGATTCCGATGCTTCACTTCAGGTTTACGGTATCCCACTGACCTTCTTATTGACGATGAAACACAGAAATTGCATCGGAATTCAATAAAAAGGCACAAAGCCGACTTAAGTACAAGAAGACTGACACTTCTTACTGACTATGTTTTGAACCATTCCTGTGACACTAGTTATAGATTCCGATGCTTACCTTCAGGGTTACTGTATCCCTCTGACCTTCTTATTGACGATGAAACACAGAAATTGCATCGGAATTAAATAGAAGAGGCACAATGCCGATTTAAGTACAAGTAGACTGACTCCTCCAACAGTCTATGATTCCAAGAATTCCTGTGACAATTGTTATAGATTCCGATGCTGCACCTCAGGTTTACTGTATCTCTCTGACCTCCTTATTGACGATGAAACAAAGAAATTGCATTGGAATTAGATACAAAATGCACAATGCCGACTACAGTGCAAAAGACCGACTCTTCTTACGGTCTATGTTTTGGACCATTTCTGTGACTCTAGTTATATATTCCGATGTTTTACTTCAGGTTTACTGTATCCCTTATTCCTTCTTATTGACGACGAAACACAGAAATTGCATCGGAATTAAATAGAAAAGGCACAATGCTTACTTGAGTACAAGAAGACTGACCCTTCCGATTGTCATTCTTTTGAACCAATCCTCTGACACTAGTTATAGATTCCGATGCTTCACTTCAGATTAATTGTATCACTAGGACCTTCGTATTGACGACGAAACATAGAAATTGCACCGGAATTAAATAGAAAAGGCCAAATGCCGGCTAAGTACAACAAGACTGACTCTTCCTACCGTCTATGTTTTGGACCATTCCTGTGACACTAGTTATAGAATCCGATGCTTCATTTCAGGTTTACTGTATCCCTTGGACCTTCTCATTAACGATGAAACACAGAAAGTTTAACGGAATTAAATAGAAAAGGCACAATGCAGACTTAAGTACAGGAAGACTGACTCTTCCTACTGTCTATGTTTTGAACCATTCCTGTGACATTAGTTGCAGATTCCGATGCTTTACTTCAGGTTTACTGTATTCCTCGGACCTTCTTATTGACGATGAAACACAGAAATTGCATCGGCATCAAATACAAAAGGCACAATGCCGACTTAAGTACAAGAAGACTGACTCTTCTTACAGTCTATGTTTTGAACAATTCCTGTGACACTAGTTATAGATTCCGATGCTTCACTTCAGGTTTACTGTATCTCTTGGACCTTCTTATTGACGATGAAACCCAGAAATTGCAACGGAATGAAATACAAAAGGCACAATGCCGACATAAGTACAAGAAGACTGACTCTTCCTACTGTCCATGTTTTGAACCATTCCTGTGACACTAGTTATAGATTCCGATGCTTCACATCAGGTTTACTGTATACCTCTGATCTTCATATTGACGATGAAACACCGAAATTGCATCGGAATTAAATACAAAAGGCACAATGCCGACTTAAGTACAAGAAGATTGACCCTTCTTACTGTCTATGTTTTGAACAATTCCTGTGACAATAGTTATAGATTCCGATGCTTCACTTCAGGTTTACAGTATCCCTGTGACATTCTTATTGACGATGAAACACAGAAATTGCATCGGAATTAAATAGAAAAGGCACAATGCCGACTTATATACAAGAAGACTGACTCTTCCTACTGACTATGCTTTGAACCATTCCTGTGACACTAGTTATAGATTCAGATGCTTCACTTCAGATTTACTGTATCCCTTGCACCTTCTTATTGACGACGAAACACAGAAATTGCATCGGAATTAAATAGAAAAAGCACTATGCCGGCTTAAGTACAAGAAGACTGACTCTTCCTACTGTCTATGTTTTGAACCATTCCTGTTACACTAGTTATAGATTGCGATGCCTCACTTCAGGTTTACTGTATCCCTCTGTCCTTCTTATTGACGATGAAACACAGAAATTGCATCGGAATTAAATACAAAAGGCACAATGCTGACTTAAGTACAAGAAGACTGACTCTTCTTACTGACTGTTTTGAACCATTCCTGTGACACTAGTTATAGATTCCGATGATTCATTTCAGGTAACTGTATCCCTTGGACCTTCTTATTGACGATGAAACACAGAAATTGCATCGGAATTTAGTACAAAAGGCACAATGCCGACTTAAGTACAAGAAGACTGACTCTTCCCCCTGTCCATGTTTTGAACCATTCCTCTGACACTAGTTATAGATATCGATGCTTCACTTCAGGTTTACTGTATCCCTCTGACCTTCTTATTGACGATGAAACACCGATATTGCATCGGAATTAAATACAACAGGCACAATTCCGACTTAAGTACAAGAAGACTGACTCTTCTAACTGTCTATTATTAGAACCATTCCTGTGACGCTAGTTACAGATTCCGATGCTTCACTTCAGGTTTACTGTATCCCTTGTACCTTCTTATTGACGATGAAACACAGAAATTGCATCGGAATTATGTACAAAAGGCACAATGCCGACATAAGTACAAGCAGACTGACTCTTCTTTCTGACTATGTTTTGATCCATTCCTGTGACACTAGTTATAGATTCCGATGCTTCACTTCAGGTTAACTGTATCCCTCTGACCTTCTTATCGACGATAAAACACAGAAATTGCATCGGAATGAAATAGAAAAGGCACAATGCCGACCTAAGTACAAGAAGACTGAGTCTTCCTACTGTCTATGTTTTAAACCATTCCTGTGACACTTGTTAGAGATTCCGATGTTCACTTCAGAATTACTGTATCCCTCTGACCTTCTTATTGACGATGGACCGCAGTAATTGCATCGGAATTAAATTTTGAAGTCACAATGCCGATATAAGTACAAGAAGACTGACTCTTCTCACTGACTATGTTTGGAACCATTGCTGTGACACTAGTTATAGATCCGATGCTTCACTTCAGGTTTACTGTATCCCTCTGACCTTCTTATTGACGATGAAACACAGAAATTGCATCGGAATTAAATAGAAAAGGCACAATGCCGACTTAAGTACAAGCAGACTGACTCTTCTTTCTGACTATGTTTTGAACCATTCCTGTGACACTAGTTATAGATTCCGATGCTTCACTTCAGGTTTACTGTACCTCTTGGACCTTCTTATATACGATGAAACACAGAAAATGCATCGGAATTAAATACAAAATGCACAATGCCGCCTTAAGTACAAGTAGACTGACTCTGCTTACTAACTATGTTTTGAACCATTCCTGGGACACTAGTTATAGATTCCGATGCTTCACTTCAGGTTACCTGTATCCCTTTGACCTACTTATTGACGATGGAACACAGAAATTGTATCGGAATTAAATACACATGGCACAATGGCGACTTAAGTACATGTAGACTGACTCTTCCTATAGTCTATGATTTGAACCATTCCTGTGACACTAGTTATAGAATCCGATGCTTCATTTCAGGTTTACTGTATCCCTTGGACCTTCCTATTGACGATGAAACACAGAAAAGGCAACGGAATTAAATAGAAAAGGCACAATGCCGATTTAAGTACATAAAGACTGACTCTTCCTACTGTCTATGTTTTGAACCATTCCTGTGACACTAGTTACAGATTCCGATGCTTTACTTCAGGTTTACCGTATCCCTCTGACCTCCTTATGGACGATGAAACACAGAAATTGCATCGGAATTAACTACAAAAGGCACAATGCCGACTTAAGTACAAGATGACTGACTCTTCTTACTGTCTATGATTTGAACCATTCCTGTGAACCTAGTTATAGGTTCCGATGCTTCACTTCAGGTTTACTGTATCCCTTGGACCTTCTTATTGACGATGAAACACAGAAATAGCATTGGAATTAAATACAAAATACACAATGCCGACTTAAGTACAAGAAAACTGACTCTTCCTACTGTCCATGTTTTGAACCATTCCTGTGACACTAGTTATAGATTCCGATGCTTCACTTCAGGTTTACTGTATCCCTCTGACATTCTTATTGACGATGAAACACCGATATTGCATCGGAATTAAATACAAAAGGCACAATTCCGTCTTAAGTACAAGAAGACTGACCCCTCTCACTGTCTATGTTTTGAACCATTCCTGTGACACTAGTTACAGATTCCGATGCTTTACTTCAGGTTTACCGTATCCCTCTGACCTCCTTATGGACGATGAAACACAGAAATTGCATCGGAATTAACTACAAAAGGCACAATGCCGACTTAAGTACAAGATGACTGACTCTTCTTACTGTCTATGATTTGAACCATTCCTGTGAACCTAGTTATAGGTTCCGATGCTTCACTTCAGGTTTACTGTATCCCTTGGACCTTCTTATTGACGATGAAACACAGAAATAGCATTGGAATTAAATACAAAATACACAATGCCGACTTAAGTACAAGAAAACTGACTCTTCCTACTGTCCATGTTTTTGAACCATTCCTGTGACACTAGTTACAGATTCCGTTGCTGAACTTCAGGTTTACTGTGTCCCTCTGATCTTCTTATTGACGATGAAACACAGCAATTGCATCGGAATTCAATTAAAAGGCACAATGCCGACTTCAGTACAAGAAGACTGATCCTTCTTACTGTGTATGTTTTGAACCATTCCTGTGACACTAGTTATAGATTGCGATGCCTCACTTCAGGTTTACTGTATCACTCTGTCCTTCTTATTGACGATGAAACACAGAAATTGCATCGGAATGGAATACAAAAATCAAATGCCGACTTATGTTCAAGAAGACTGACTCAACTTACCGTCTATGATTTGAACCATTCCTGTGACGCTAGTTATAGATTCCGATGCTTCACTTCAGGTTTACTGTATCCCTCTGACCTTCTTATTGTCGATGAAACACAGAAATTGCATCGGAATTCAATACAAAAGGCACAATGCTGACTTAAGTACAAGAAGACTGACTCTTCTTACTGACTGTTTTGAACAATTGCTGTGACACTAGTTATAGATTCCGATGATTCACTTCAGGTTACTGTATCCCTTGGACCTTCTTATTGACGATGAAACACAGAAATTGCATCGGAATTTAGTACAAAAGGCACAATGCCGACTTAAGTACAAGAACACTGACTCTTCTCACTGACTATGTTTGGAACCATTGCTGTGACACTAGTTATAGATTCCGATGCTTCACTTCAGGTTTACTGTATCCTTCTGACCTTCTTATTGACGATGAAACACAGAAATTGCATCGGAATTAAAAAAAAAAATGCACAATGCCGACCTAAGTACAAGAAGACTGAGTCTTCCTACTGTCTATGTTTTAAACCATTCCTTTGACACTAGTTGGAGATTCCGATGCTTCACTTCAGATTTACCTTATACCTCTGACCTTCTTATTGACGATGAAACACAGAAATTGCATCGAAATTAACTACAAAAGGCACAATGGTGACTTAAGTACAAGAAGACTGACTCTTCTTACTGTCTATGCTTTGAACCATTCCTGTGAACCTAGTTATAGATTCCGATGCATCACGTCAGGTTTACTGAATCCCTTGGACCTCCTTATTGACGATGAAACACAGAAATAGCATCGGAACTAAATACAAAAGGCACAATGCCGACTTAAGTACAAGAAGACTGACTCTTCCTCCTGTCCATGTTTTGAACCATTCCTGTGACACTAGTTATAGATTCCGATGCTTCACTTCAGGTTTACTGTATCACTCTGTCCTTCTTATTGACGATGAAACACAGAAATTGCATCGGAATGGAATACAAAAATCAAAATGCCGACTTATGTTCAAGAAGACTGACTCAACTTACCGTCTATGATTTGAACCATTCCTGTGACGCTAGTTATAGATTCCGATGCTTCACTTCAGGTTTACTGTATCCCTCTGACCTTCTTATTGTCGATGAAACACAGAAATTGCATCGGAATTAAATACAAAAGGCACAATGCTGACTTAAGTACAAGAAGACTGACTCTTCTTACTGACTGTTTTGAACAATTCCTGTGACACTAGTTATAGATTCCGATGATTCACTTCAGGTTACTGTATCCCTTGGACCTCCTTATTGACGATGAAACACAGAAATAGCATCGGAACTAAATACAAAAGGCACAATTCCGACTTAAGTACAAGAGGACTGACTCTCCTAACTGTCTATGATTAGAACCATTCCTGTGACGCTAGTTACAGATTCCGATGCTTCACTTCAGGTTTACTGTATCCCTTGTACCTTCTTATTGACAATGAAACACAGAAATTGCATCGGAATTATGTACAAAAGGCACAATGCCGACATAAGTACAAGCAGACTGACTCTTCTTTCTGACTATGTTTTGATCCATTCCTGTGACACTAGTTATAGATTCCGATGCTTCACTTAAGGTTAACTGTATCCCTCTGACCTTCGTATCGACGATAAAACACAGAAATTGCATCGGAATGAAATAGAAAAGGCACAATGCCGACCTAAGTACAAGAAGACTGAGTCTTCCTACTGTCTATGTTTTAAACCATTCCTGTGACACTAGTTAGAGATTCCGAAGTTCACTTCAGAATTACTGTATCCCTCTGACCTTCTTATTGACGATGGATCACAGTAATTGCATCGGAATTAAATTTAAAGGCACAATGCCGATATAAGTACAAAAAGACTGACTCTTCTCACTGACTATGTTTGGAACCATTGCTGTGACACTAGTTATAGATTCCGATGCTTCACTTCAGGTTTACTGTATCCCTCTGACATTCTTATTGACGATGAAACACCGATATTGCATCGGAATTAAATACAAAAGGCACAATTCCGTCTTAAGTACAAGAAGACTGACCCCTCTCACTGTCCATGTTTTGAACCATTCCTGTGACACTAGTTACAGATTCCGTTGCTGAACTTCAGGTTTACTGTGTCCCTCTGACCTTCTTATTGACGATGAAACACAGAAATTGCATCGGAATTAAATACAAATGGCACAATGCCGACTCAAGTACAAGAAGACTGAGTCTTCCTACTGTATATGTTTTGAACCATTCCTGGGACACTAGTTAGAGATTCCGATGCTTCACTTCAGGTTTACGGTATCCCTCTGACCTTCTTATTGACGATGAAACACAGCAATTGCATCGGAATTCAATTAAAAGGCACAATGCCGATTTCAGTACAAGAAGACTGATCCTTCTTACTGTCTATGTTTTGAACCATTCCTGTGACACTAGTTATAGATTGCGATGCCTCACTTCCGGTTTACTGTATCACTCTGTCCTCCTTATTGACGATGATACACAGAAATTGCATCGGAATGGAATACAAAAATCAAAATGCCGACTTATGTTCAAGAAGACTGACTCAACTTACCGTCCATGATTTGAACCATTCCTGTGACGCTAGTTATAGATTCCGATGCTTCACTTCAGGTTTACTGTATCCCTCCGACCATCTTATAGACGATGATTTACAGAAATTGAAACGGAATTAAATAGAAAAGGCACAATGCGGATTTAAGTACAAGAAGACTGAGTCTTCCTACTGTCTATGTTTTAAACCATTCCTGTGACACTAGTTAGAGATTCCGATGTTCACTTCAGAATTACTGTATCCCTCTGACCTTCTTATTGACGATGGATCACAGTAATTGCATCGGAATTAAATTCAAAAGGCACAATGCCGATATAAGTACAAGAAGACTGACTCTTCTCACTGACTATGTTTGGAACCATTGCTGTGACACTAGTTATAGATTCCGATGCTTCACTTCAGGTTTACTGTATCCCTCTGACCTTCTTATTGACGATGAAACACAGAAATTGCATCGGAATTAAATAGAAAAGGCACAATGCCGACTTAAGTACAAGCAGACTGACTCTTCTTTCTGACTATGTTTTGAACCATTCCTGTGACACTAGTTATAGATTCCGATGCTTCACTTCAGGTTTACTGTATCTCTTGGAGCTTCTTATATACGATGAAACACAGACATTGCATCGGAATTAAATACAAAATGCACAATGCCGCCTTAAGTACAAGAAGACTGACTTTTCTTACTAACTATGTTTTGAACCATTCCTGGGACACTAGTTATAGATTCCGATGCTTCACTTCAGGTTACCTGTATCCCTTTGACCTACTTATTGACGATGGAACACAGAAATTGTATCGGAATTAAATACACATGGCACAATGGCGACTTAAGTACATGTAGACTGACTCTTCCTATAGTCTATGATTTGAACCATTCCTGTGACACTAGTTATAGAATCCGATGCTTCATTTCAGGTTTACTGTATCCCTTGGACCTTCCTATTGACGATGAAACACAGAAAAGGCAACGGAATTAAATAGAAAAGGCACAATGCCGATTGAAGTACATAAAGACTGACTCTTCCTACTGTCTATGTTTTGAACCATTCCTGTGACACTAGTTACAGATTCCGATGCTTCACTTCAGGTTTACCGTATCCCTCTGGCCTCCTTATGGACGATGAAACACAGAAATTGCATCGGAATTAACTACAAAAGGCACAATGCCGACTTAAGTACAAGATGACTGACTCTTCTTACTGTCTATGATTTGAACCATTCCTGTGAACCTAGTTATAGATTCCGATGCTTCACTTCAGGTTTACTGTATCCCTTTGACCTTCTTATTGACGATGAAACACAGAAATAGCATTGGAATTAAATACAAAAAACACAATGCCGACTTAAGTACAAGAAAACTGACTCTTCCTACTGTCCATGTTTTGAACCATTCCTGTGACACTAGTTATAGATTCCGATGCTTCACTTCAGGTTTACTGTATCCCTCTGACATTCTTATTGACGATGAAACACCGATATTGCATCGGAATTAAATACAAAAGGCACAATTCCGTCTTAAGTACAAGAAGATTGAGTCTTTCTACTAGCTATGTTATGAACCATTCCTGTGACACTAGTTATAGATTCCGATGCTTCACTTCAGGTTTCCTGTGTCCCTCTGACCTTCTTATTGACGACGAAACACAGAAATTGCATCGGAATTAAATACAAAAGGCACAATGCCGACTTAAGTACAAGAAGACTGACTCTTCTTACTGACTATGTTTGAACCATTCCTGTGACACTAGTTAGAGATTCCGATGCTTCACTTCAGGTTTACGGTATCACTCTGGCCTCCTTATGGACGATGAAACACAGAAATTGCATCGGAATTAACTACAAAAGGCACAATGCCGACTTAAGTACAAGATGACTGACTCTTCTTACTGTCTATGATTTGAACCATTCCTGTGAACCTAGTTATAGATTCCGATGCTTCACTTCAGGTTTACTGTATCCCTTTGACCTTCTTATTGACGATGAAACACAGAAATAGCATTGGAATTAAATACAAAAAACACAATGCCGACTTAAGTACAAGAAAACTGACTCTTCCTACTGTCCATGTTTTGAACCATTCCTGTGACACTAGTTATAGATTCCGATGCTTCACTTCAGGTTTACTGTATCCCTCTGACATTCTTATTGACGATGAAACACCGATATTGCATCGGAATTAAATACAAAAGGCACAATTCCGTCTTAAGTACAAGAAGACTGACCCCTCTCACTGTCTATGTTTTGAACCATTCCTGTGACACTAGTTACAGATTCCGATGCTTCACTTCAGGTTTACTGTATCCCTCTGACCTTCTTATTGACGATAAAACACAGAAATTGCATCGGAATTAAATACAAAAGGCACAATGCCGACTCAAGTACAAGAAGATTGAGTCTTTCTACTAGCTATGTTATGAACCATTCCTGTGACACTAGTTATAGATTCCGATGCTTCACTTCAGGTTTCCTGTGTCCCTCTGACCTTCTTATTGACGACGAAACACAGAAATTGCATCGGAATTAAATACAAAAGGCACAATGCCGACTTAAGTACAAGAAGACTGACTCTTCTTACTGACTATGTTTTGAACCATTCCTGTGACACTAGTTAGAGATTCCGATGCTTCACTTCGGGTTTACGGTATCCCACTGACCTTCTTATTGACGATGAAACACAGAAATTGCATCGGAATTCAATAAAAAGGCACAATGCCGACTTAAGTACAAGAAAACTGACTCTTCTTACTGACTATGTTTTGAACCATTCCTGTGACACTAGTTACAGATTCCGATGCTTCACTTCAGGTTTACTGTATCCCTCTGACCATCTTATTGACGATGAAACACAGAAATTGCATTGGAATTTGATACAAAATGCACAATGCCGACTACAGTTCAAAAGGACCGACTCTTCTTACTGTCTATGTTTTGAACCATTTCTGTGACACTAGTTATAGATTCCGATGTTTCACTTCAGGTTTACTGTATCCCTTATACCTTCTTTTTGACGACGAAACACAGAAATTGCATCGGAATTAAATAGAAAAGGCACAATGGTGACTTGAGTGCAAGGAGACAGACCCTTCCGATTGTCTATCTTTTGAACAAATCCTCTGACACTAGTTATAGATTCCGATGCTTCACTTCAGGCTTACTGTATCCCTTGGACCTTCGTATTGACGATGAAACACAGAAATTGCATCGGAATTAAATAGAAAAGGCACATTGCCGACTTAAGTACAAGAAGAGTGACTCTTCTCACTGTCTATGTTTTGAACCATTCCTGTGACACTAGTTATAGAAACCGATGCTTCATTTCAGGTTTACTGTATCCCTTGGACCTTCTTATTAACGATGAAATACAGAGAGTGCAACGGAATTCAATAGAAAAGGCACAATGCCGACTTAAGTACAGGAAGACTGACTCTTCCAATAGTCTATGTTTTGAACCATTCCTGTGACACTAGTTACGGATTCCGATGCTTCACTTCAGGTTTACTGTATCCCTCTGACCTTCTTATTGACGATGAAACACAGAAATTGCATCGGCATCAAATACAAAGGGCACAATGCCGACTTAAGTACAAGAAGACTGACTCTTCTTACAGTCTATGTTTTGAACCATTCCTGTGACACTAGTTATATATTCCGATGCTTCACTTCAGGTTTACTGTATCCCTTGGACCTTCTTATTGACGATGAAACACAGAAATTGCATCGGAATTAAATACAAAAGGCACAATGCCGACTTAAATACAAGAAGACTGACTCTTATTACTGTCCATGTTTGAACCATTCCTGTGACACTAGTTATAGATTCCGATGCTTCACTTCAGGTTTACTGTATCCCTCTGATCTTCTTATTGACGATGAAACACCAAAATTGCATCGGAATTAAATACAAAAGGCACAATGCCGACTTAAGTACAAAAAGACTGACCCTTCTTACTGTCTATGTTTGAACAATTCCTGTGACAATAGTTATAGATTCCGATGCTTCGCTACAGGTTTACTGTATCCCTCTGATCTTCTTATTGACGATGAAACACAGAAATTGCATCAGAATTAAATAGAAAAAGCACAATGCCGACTTATATACAAGAAGACTGACTCTTCCTACTGACAATGCTTTGAACCATTCCTGTGACACTAGTTATAGATTCAGTTGCTTCACTCCAGATTTACTGTATCCCTTGGACCTTCTTATTGACGACGAAACACAGAAATTGCATCGGAATTAAATAGAAAAAGCACTATGCCGGCTTAAGTACAAGAAGACTGACTCTTCTTACTGTCTATGCTTTGAACCATTCCTGTTACACTAGTTATAGATCCCGATGCTTCACTTCAGGTTTACTGTATACCGCTTACCTTCTTGTAGACAATGAAACACAGAAATAGCATCGGAATTAAATAGAAAAGGCACAATGCCGACTTAAGTACAAGAAGACTGACTCCTCTTACTGACTATGTTTGGAACCATTCCTGTGACAATAGTTATAGATTCCGATACTTCACTTAAGGTTTACTGTATCTCTTGGACCTTCCTATTGACGATGAAACACAGAAATTGCATTGGAATTAAATACAAAATGCACAATGAAGAATTAAGTACAAGAAGACTGACTCTTCTTACTGACTATGTTTTGAACCATTTATGTGACACTAGTTATAGATTCCGATGCTTCACTTCAGGTTTACTGTATCCCTCTGACCTTCTTATTGACGATGAAACACAGAAATTGCATCGGAATTAAATACAAAAGGCACAATGCCGACTTAAGTACATGTAGACTGACTCTTCGTACTGTCTATGTATTGAACCATTCCTGTGACACTAGTTATAGAATCCGATGCTTCATTTCACGTTTACTGTATCCCTTGGACCTTCTTATTGACGATGAAACACAGAGAGTGCAACGGAATGAAATAGAAATGGAACAATGCCGACTTCAGTACAAGATGACTGAGTCTTCCTACTGTCTATGCTTTGAACCATTCCTGTGACACTAGTTACAGATTCCGATGCTTCACTTCAGGTTTACTGTATCCCTCTGACCTTCTTATTGACGATGAAACACAGAAATTGCGTCGGAATTAAATACAAAAGGCTCAATGCGACTCAAGTACAAGAAGACTGACTCTTCTTACTCTCTATGTTTTGAACCATTCCTGTGACACTAGTTATAGATGCCGATGCTTCACTTCAGGTTTACAGTATCCCTCTGTCCTTCTTATTGACGATGAAACACAGAAATTGCATCGGAATTAAATAGAAAAGGCACAATGCCGACTTAAGTACAAGAAGACTGACTCTACTTACTGACAATGCTTTGAACCAATCCTGTGACACTAGTTATAGATTCCGATGCCTCACTTCAGGTTTACTGTATCCCTCTGACCTTCTTATTGACGATGAAACACAGAAATTGCATCGGAATTAAATAGAAAAGTCACAATGCCGACTCAAGTACAAGCGGACTGACTCTTCTTACTGCCTATGTTTTTAACCATTCCTGTGACACTAGTTATAGATTCCGATGCTTCACTTCTGGTTTACTGTATCCCTCTGACCTTCTTATTGACGATGAAACACAGAAATTGCATCGGAATTAAATACAAAAGGCACAATGCTGACTCAAGTACAAGAAGACTGAGTCTTCCTACTGTCTATGTTTTGAACCATTCCTGTGACACTAGTTATAGATTCCGATGCTTAACTTCAGGTTTACTGTATCACTCTGAACCTCTTATTGACGATGAAACACAGAAATTGCATCCGAAGTAAATAGAAAAGGCACAATACTGACTTAAGTACAAGTAGACTGACTCATTTTACTCTCTATGATTTCAACCATTCCTGTGACACTAGTTATGGATTCCGACGGTTCACTTCAGGTGTACTGTATCCCTCTCACCTTCTCATTGACGATGAAACACAGAAATTGCATCGGAATTAAATAGAAAAGGCACAATGCCGACTTAAGTACAAGCAGACTGACTCTTCTTTCTGACTATGTTTTGAACCATTCCTGTGACACTAGTTATAGAATCCAATGCTTCATTTCAGGTTTACTGTATCCGTTGGACCTTCCTATTGACGATGAAACACAGAAAAGGCAACGGAATTAAATACAAAAGGCACAATGCCGATTTAAGTACAAGAAGACTGACTCTTCCTACTGTCTATGTTTTGAACCAATCCTGTGACACTAGTTACAGATTCCGATGCTTCACTTCGGGTTTACCGTATCCCTCTGACCTTCGTATGGACGATGAAACACAGAAATTGCATCGGAATTAACTACCAAAGGCACAATGCCGACTTAAGTACAAGATGACTGACTCTTCTTACTGTCTATGTTTTGAACCATTCCTGTGAACCTAGTTATAGATTCCGATGCTTCTCTTCAGGTTTACTGTATCCCTTGGACCCTCTTATTGATGATGAAACACAGAAATAGCATCGGAATAAAATACAAAAGGCACAATGCCGACTTAAGTACAAGAAAACTGACTCTTCCAACTGTCCATGTTTTGAACCATTCCTGTGACACTAGTTATAGATTCCGATGCTTCACTTCAGGTTAACTGTATCCCTTTGACCTTCTTATTGACGATGGAACACAGAAATTGTATCGGAATTAATTACACATGGCACAATGCCGACTTAAGTACTTGTAGACTGGCTCTTCCTATTGTCTACGATTGGAACCATTCCTGTGACACTAGTTATAGATTCCGATGCTTCACTTCAGGTTTACTGCATCCCTCCGACCTTCTTATTGACGATGAAACACAGAAATTGCATCGGAATTAAATACAAAAGGCACAATGCCGACTCAAGTACAAGAAGACTGAGACTTTCTACTGTCTATGTTTTGAACAACTCCTGTGACACTAGTTATAGATTCCGTTGCTTCACTTCAGGTTTACTTCGTCCCTCTGACCTTCTTAGTGACGACGAAAAACAGAAATTGCATCGGAATTAAATACAAAAGGCACAATGCCGACTTAAGTACAAGAAGACTGACTCTTCTTACTGACTATGTTTTGAACCATTCGTGTGACACTAATTAGAGATTCCGATGCTTCACTTCAGGTTTACGGTATCCCACTGACCTTCTTATTGACGATGAAACACAGAAATTGCATCGGAATTCAATAAAAAGGCACAATGCCGACTTAAGTACAAGAAGACTGACACTTCTTACTGACTATGTTTTGAACCATTCCTGTGACACTAGTTATAGATTCCGATGCTTCGCTTCAGGTTTACTGTATCCCTCTGACCTTGTTATTGACGATGAAACACAGAAATTGCATCGGAATTAAATAGAAAAGGCACAATGCCGACTTATATACAAGAAGACTGACTCTTCCTACTGACTATGCTTTGAACCATTCCTGTAACACTAGTTATAGATTCAGATGCTTCACTTCAGATTTACTGTATCCCTTGCACCTTCTTATTGACGACGAAACACAGAAATTGCATCGGAATTAAATAGAAAAAGCACTATGCCGGCTTAAGTACAAGAAGACTGACTCTTCCTACTGTCTATGTTTTAAACCATTCCTGTTACACTAGTTATAGATCCCGATGCTTCACTTCAGGTTTACTGTATACCTCTTACCTTCTTATTGACGATGAAACACAGAAATGGCATCGGAATTAAATAGAAAAGGCACAATGCCGAATTAAGTACAAGAAGACTGACTCTTCTTACTGACTATTTTTGAACCACTTATGTGACACTAGTTATAGATTCCGTTGCTTCACTTCAGGTTTACTGTATCCCTCTGACCTTCTTATTGACGATGAAACACAGAAATTGAATCGGAATTAAATACAAAAGGCACAATGCCGACCTAAGTACATGTAGACTGACTCTTCGTAATGTCTATGTATTGAACCATTCCTGTGACACTAGTTATAGAATCCTATGCTTCATTTCATGTTTACTGTATCCCTTGAACCTTCTTATTGACGATGAAACACAGAAAGTGCAACGGAATTAAATAGAAAAGGCACAATGCCGACTTAAGTACAAGGTGACTGAGTCTTCCTACTGTCAATGTTTTGAACCATTCCTGTGACACTAGTTACAGATTCCGATGCTTCACCTCAGGTTTACTATATCCCTCTGACCTTCTTATTGACGATGAAACACAGAAATTGCGTCGGAATTAAATACAAACGGCACAATGCCGACTTAAGTACAAGAAGACTGACTCTTCTTACTGTCTATGATTTGAACCATTCCTGTGAACCTATTTATAGATTCCGATGCTTCACTTCAGGTTTACTGTATCCCTTGGACCTTCTTACTGACGATGAAACACAGAAAATGCATCGGATTTAAATACAAAAGGCACAATGCCGACTTAAGTACAAGAAGACTGACTCTTCTTACTGTCAATGTTTTGAACCATTCCTGTGACACTAGTTATAGATGCCGATGCTTCACTTCAGGTTTACTGTATCCCTCTGATCTTCTTATTGTCGATGAAACACCGAAATTGCTTCGGAATTATATACAAAAGGCACAATGCCGACTTAAGTACAAGAAGACTGACCCTTCTTACTGTCTATGTGTTGAACCATGCCTGTGACACTAGTTATAGATTCTGATGCTTCACTTCAGGTTTACAGTATCCCTCTGACCTTCGTATTGATGATGAAACACAGAAATTGCATCGGAATTAAATAGAAAAGGCACAATGCCGACTTAAGTACAAGAAGAGTGACTCTTCCTACTTTCTATGTTTTGAACCATTCCTGTGACACTAGTAATAGATTCCGATTCTTCACTTCAGGTTTACTGTATCCCTCTGACCTTCTTATTGACGATGAAACACAATAAATTGCATCGGAATTAAATACAAAAGGCACAATGCCGACTCAAGTACAAGCGGACTGACTCTTCTTACTGCCTATGTTTTGAACCATTCCTGTGACACTAGTTATAGATTCCGATGCCTCACTTCAGGTTTACTGTATACCTCTGACCTTCTTATTGACGATGAAACACAGAAATTGCATCGGAATTAAATACAAAAGGCACAATGCCGACTCAAGTACAAGAAGACTGAGTCTTCCTACAGTCTATGTTTTGAACCATTCCTGTGACACTAGTTATAGATTCCGATGCTTAACTTCAGGTTTACTGTATCCCTCTGAACTTCTTATTTACGATGAAAAACAGAAATTGCATCCGAATTAAATAGAAAAGGCACAATACTGACTTAAGTACAAGAAGACTGACTCAGTTTACTCTCTATGATTTGAACCATTCCTGTGACAATAGTTATAGATTCCGATGCTTCACTTCAGGTGTACTGTATCCCTTGGACTTTCTCAATGATGTTGAAACACAGAAAATGCATCGGAATTAAATACAAAAGGCACAATGACGACATAAGTACAAGTAGAATGACTATTCGTACTGTCTATGTTTTGAACCATTCCTGTGACACTAGTTATAGATTCTGATGCTTCACTTCAGGTTTACTGTGTTTCTCTGACCTTCTTATTGACGACGAAACACATAAATTGCATCGGAATTAAATACAAAATGCACAATGCCGACTTAAGTACATGATGACTGACTCTTCTTACTGACTATGTTTTGAACCATTCCTGTGACACTAGTTAGAGATTCCGATGCTTCACTTCAGGTTTAAGGTATCCCTCTGACCTTCTTATTGACGATGCAACACAGAAATTGCATCGGAATTCAATTAAAAGGCACAATGCCGACTTAAGTACAAGAAGACTGACTCTTCTTACTGACAAAGTTTGAACCATTACTGTGACACTAGTTATAGATTCCGATGCTTCACTTCAGGTTTACTGAATCCCTCTGACCCTCTTATTTACGATGAAACACAGAAATTCCATCGGAATTAAATACGAAAGGCACAATGCCGACTTAAGTACAAGGAGACTGCCTCTTCCTACTCTCAATGTTTTGAACCATTCCTGTGACACTAGTTATAGATTCCGGCGCTTCACTTCAGGTTTACTGTATCCCTCTGACCTTCTTATTGACGATGAAACACAGAAATTACATCCGAATTAAATAGAAAAGGCACAATGCCGACTTAAGTACAAGATGACTGACTCTTCCTACTGTCTATGTTTTGAACCATTCCTGTTACACTAGTTATAGATCCCGATGCTTCACTTCAGGTTTACTGTATACCTCTTACCTTCTTGTAGACAATGAAACACAGAAATATCATCGGAATTAAATAGAAAAGGCACAATGCCGACTTAAGTACAAGAGGACTGACTCCTCTTACTGACTATGTTTGGAACCATTCCTGTGACAATAGTTATAGATTCCGATACTTCACTTAAGGTTTACTGTATCTCTTGGACCTTCTTATTGACGATGAAACACAGAAATTGCATCGGAATTAAATACAAAATGCACAATGAAGAATTAAGTACAAGAAGACTGACTCTTCTTACTGACTATGTTTTGAACCATTTATGTGACACTAGTTATAGATTCCGATGCTTCACTTCAGGTTTACTGTATCCCTCTGAACCTCTTATTGACGATGAAACACAGAAAATGCATCCGAAGTAAATAGAAAAGGTACAATACTGACTTAAGTACAAGAAGACTGACTCATTTTACTCTCTATGATTTGAACCATTCCTGTGACACTAGTTATAGATTCCGATGGTTCACTTCAGGTGTACTGTATCCCTCTGACCTTCTTATTGACGATGAAACACAGAAATTGCATTGGAATTAAATAGAAAAGGCACAATGCCGACTTAAGTACAAGCAGACTGACTCTTCTTTCTGACTATGTTTTGAACCATTCCTGTGACACTAGTTATAGATTCCGATGCTTCATTTCAGGTTTACTCTATCCCTTGGACCTTCCTATTGACGATGAAACACAGAAAAGGCAACGGAATTAAATAGAAAAGGCACAATGCCGATTTAAGTACAAGAAGACTGACTCTTCCTACTGTCTATGTTTTGAACCATTCCTGTGACACTAGTTACAGATTCCGATGCTTCACTTCGGGTTTACCGTATCCCTCTGACCTTTGTATGGACGAAGAAACACAGAATTTGCATCGGAATTAACTACCAAAGGCACAATGCCGACTTAAGTACAAGATGACTGACTCTTCTTAATGTCTATGTTTTGAACCATTCCTGTGAACCTAGTTATAGATTCCGATGCTTCACTTCAGGTTTACGTTATCCCTTGGACCTTCTTATTGACGATGAAACACATAAATAGCATCGGAATAAAATACAAAAGGCACAATGCCGACTTAAGTACAAGAAAACTGACTCTTCCAACTGTCCATGTTTTGAACCATTCCTGTGACACTAGTTATAGATTCCGATGCTTCACTTCAGGTTAACTGTATCCCTTTGACCTTCTTACTGACGATGGAACACAGAAATTGTATCGGAATTAATTACACATGGCACAATGCCGACTTAAGTACTTGTAGACTGACTCTTCCTATTGTCTACGATTTGAACCATTCCTGTGACACTAGTTATAGATTCCGATGCTTCACTTCAGGTTTACTGCGTCCCTCTGACCTTCTTATTGACGACGAAACACAGAAATTGCATCGGAATTAAATACAAAAGACACAATGCCGACTTAAGTACAAGAAGACAGACTCTTCTTACTGACTACGTTTTGAACCATTCCTGTGACACTAGTTATAGATTCCGATGTTTCACTTCAGGTTTAGTGTATCCCTTATACCTTCTTATTGACGACGAAACACAGAAATTGCATCGGAATGAAATAGAAAAGGCACAATGCTAACTTGAGTACAAGAAGACTGACCCTTCCGATTGTCATTCTTTTGAACCAATCCTCTGACACTAGTTATAGATTCCGATGCTTCACTTCAGGTTTACTGTATCCCTCTGACCTTCTTATTGACGATGAAACACAAAATTTGCATCGGAATTAAGTAGAAAAGGCACAATGCCGACCTAAGTGCAAGAAGACTGATTCTTCTTACTGTCTATGTTTGGAACCATTCCTGTGACACTAGTTATAGATTCCGATGCTTCACTTAAGGATTACTGTATCCCTTGGACCTTCCTATTGACGATGAAACACAGAAATTGCATCGGAATTAACTTGAATAGGCACATTGCCGACTTAAGTACAAGAAGATTGACTCT
Source organism: Schistocerca piceifrons (assembly GCF_021461385.2). Lineage (NCBI taxonomy): Eukaryota > Metazoa > Arthropoda > Insecta > Orthoptera > Acrididae > Schistocerca > Schistocerca piceifrons. The sequence continues at coordinate 303,410 of NW_025728227.1, forward strand.
TCTTACTGTCTATGTTTTGAACCATTCCTGTGAAACTAGTTATAGATTCCGATGCTTCACTTCAGATTAATTGTATCACTAGGACCTTCGTATTGACGACGAAACACAGAAATTGCATCGGAATTAAATAGAAAAGGCCAAATGCCGGCTAAGTACAGCAGGACTGACTCTTCCTACTGTCTATGTTTTGGACCATTCCTGTGACACTAGTTATAGAATCCGATGCTTCATTTCAGGTTTACTGTATCCCTCTGACCTTCTTATTGACGATGAAACACAGAAATTGCATCGGCATCAAATACAAAAGGCGCAATGCCGGCTTAAGTACAAGAAGACTGACTCTTCCCACTGTCTATGTTTTGAACCATTCCTGTTACACTAGTTATAGATCCCAATGCTTCACTTCAGGTTTACTGTATACCTCTTACCTTCTTATTGACGATGAAACACAGAAATAGCATCGGAATTAAATAGAAAAGGCACAATGCCGAATTAAGTACAAGAAGACTGACTCTTCTTACTGACTATGTTTTGAACCATTTATGTGACACTAGTTATAGATTCCGTTGCTTCACTTCAGGTTTACTGTATCCCTCTGACCTTCTTATTGACGATGAAACACAGAAATTGCGTCGGAATTAAATACAAAAGGCACAATGCCGACTTAAGTACAAGAAGACTGACTCTTCTTACTGTCTATGTTTTGAACCATTCCTGTGAACCTAGTTATAGATTCCGATGCTTCACTTCAGGCTTACTGTATCCCTTGGACCTTCTTATTGACGATGAAACACAGAAAATGCATCGGATTTAAATACAAAAGGCACAATGCCGACTTAAGTACAAGAAGACTGACTCTTCTTACTGTCAATGTTTTGAACCATTCCTGTGACACTAGTTATAGATGCCGATTCTTCACTTCAGGTTTACTGTATCCCTCTGATCTTCTTATTGACGATGAAACACCGAAATTGCATCGGAATTAAATACAAAAGGCACAATGCCGACTTAAGTACAAGAAGACTGACACTTCTTACTGTCTATGTGTTGAACCATTCCTGTGACACTAGTTATAGATTCTAATGCTTCACTTCAGGTTTACAGTATCCCTCTGACCTTCTTATTGATGATGAAACACAGAAATTGCATCGGAATTAAATAGAAAAGGCACAATGCCGACTTAAGTACAAGAAGACTGACTCTTCCTACATTCTATGTTTTGAACCATTCCTGTGACACTAGTAATAGATTCCGATTCTTCACTTCAGGTTTACTGTATCCCTCTGACCTTCTTATTGACGATGAAACACAATAAATTGCATCGGAATTAAATACAAAAGGCACAATGCCGACTCAAGTACAAGCGGACTGACTCTTCTTACTGCCTATGTTTTGAACAATTCCTGTGACACTAGTTATAGATTCCGATGCCTCACTTCAGGTTTACTGTATACTTCTGACCTTCTTATTGACGATGAAACACAGAAATTGCATCGGAATTAAATACAAAAGGCACAATGCCGACTCAAGTACAAGTAGACTGAGTCTTCCCACTGTCTATGTTTTGAACCATTCCTGTGACACTAGTTATAGATTCCGATGCTTCACTTCAGATTTACTGTATCCCTTGGACCTTCTTATTGACGACGAAACACAGAAATTGCATCGGAATTAAATAGAAAAGGCACAATGCCAACTTAGGTACAAGAAGACTGACTCTTCGTACCGTCTATGTTTTGAACCATTCCTGTTACACTAGTTATAGATTCCGATGCTTCACTACAGGTTTACTGTATCCCTCTGACCTTCTTATTGACGATGAAACACAGAAAGTGCATCGGAGTTAAACAGAAAAGGCACTATGCCGACTTAAGTACAAGAAGAGTGACTCTTTTACTGACTATGTTTTGAACCATTCCTGTGACACTAGTTATAGATTGCGATGCTTCACTTCAGGTTTACTGTATCCCTTTAACCTTCTTATTGACGATGAAACACAGAACTTGCATCGGAATTAAATACAAAAAGCACAATACCGAGCTAAGTACAAGAAGACAGACTCCTCTTACTGACTATGCTTTAACCATTCCTGTGACTCTAGTTATAGATTCCGATGCTTCACTTCAGGTTTACTGTATCCCTCCGACCATCTATTTGACGATTAGACACAGATATGGCATCGGAATTAAATAGAAAAGGCACAATGCCGACATAAGTACAAGAAGACTGACTCTTCCCACTGACTATGTTTTGAACCATTCCTGTGACACTAGTTATAGATTCCGTTGCTTCACTTCAGGTTTACTGTATCCCTCTGACCTCCTTTTTGACGATGAAACTCAGAAATTACATCGGATTTAAATACAAAAGGCACAATGCCGACTTAAGTACAAGAAGACTGACTCTTCCTACTGTCTATGATTTGAACCATTCCTGTGACACTAGTTACAGATTACGATGCTTCACTTCAGGTTTACTGTATGCCTCTGACCTTCTTATTGACGATGAAACAAATAAATTGCATAGGAATTAAATAGAAAAGACACAATGCCAACTTAAGTACAAGAAGACTGACTCTTCCTACTTTCTATGCTTTGAACCATTCCTGTGACACGAGTTATAGATTCTGATTCTTCACTTCAGGTTTACTGTATCCCTCTGACCTTCTTATTGACGATGAAACACAGAAAGTGCTACGGAATAAAATAGAAAAGGCACAATGCCGACTAAAGTACAAGAAGACTGACTCTTCCTACTGTCTATGTTTTGAACCATTCCTGTGACACTAGTTACAGATTACGATGCTTCACTTCAGGTTTACTGTATCACTCTGACCTTCGTATTGACAACGAAACACAGAAATTGCATCGGAATTAAATACAAAAGGCACAATGCCGACTTACGTACAAGAAGACTGACTCTTCCTACTGTCTATGTTATGAACCATTCCTGTGAACCTAGATATAGATTCCGATGCTTCACTTCAGGTTTACTGTATCCCTCTGACCTTCTTATTGACGATGAAACACAGAAATTGCATCGGAATTAAATACAAAATTCTCAATGCCGACTTAAGTACAAGAAGACTGACTCTTCCTACTGACTATGTTTTGAACCATTCCTGTGACACTAGTTATAGATTCCGATGCTTCACTTCAGGTGTACTGCATCCCTTGGACCTTGTTACTGACGATGAAACTCCGAAATTGCATCGGAATTAACTACCAAAGGCACAATGCAGACTTAAGTACAAGAAGACTGACTTTTCTTACCTACTATGCTTTGAACCATTCGGGTGACACTAGTTATAGATTCCGATGCCTCTCTTCAGGTTAACTGTATCCCTTGGGCCTTTTTATTGACGATGAAACGTAGAAATTGCATCGGAATTAAATATAAGAGGCACAATGCCGACTTAAGTACAGGAAGACTGTTTCTCCTTACTGACTATGCTTTTAACCATTCCTGTGACACTAGTTATAGTTTCCGATGCTTCACTTCAGGTTTACTGTATCCCTCTGACCTTCTTATTGACGATTGGACACAGATATTGCATCGGAAATAAATAGAAAAGGCACAATGCCGACTTAAGTACAAAATGACTGACTCTTCCAACTGACTATGTTTTGAACCATTCCTGTGACACTAGTTATCGACTCCGATGCTTCACTTCAGGTTTACTGTATCCCCCTGACGTTCTTATTGATGATGAAACACATAATTTGCATCGGAATTAAATAGAAAGAGCACAATGCCGACTTAAGTACAAGAAGAATGACTCCTCATACTTTCTATGTTTTGAACCGATCCTGTGACACTAGTTATAGCTTCCGATGCTTCACTTCAGGTTTAATGTATCCCTTGGACCTTCTTATTGACGATGTTACACCGAAATTGCAACGGAATTAAATACGCAAGGCACAATGCCGACTTAAGTACAAGTAGACTGACCCTACTTACTGTCTATGCTTTGAACCATTCCTGTGACACTAGTTATAGATTCCGATGCTTCACTTCAGGTGTACTGCAACCCTTGGACCGTCTTATTGACGATGAACACAAAAATTGCATCGGAATTAAATAGAAAAGGCAAAAAGCCGACTTAAGTACAAGAAGGGTGACTCTACTTACTGACTCTGTTTAGAACCATTCCTGTGACACTAGTTATAGATTACGATGCCTCTCATCAGGTTTACTGTATCCCTTGGACTACCTTATTGACGATGAAACACAGAAATTCCATCGGAATTAAATACAAAAGGGACATTGCCGACATAAGTACAAGTAGTCTGAGTTTTCCTACTGTCTATGTTTTGAACCATTCCTGTGACACTAGTTATAGATTCCGATGCTTCACTTCAGGTATACTGTATCCATCTGACCTTCTTATTGACGATGAAACAGAGATATTGCATCGGAATTAATTAGAAAAGGCACAATGCCGGCTTAAGTACAAGAAGACTGACTCTTCCTACTGCCTATGATTTGAACCATTCCTGCGACACTAGGTATAGATTCCGATGCTTCACTTCAGGTTTACTGTATCCCTCTGACCTTCTTATTGACGATGAAACACAGAAATTGCTTCGGAATTAAATACAAAAGGCACAATGCCAACTTATGTACATGTAGACTGACTCTTCCTACTGTCTATGTTTGAACCATTCCTGTGACACTAGTTATGGAATCCTATGCTTCATTTCAGGTTTACTGTATCCCATGAACCTTCTTATTGACGATGAAACACAGAAAGTGCAACGGAATTAAATAGAAAAGGCACAATGCCGACTAAAGTACAAGAAGACTGACTCTTCCTACAGTCTATGTTTTGAACCATTCCTGTGACACTAGTTACAGATTACGATGCTTCACTTCAGGTTAACTGTATCCCTCTGACCTTCGTATTGACAATGAAACACTGAAATTGCATCCGAATTAAATACAAAAGGCACAATGCCGACTTACGTACAAGAAGACTGACTCTTCTTACTGTCTATGTTATGAACCATTCCTGTGAACCTAGTTATAGATTCCGATGCCTCTCTTCAGGTTTCCTGTATCCCTTGGACCTTCTTATTGACGATGAAACACAGAAATTGCATCGGAATAAAATAGAAGAGGCACAATGCCGACTTAAGTACAGGAAGACTGACTCTTCTTACTCTCTATGTTTTGAACCATTACTGTGACCCTAGTTATAGATTCCGATGCTTCATACAGGTGTACTGCATCCCTGGGACCTTGTTACTGACGATGAAACACGGAAATTGCATGGGAATTAACTAGAAAAAGCACAATGCCGACTTAAGTACAAGAAGACTGACTCTTCATACTTTCTATTTTTTGAACCATTCCTGTGACACTAGATTCCGATTCTTCACTTCAGGATTACTGTATCCCTCTGACCTTCTTATTGACGATGAAACACAGAAATTGCATCGGTATTAAATCCAAAAGGTACAATGCCGCCTCAAGTACAAGAAGACTGACTCTTCCTACTGTCTATGATTTGAACCATTCCTGCGACACTAGTTAGAGATTCAGATGCTTCACTTCAGGTTAACTGTATCTCTCTGACCTTCTTATTGACGATGAAACACAGAAATTGCAACGGAATTAAATACAAAAGGCACAATGCCAGTTTATGTACATGTAGACTGACTCTTCCAACTGTCTACGTTTGAAACATTCCTGTGACACTAGTTATGGAATCCGATGCTTCATTTCAGGTTTACTGTATACCATGAACCTTCTTATTGACAATGAAACACAGAAATTGCATCGGAATTAAATACAAAAGGAACAATGCCGACTTAAGTACAAGAAGACTTACTCTTCCTACTGTCAATGTTTTGAACCATTCAAGTGACACTAGTTATAGATTCCGATGCTTCACTTCGGGTTTACAGTATCCCTCTGACCTTCTTATTGAAGATGAAGCATAGAAATTGCATCGGAACTAAATACAAAAGGCACAATGCCGACATAAGTACAAGAAACCGGACTTTTCTTACGGTCTATGTTTTGAACCATTCCTGTGACACTAGTTATAGATTCATATGCCTCTCTTCAGGTTTACTGTATCCCTTGGACCTTCTTATTGACGATGAAACGCAGAAATGGCATCGGAATTAAATAGAAGAGGCACAATGCCGACTTAAATACAAGAAGACTGACTCTTCTTACTGTCTATGTATTGTACCATTCCTGTGACACTAGTTATAGATTCCGATGCTTCACTTCAGGTGTACTGCTTCCCTTGGACCTTGGTACTGACGATGAAACACGGAAATTGCATCGGAATTAACTAGAAAAGGCACAATGCCGACTTAAGTACAAGAAGATTGACTTTTCTTACTGACTATGTTTTGAACCATTACTGTGACACTAGTTATAGATTCCGATGCTTTACTTCAGGTTTACTGTATCCCGCTGACCCTCGTATTGACGATGAAACACAGAAATTGCATCGGAATAAAATACAAAAGGCACAATGCTGACTCAAATACAAGATGACTGGCTCTTCTTACTCTCTATGTCTTGAACCATTCCTGTGACACTAGTTATAGATTCCGATGCTTCACTTCAGGTTTACTGTATACCTCTTACCTACTTATTGACGATGAAACACAGAACTTGCATCGGAATTAAATAGAAAAGGCACAATGCCGACTTAAGTACAAGAAGACTGACTCTTCTTACTGACTATGTTTGGAACCATTCCTGTGACACTAGTTATAGATTGCGGTGCTTCACTTCAGGTTTACTGTATCCCTTGGACCTTCGTATTGACGATGAAACACAGAAATTGCATCCGAATTAAATACAAAAGGCACAATGCCGAGCTAAGTACAAGAAGACTGACTCTTCTTACTGACTATGTTTTTAACCATTCCTGTGACACTAGTTATAGATTCCGATGCTTCACTTCAGGTTTACTGTATCCATCTGACCTTCTATTTGACGATTTCACACAGATATTACATCGGAATTAAATAGAAAAGGCACAATGCCGACTTAAGTACAAGAAGACTGACTCTTCCTACTGTCTATGATTTGAACCATTCCTGTGACACTAGTTATAGATTCCGATCCTTCACTTCAGGTTTACTGTATCCCTCTGACCTTCTTATCGACGATGAAACACAGAAATTGCATCGGAATTAAATCCAAAAGGCACAATGCCGACTCAAGTACAAGAAGACTGACTCTTCTTACTGTCTATGTTTGAACCATTCCTGTGACACTTGTTATAGATTCCGATGCCTCACTTCAGGTTTACTGTATCCCTCTGACCTTCTTATTGACGATGAAACACAGAACTTGCACCGGAATTAAATAGAAAAGGCACAATGCCGAGATAAGTACAAGAAGACTGACTCTTCCTACCGTCTATGATTTGAACCATTCCTGTTACACTAGTTATAGATTTCGATGCTTCACATCAGGTTTACTGTATCCCTTGGACCTTCTTATTGACGATGATTCACTGAAATTGCAACGGAATTAAATACGAAAGGCACAATACCGACTTAAGTACAAGAAGACTGCCTCTGCATTCTGTCTATGATTTGAACCATTCCTGTGACACTAGTTATAGATTCCGATGCCTCACTTCTGGTTTACTGTATCCCTTGGACATTCTTATTGACGATGAAACACAGAAATTCCATCGGAATTAAATACAAAAGGCACAATGCCGACTTAAGTGCAAGTAGTTTGACTTTTCCCACTGTCTATGTTTTGAACCATTCCTGTGACACTAGTTATAGATTCCGATGCATCACTTCAGGTTTACTGTATCCATCTGTCCTTCTTATTGCCGAGGAAACAGAGAAATTGCATCGGAATTAAATAGAAAAGGCACAATGCCGACTTAAGTACAAGAAGACTGATTTTTCCTACTGTCTATGTTCTGAACCATTCCTGTGACATTAGTTATAGATTCCGATGCTTCACTTCAGATTTACTGTATTCCTCTGACCTTCTTATTGTCGATGAAACACAGAAATTGCATCGGAATTAAAAGCAAAAGGCACAATGCCGACTCAAGTACAAGAAGACTGACTCTTCCTACTGTCTATGAATTGAACCATCCCTGTGACACTAGTTATAGATTCCGATGCTTCACTTCAGTTTTACCATATCCCTCTGAAATTCGTATTGACAATGAAACACATAAATTGCATCGCAGTTAAATACAAAAGGCACAATGCCGACTTACGTAGAAGAAGACTGACTCTTCTTACTGTCTATGTTTTGAACCATTCCTGTGAACCTAATTATAGATTCCGATGCTTCACTTCAGGTTTACTGTATCCCTTGGACCTTCTTATTGACGATGAAACACAGATATTGCATCGGAATTAAATACAAAAGGCACAATGCCATATTAAGTACAAGAACACTGACTCTTCCTACTGTCCATGTTTTGAACCATTCCTGTGACACTAGTTATAGATTCCGATGCTTCACTTCCGGTTTACTGTATCCCTCTGACCATCTTATAGTCGATGAAACACCGAAATTCCATCGGAATTAAATGCAAAAGGTACAATGCCGACATAAGTACAAGAAGACTGACCCTTCTTACTGTCTATGTTTCGAACCATCCTGTGACGCTAGTTATAGATTCCGATGCTTCACTTCAGGTTTACAGTATCCCTTGGACCTTCTTCTTGACGATGAAGCACAGAAATTGCATCGGAATTAAATAGAAAAGGCACAATGCCGACATAAGTACAGGAAGACTGACTCTTCATACTCTCTATGTCTTGAACCATTCCTGTGACACTAGTTATAGATTCCGATTCTTCACTTCAGGTGTACTGTATCCCTGTGACCTTCTGATTGACGATGAAACACAGAAATTGCATCGGAATTAAATACAAAAGGCACAATGCCGAATCAAGTACAAGAAGACTGACTCTTCTTTCTGTCTATGTTTTGAACCATTCCTGTGACACTAGTTATAGATTCCGATGCCTCACTTCAGGTTTACTGTATCCCTCTGACCTTCGTATTGACGATGAAAGACGGAAATTATATCGGAATTAAATACAGAAGGCAAAATGCCGACTGAAGTTCAAGAAGACTCACTCTTCCTACTGTCTATGTTTTGAAGCAATTCTGTGACACAAGTTATAGATTCCGATGCTTCACTCCAGGTTTACTGTATCACTCTGACCTTCTTATTGACCATGAAACACAGAAATTGCATCGGAATTAAATAGAAAAAGCACAACGCTGACTAAAGTACAAAAAGACTGACTCATGTTACTGTCTATGATTTGAACCATTCCAGTGACACTAGTTATAGATTCCGATGCTTCACTTCAGATGTACTGCATCCCTTGAACCTTGTTACTGACGATGAAACACGGAAATTGCATCGGAATTAACTACAAAAGGCACACTGGCGACTTAAGTACCAGAAGACTGACTCTTCTTACTGTCTATGTTTTAAACCATCCCTGTGACAGTAGTTATAGATTCCGATGCCTCACTTCAGGTTTACTGTATACCTCTGACGTTCTTATTGCCGATGAAACATAGAAATTATATCGGAATTAAATACAAAAGGCACAATGCCGACTTAAGTGCAAGAGGGCTGTCTCTTCCTACTCTCTATGTTTTGAACCATTCCTGTGACACTAGTTATAGATTCCGAAGCTTCACTTCAGGTTTACTCTATCCCTCCGACTTTCTTATTGACGATGAAACTCAGAAATTGCTTCGGAATTAAATACAAAAGGCACAATGCCGACTTAAGTACAAGAAGACTGACTCTTATTACTGTCTGTGTTTTGAACCATTCCTGTGACAATAGTTATAAATTCCGATGCTTCACTTCAGGTTTACTGTATCCCTCTGATCTTCTTATTGACGACGAAACACAGAAATTGCATCGGAATTAAATAGAAAAGGCACAATGCCGACTTAAGTACAAGAAGACTGACTCTTCTTACTGTCTACGTTTTGACCTTTTCTGTGACACTAATTATAGATTCCGATGTTTCACTTCAGGTTTACTGTATCCCTCTGACCTTCCTATTGAAGATGAAACACAGAAATTGCATCGGAATTAAATAGAAAAGGCACAATGCCGACTTAAGTACAAGAAGGCTGACTCTTCTTATTGTCTACGTTCTGACCATTCCTGTGACACTAATTATAGATTCCGATGTTTCACTTCAGGTTTACTGTATCCCTCTGACCTTGCTATTGAAGATGAAACACAGAAATAGCATCGGAATTAAATAGAAAAGGCACAATGCCGACTTAAGTACAAGAAGACTGATTCTTCTTACTGTCTATATTTTGAACCATTCATGTGACACTAGTTATAGATTTCTATGCTTCACTTCAGATTTACTGTACCCCTTGGACCTTCTGATTGACGACGAAACACAGAACTTGCATCGGAATTAAATAGAAAAGGCACAATGCCGAGATAAGTACAAGAAGACTGACTCTTCCTACCGTCTATGATTAGAACCATTCCTGTGACACTAGTTATAGATTCCGATGCTTCACTTCAGGTTTACTGTATCCCTCTGATCTTCTTATTGACGACGAAACACCGAAATTGCATCGGAATTAAAGAGAAATGGCACAATGCCGACTTAAGTACAAGAAAACTGACTCTTCCTACTGTCTTTGTTTGAACCATTCCTGTTACACTAGTTATAGATTCCGATGCTTCACTTCAGGTTTACTGTATACCTCCGACCTTCTTATTGACGATGAAACACAGAACTTGCATCGGAATTAAATGGAAAAGGCACAATGCCAACTTAAGTACAAGAAGACTGACCCTTCTTACTGTCTATGTTCCGAACCATCCTGTGACGCTAGTTATAGATTCCGATGCTTCACTTCAGGTTTACAGTATCCCTTGGACCTTCTTCTTGACGATGAAGCACAGAAATTGCATTGGAATTAAATAGAAAAGGCACAATGCCGACTTAAGTACAGGAAGACTGACTCTTCTTACTGTCTATGTTTTGAACCATTCCTGTGACACTAGTTACAGATTTCGATGCTTCACTTCAGGTGTACTGCATCCCTTGGACCTTGTTACTGACGATGAAACACGGAAATTGCATCGGAATTAACTAGAAAAGGCACTATGCCGTCTTAAGTACAAGAAGTTTGACTCTTGTTACTGTGTATGTTTTGAACCATACCTGTGACACTAGTTATAGATTCCGATGCCTCACTTCAGGTTTACTGTATCCCTTTGACGTTCTTATTGACGATGAAACAAATAAATTGCATCGGAATTAAATAGAAAAGGCACAATGCCGACTTAAGTACAAGAAGACTGCCTCTACTTACTGTCTATCATTTGAACCATTCCTGTGACACTAGTTATAGATTCCGATGCCTCACTTCTGGTTTACTGTATCCCTTGGACTTTCTTATTGACGATGAAACACAGAAATTCCATCGGAATTAAATACAAAAGGCACAATGCCGACTTAAGTGCAAGTAGTTTGACTTTTCCCACTGTCTATGTTTTGAACCATTCCTGTGACACTAGTTATAGATTCCGATGCATCACTGTTTACTGTATCCATCTGACCTTCTTATTGCCGAGGAAACAGAGATATTGCATCGGAGTTAAATAGAAAAGGCACAATGCCGACTTAAGTACAAGAAGACTGACTTTTCCTACTGTCTATGTTCTGAACCATTCCTGTGACATTAGTTATAGATTCCGAAGCTTCACTTCAGATTTACTGTATTCCTCTGACCTTCTTATTGTCGATGAAACACAGAAATTGCATCGGAATTAAAAGCAAAAGGCACAATGCCGACTCAAGTACAAGAAGACTGACTCTTCCTACTGTCTATGATTTGAACCATTCCTGTGACACTAGTTATAGATTCCGATGCTTCACTTCAGTTTTACCATATCCCTCTGAAATTCGTATTGACAATGAAACACATAAATTGCATCGCAGTAAAATACAAAAGGCACAATGCCGACTTACGTAGAAGAAGACTGACTCTTCTTACTGTCTATGTTTTGAACCATTCCTGTGAACCTAATTATAGATTCCGATGCTTCACTTCAGGTTTACTGTATCCCTTGGACCTTCTTATTGACGATGAAACACAGATATTGCATCGGAATTAAATACAAAAGGCACAATGCCGACTTAAGTACAAGAACACTGACTCTTCCTACTGTCCATGTTTTGAACCATTCCTGTGACACTAGTTATAGATTCCGATGCTTCACTTCCGGTTTACTGTATCCCTCTGACCATCTTATAGTCGATGAAACACCGAAATTGCATCGGAATTAAATGCAAAAGGCACAATGCCGACATAAGTACAAGAAGACTGACCCTTCTTACTGTCTATGTTTCGAACCATCCTGTGACGCTAGTTATAGATTCCGATGCTTCACTTCAGGTTTACAGTATCCCTTGGACATTCTTCTTGACGATGAAGCACAGAAATTGCATCGGAATTTAATAGAGAAGGCACAATGCCGACTTAAGTACAGGAAGACTGACTCTTCATACTCTCTATGTCTTGAACCATTCCTGTGACACTAGTTATAGATTCCGACTCTTCACTTCAGGTGTACTGTATCCATCTGACCTTCTTATTGACGATGAAACACAGAAATTGCATCGGAATTAAATACAAAAGGCACAATGCCGAATCAAGTACAAGAAGACTGACTCTTCTTTCTTTCTATGTTTTGAACCATTCCTGTGACACTAATTATAGATTCTGATGCCTCACTTCAGGTTTACTGTATCCCGTGGACTTTCTTATTGACGATGAAACACGGAAATTCCATCGGAATTAAATAGAAAAGGCACAATGCCGACTTAAGTACAAGTAGTTAGACTTTTCCCACTGTCTATGTTTGAACAATTCCTGTGAAACTAGTTTTAGATTCCGATGCATCTCTTCAGGTTTACTGTATCCATCTGACCTTGTTATTGCCGAGGAAACAGAGATATTGCATCGGAATTAAAAAGAAAATGCACAATGCCGACTTAAGTACGAGAAGACTGACTTATCCTACTGTCTATGATTTGAACCATTCCTGTGACATTAGTTATAGATTCAGAAGCTTCACTTCAGATTTACTGTATCCCTCTGACCTTCTTATTGTCGATGAAACACAGAAATTGCATCGGAATTAATTGCAAAAGGCACAATGCCGACTCAAGTACAAGAAGACTGACTCTTCCTACTGTCAATGATTTGAACCATTCCTGTGACACTAGTTATAGATTCCGATGCCTCACTTCAGGTTTACTGTATCCCTCTGACCTTCTTATTGACGATGAAACACAGAACTTGCGTCGGAATTAAATAGAAAAGGCACAATGCCGAGATAAGTACAAGTAGACTGACTCTTCCTACCGTCTATGATTTGAACCATTCCTGTTACACTAGTTATAGATTCCGATGCTTCACATCAGGTTTACTGTATCCCTTGGACCTTCTTATTGACGATGATTCACTGAAATTGCAACGGAATTAAATACGAAAGGCACAATGCCGACTTAAGTACAAGAAGACTGCCTCTACTAACTGTCTATGATTTGAACCATTCCTGTGACACTAGTTATAGATTCCGATTCTTCACTTCAGGTTTACTGTATCCTTCTGACCTTCTTATCGACGATGAAACACAGAAATTGCATCGGAATTAAATCCAAAAGGCACAATGCCGACTCAAGTGCAAGTAGACTGACTCTTCTTACTGTCTATGTTTGAACCATTCCTGTGACACTAGTTATAGATTCCGATGCCTCACTTCAGGTTTACTGTATCCATCTGTCCTTCTTATTGCCGAGGAAACAGAGAAATTGCATCGGAATTAAATAGAAAAGGCACAATGCCGACTTAAGTACAAGAAGACTGACTTTTCCTACTGTCTATGTTCTGAACCATTCCTGTGACATTAGTTATTGATTCCGAAGCTTCACTTCAGATTTACTGTATTCCTCTGACCTTCTCATTGTCGATGAAACACAGAAATTGCATCGGAATTAAAAGCAAAAGGCACTATGCCGACTCAAGTACAAGAAGACTGACTCTTCCTACTGTCTATGAATTGAACCATCCCTGTGACACTAGTTATAGATTCCGATGCTTCACTTCAGTTTTACCATATCCCTCTGAAATTCGTATTGACAATGAAACACATAAATTGCATCGCAGTTAAATACAAAAGGCACAATGCCGACTTACGTAGAAGAAGACTGACTCTTCTTACTGTCTATGTTTTGAACCATTCCTGTGAACCTAATTATAGATTCCGATGCTTCACTTCAGGTTTACTGTATCCCTTGGACCTTCTTATTGACGATGAAACACAGATATTGCATCGGAATTAAATACAAAAGGCACAATGCCATATTAAGTACAAGAACACTGACTCTTCCTACTGTCCATGTTTTGAACCATTCCTGTGACACTAGTTATAGATTCCGATGCTTCACTTCCGGATTACTGTATCCCTCTGACCATCTTATAGTCGATGAAACACCGAAATTGCATCGGAATTAAATGCAAAAGGTACAATGCCGACATAAGTACAAGAAGACTGACCCTTCTTACTGTCTATGTTTCGAACCATCCTGTGACGCTAGTTATAGATTCCGATGCTTCACTTCAGGTTTACAGTATCCCTTGGACCTTCTTCTTGACGATGAAGCACAGAAATTGCATCGGAATTAAATAGAAAAGGCACAATGCCGACTTAAGTACAGGAAGACTGACTCTTCATACTCTCTATGTCTTGAACCATTCCTGTGACACTAGTTATAGATTCCGATTCTTCACTTCAGGTGTACTGTATCCCTGTGACCTTCTGATTGACGATGAAACACAGAAATTGCATCGGAATTAAATACAAAAGGCACAATGCCGAATCAAGTACAAGAAGACTGACTCTTCTTTCTGTCTATGTTTTGAACCATTCCTGTGACACTAGTTATAGATTCCGATGCCTCACTTCAGGTTTACTGTATCCCTCTGACCTTCGTATTGACGATGAAAGACGGAAATTATATCGGAATTAAATACAGAAGGCAAAATGCCGACTGAAGTTCAAGAAGACTCACTCTTCCTACTGTCTATGTTTTGAAGCAATCCTGTGACACAAGTTATAGATTCCGATGCTTCACTCCAGGTTTACTGTATCACTCTGACCTTCTTATTGACCATGAAACACAGAAATTGCATCGGAATTAAATAGAAAAAGCACAACGCTGACTAAAGTACTAAAAGACTGACTCATGTTACTGTCTATGATTTGAACCATTCCAGTGACACTAGTTATAGATTCCGATGCTTCACTTCAGATGTACTGCATCCCTTGAACCTTGTTACTGACGATGAAACACGGAAATTGCATCGGAATTAACTACAAAAGGCACACTGGCGACTTAAGTACCAGAAGACTGACTCTTCTTACTGTCTATGTTTTAAACCATCCCTGTGACAGTAGTTATAGATTCCGATGCCTCACTTCAGGTTTACTGTATACCTCTGACGTTCTTATTGCCGATGAAACATAGAAATTATATCGGAATTAAATACAAAAGGCACAATGCCGACTTAAGTGCAAGAGGGCTGTCTCTTCCTACTCTCTATGTTTTGAACCATTCCTGTGACACTAGTTATAGATTCCGAAGCTTCACTTCAGGTTTACTCTATCCCTCCGACTTTCTTATTGACGATGAAACTCAGAAATTGCTTCGGAATTAAATACAAAAGGCACAATGCCGACTTAAGTACAAGAAGACTGACTCTTATTACTGTCTGTGTTTTGAACCATTCCTGTGACAATAGTTATAAATTCCGATGCTTCACTTCAGGTTTACTGTATCCCTCTGATCTTCTTATTGACGACGAAACACAGAAATTGCATCGGAATTAAATAGAAAAGGCACAATGCCGACTTAAGTACAAGAAGACTGACTCTCCTTACTGTCTACGTTTTGACCTTTTCTGTGACACTAATTATAGATTCCGATGTTTCACTTCAGGTTTACTGTATCCCTCTGACCTTCCTATTGAAGATGAAACACAGAAATTGCATCGAAATTAAATAGAAAAGGCACAATGCCGACTTAAGTACAAGAAGGCTGACTCTTCTTATTGTCTACGTTCTGACCATTCCTGTGACACTAATTATAGATTCCGATGTTTCACTTCAGGTTTACTGTATCCCTCTGACCTTGCTATTGAAGATGAAACACAGAAATAGCATCGGAATTAAATAGAAAAGGCACAATGCCGACTTAAGTACAAGAAGACTGATTCTTCTTACTGTCTATATTTTGAACCATTCATGTGACACTAGTTATAGATTTCTATGCTTCACTTCAGATTTACTGTACCCCTTGGACCTTCTGATTGACGACGAAACACAGAACTTGCATCGGAATTAAATAGAAAAGGCACAATGCCGAGATAAGTACAAGAAGACTGACTCTTCCTACCGTCTATGATTTGAACCATTCCTGTGACACTAGTTATAGATTCCGATGCTTCACTTCAGGTTTACTGTATCCCTCTGATCTTCTTATTGACGACGAAACACCGAAATTGCATCGGAATTAAAGAGAAATGGCACAATGCCGACTTAAGTACAAGAAAACTGACTCTTCCTACTGTCTTTGTTTGAACCATTCCTGTTACACTAGTTATAGATTCCGATGCTTCACTTCAGGTTTACTGTATACCTCCGACCTTCTTATTGACGATGAAACACAGAACTTGCATCGGAATTAAATGGAAAAGGCACAATGCCAACTTAAGTACAAGAAGACTGACCCTTCTTACTGTCTATGTTCCGAACCATCCTGTGACGCTAGGTATAGATTCCGATGCTTCACTTCAGGTTTACAGTATCCCTTGGACCTTCTTCTTGACGATGAAGCACAGAAATTGCATTGGAATTAAATAGAAAAGGCACAATGCCGACTTAAGTACAGGAAGACTGACTCTTCTTACTGTCTATGTTTTGAACCATTCCTGTGACACTAGTTACAGATTTCGATGCTTCACTTCAGGTGTACTGCATCCCTTGGACCTTGTTACTGACGATGAAACACGGAAATTGCATCGGAATTAACTAGAAAATGCACTATGCCGTCTTAAGTACAAGAAGTTTGACTCTTGTTACTGTGTATGTTTTGAACCATACCTGTGACACTAGTTATAGATTCCGATGCCTCACTTCAGGTTTACTGTATCCCTTTGACGTTCTTATTGACGATGAAACAAATAAATTGCATCGGAATTAAATAGAAAATGCACAATGCCGACTTAAGTACAAGAAGACTGCCTCTACTTACTGTCTATCATTTGAACCATTCCTGTGACACTAGTTATAGATTCCGATGCCTCACTTCTGGTTTACTGTATCCCTTGGACTTTCTTATTGACGATGAAACACAGAAATTCCATCGGAATTAAATACAAAAGGCACAATGCCGACTTAAGTGCAAGTAGTTTGACTTTTCCCACTGTCTATGTTTTGAACCATTCCTGTGACACTAGTTATAGATTCCGATGCATCACTTCAGGTTTACTGTATCCATCTGACCTTCTTATTGCCGAGGAAACAGAGATATTGCATCGGAGTTAAATAGAAAAGGCACAATGCCGACTTAAGTACAAGAAGACTGACTTTTCCTACTGTCTATGTTCTGAACCATTCCTGTGACATTAGTTATAGATTCCGAAGCTTCACTTCAGATTTACTGTATTCCTCTGACCTTCTTATTGTCGATGAAACACAGAAATTGCATCGGAATTAAAAGCAAAAGGCACAATGCCGACTCAAGTACAAGAAGACTGACTCTTCCTACTGTCTATGATTTGAACCATTCCTGTGACACTAGTTACAGATTCCGATGCTTCACTTCAGTTTTACCATATCCCTCTGAAATTCGTATTGACAATGAAACACATAAATTGCATCGCAGTAAAATACAAAAGGCACAATGCCGACTTACGTAGAAGAAGACTGACTCTTCTTACTGTCTATGTTTTGAACCATTCCTGTGAACCTAATTATAGATTCCGATGCTTCACTTCAGGTTTACTGTATCCCTTGGACCTTCTTATTGACGATGAAACACAGATATTGCATCGGAATTAAATACAAAAGGCACAATGCCGACTTAAGTACAAGAACACTGACTCTTCCTACTGTCCATGTTTTGAACCATTCCTGTGACACTAGTTATAGATTCCGATGCTTCACTTCCGGTTTACTGTATCCCTCTGACCATCTTATAGTCGATGAAACACCGAAATTGCATCGGAATTAAATGCAAAAGGCACAATGCCGACATAAGTACAAGAAGACTGACCCTTCTTACTGTCTATGTTTCGAACCATCCTGTGACGCTAGTTATAGATTCCGATGCTTCACTTCAGGTTTACAGTATCCCTTGGACATTCTTCTTGACGATGAAGCACAGAAATTGCATCGGAATTTAATAGAGAAGGCACAATGCCGACTTAAGTACAGGAAGACTGACTCTTCATACTCTCTATGTCTTGAACCATTCCTGTGACACTAGTTATAGATTCCGACTCTTCACTTCAGGTGTACTGTATCCCTCTGACCTTCTTATTGACGATGAAACACAGAAATTGCATCGGAATTAAATACAAAAGGCACAATGCCGAATCAAGTACAAGAAGACTGACTCTTCTTTCTTTCTATGTTTTGAACCATTCCTGTGACACTAATTATAGATTCCGATGCCTCACTTCAGGTTTACTGTATCCCGTGGACTTTCTTATTGACGATGAAACACGGAAATTCCATCGGAATTAAATAGAAAAGGCACAATGCCGACTTAAGTACAAGTAGTTAGACTTTTCCCACTGTCTATGTTTGAACAATTCCTGTGAAACTAGTTATAGATTCCGATGCATCTCTTCAGGTTTACTGTATCCATCTGACCTTGTTATTGCCGAGGAAACAGAGATATTGCATCGGAATTAAAAAGAAAATGCACAATGCCGACTTAAGTACGAGAAGACTGACTTTTCCTACTGTGTATGATTTGAACCATTCCTGTGACATTAGTTATAGATTCAGAAGCTTCACTTCAGATTTACTGTATCCCTCTGACCTTCTTATTGTCGATGAAACACAGAAATTGCATCGGAATTAAATGCAAAAGGCACAATGCCGACTCAAGTACAAGAAGACTGACTCTTCCTACTGTCAATGATTTGAACCATTCCTGTGACACTAGTTATAGATTCCGATGCCTCACTTCAGGTTTACTGTATCCCACTGACCTTCTTATTGACGATGAAACACAGAACTTGCGTCGGAATTAAATAGAAAAGGCACAATGCCGAGATAAGTACAAGTAGACTGACTCTTCCTACCGTCTATGATTTGAACCATTCCTGTTACACTAGTTATAGATTCCGATGCTTCACATCAGGTTTACTGTATCCCTTGGACCTTCTTATTGACGATGATTCACTGAAATTGCAACGGAATTAAATACGAAAGGCACAATGCCGACTTAAGTACAAGAAGACTGCCTCTACTTACTGTCTATGATTTGAACCATTCCTGTGACACTAGTTATAGATTCCGATTCTTCACTTCAGGTTTACTGTATCCCTCTGACCTTCTTATCGACGATGAAACACAGAAATTGCATCGGAATTAAATCCAAAAGGCACAATGCCGACTCAAGTGCAAGTAGACTGACTCTTCTTACTGTCTATGTTTGAACCATTCCTGTGACACTAGTTATAGATTCCGATGCCTCACTTCAGGTTTACTGTATCCCTCTGACCTTCTTATTGACGATGAAACACAGAACTTGCATCGGAATTAAATAGAAAAGGCACAATGCCGAGATAAGTACAAGAAGACTGACTCTTCCTACCGTCTATGATTTGAACCATTCCTGTTACACTAGTTATAGATTCCGATGCTTCACATCAGGTTTACTGTATCCCTTTGACCTTCTTATTGACGATGATTCACTGAAATTGCAACGGAATTAAGTACGAAAGGCACAATGCCGACTTAAGTACAAGAAGACTGCCTCTACTTACTGTCTATGATTTCAACCATTCCTGTGACACTAGTTATAGATTCCGATGCCTCACTTCTGGTTTACTGTATCCCTTGGACTTTCTTATTGACGATGAAACACAGAAATTCCATCGGAATTAAATACAAAAGGCACAATGCCGACTTAAGTGCAAGTAGTTTGACTTTTCCCACTGTCTATGTTTTGAACCATTCCTGTGACACTAGTTATAGATTCCGATGCATCACTTCAGGTTTACTGTATCCATCTGTCCTTCTTATTGCCGAGGAAACAGAGAAATTGCATCGGAATTAAATAGAAAAGGCACAATGCCGACTTAAGTACAAGAAGACTGACTTTTCCTACTGTCTATGTTCTGAACCATTCCTGTGACATTAGTTATTGATTCCGAAGCTTCACTTCAGATTTACTGTATTCCTCTAACCTTCTCATTGTCGATGAAACACAGAAATTGCATCGGAATTAAAAGCAAAAGGCACAATGCCGACTCAAGTACAAGAAGACTGACTCTTCCTACTGTCTATGATTTGAACCATTCCTTTGACACTAGTTATAGATTCCGATGCTTCACTTCAGTTTTACCATATCCCTCTGAAATTTGTATTGACAATGAAACACATAAATTGCATCGCAGTTAAATACAAAAGGCACAATGCCGACTTACGTAGAAGAAGACTGACTCTTCTTACTGTCTATGTTTTGAACCATTCCTGTGAACCTAATTATAGATTCCGATGCTTCACTTCAGGTTTACTGTATCCCTTGGACCTTCTTATTGACGATGAAACACAGATATTGCATCGGAATTAAATACAAAAGGCACAATGCCATATTAAGTACAAGAACACTGACTCTTCCTACTGTCCATGTTTTGAACCATTCCTGTGACACTAGTTATAGATTCCGATGCTTCACTTCCGGTTTACTGTATCCCTCTGACCATCTTATAGTCGATGAAACACCGAAATTGCATCGGAATTAAATGCAAAAGGCACAATGCCGACATAAGTACAAGAAGACTGACCCTTCTTACTGTCTATGTTTCGAACCATCCTGTGACGCTAGTTATAGATTCCGATGCTTCACTTCAGGTTTACAGTATCCCTTGGACCTTCTTCCTGACGATGAAGCACAGAAATTGCATCGGAATTAAATAGAGAAGGCACAATGCCGACTTAAGTACAGGAAGACTGACTCTTCATACTCTCTATGTCTTGAACCATTCCTGTGACACTAGTTATAGATTCCGATTCTTCACTTCAGGTGTACTGTATCCCTCTGACCTTCTGATTGTTGATGAAACACAGAAATTGCATCGGAATTAAATACAAAAGGCACAATGCCGAATCAAGTACAAGATGACTGACTCTTCTTTCTGTCTATGTTTCGAACCAGTCCTGTGACACTAGTTATAGATTCCGATGCCTCACTTCAGGTTTACTGTATCCCTCTGACCTTCGTATTGACGATGAAAGACGGAAATTATATCGGAATTAAATACAGAAGGCAAAATGCCGACTGAAGTTCATGAAGACTGACTCTTCCTACAGTCTATGTTTTGAAGCATTCCTGTGACACAAGTTATAGATTCCGATGCTTCACTCCAGGTTTACTGTATCACTCTGACCTTTTTATTGACGATGAAACACAGAAATTGCATCGGAATTAAATAGAAAAAGCACAACGCTGACTTAAGTACAAAAAGACTGACTCATGTTACTGTCTATGATTTGAACCATTCCAGTGACACTACTTATAGGTTCCGATGCTTCACTTCAGATGTACTGCATCCCTTGGACCGTGTTACTGACGATGAAACACGGAAATTGCATCGGAATTAACTACAAAAGGCACACTGCCGACTTAAGTACAAGAAGACTGACTCTTCTTACTGTCTATGTTTTAAACCATTCCTGTGACAGTAGTTATAGATTCCGATGCCTCACTTCAGGTTTACTGTATACCTCTGACGTTGTTATTGCCGATGAAACACAGAAATTGTATCGGAATTAAATACAAAAGGCACAATGCCGACTTAAGTACAAGAGGGCTGACTCTTCCTACTCTCTATGTTTTGAACCATTCCTGTGACACTAGTTATAGATTCCGAAGCTTCACTTCAGGTTTTCTGTATCCCTCCGACTTTCTTATTTGACGATGAAACTCAGAAATTGCTTCGGAATTAAATACAAAAGGCACATGGCCGACTTAAGTACAAGAAGACTGACTCTTATTACTGTCTGTGTTTTGAACCATTCCTGTGACACTAGTTATAGATTCCGATGCATCACTCCAGGTTTACTGTATCCCTCTGATCTTCTTATTGACGACGAAACACAAAAATTGCATCGGAATTAAATAGAAAAGGCACAATGCCGACTTAAGTACAAGAAGACTGACTCTTCTTACTGTCTACGTTTTGACCTTTTCTGTGACACCAATTATAGATTCCGATGTTTCACTTCAGGTTTACTGTATCCCTCTGACCTTCCTATTGAAGATGAACACAGAAATTGCATCGGAATTAAATAGAAAAGGCACAATGCCGACTTAAGTACAGGAAGACTGACCCTTCCTTTTGTCTACGTTCTGACCATTCCTGTGACACTAATTATAGATTCCGATGTTTCACTTGAGGTTTACTGTATCCCTCTGACCTTCCTATTGAAGATGAGACACAGAAATTGCATCGGAATTAAATAGAAAAGGCACAATGCCGACTTATGTACATGAAGACTGACTCTTCTTAATGTCTATATTTGAACTATTCCTGTGACGCTAGTTATAGATTCCGATGCTTCACTTCAGGTTTACTGTATCCCTCTGACCTTCTAATTGACGATGAAACACAGATATTGCAATTGGAATTAAATACAAAAGGCACAATGCCGACTTAAGTACAAGGAGACTGATTCTTCTTACTGTCTATATTTTGAACCATTCATGTGACACTAGTTATAGATTCCGATGCTTCACTTCAGATTTACTGTACCCCTTGGACCTTCTGATTGACGACGAAACACAGAAATTGCATCGGAATTAAAGAGAAATGGCACAATGCCGACTTAAGTACAAGAAAACTGACTCTTCCTACTGTCTTTGTTTGAACCATTCCTGTTACACTAGTTATAGATTCCGATGCTTCACTTCAGGTTTACTGTATACCTCCGACCTTCTTATTGACGATGAAACACAGAACTTGCATCGGAATTAAATGGAAAAGGCACAATGCCAACTTAAGTACAAGAAGACTGACCCTTCTTACTGTCTATGTTCCGAACCATCCTGTGACGCTAGTTATAGATTCCGATGCTTCACTTCAGGTTTACAGTATCCCTTGGACCTTCTTCTTGACGATGAAGCACAGAAATTGCATCGTAATTAAATAGAAAAGGCACAATGCCGGCTTAAGCACAGGAAGACTGACTCTTCTTACTGTCTATGTTTTGAACCATTCCTGTGACACTAGTTACAGATTTCGATGCTTCACTTCAGGTGTACTGCATCCCTTGGACCTTGTTACTGACGATGAAACACGGAAATTGCATCGGAATTAACTAGAAAAGGCACAATGCCGTCTTAAGTACAAGAAGTTTGACTCTTGTTACTGTCTATGTTTTGAACCATACCTGTGACACTAGTTATAGATTCCGAATCCTCACTTCAGGTTTACTGTATCCCTTTGACGTTCTTATTGACGATGAAACAAATAAATTGCATCGGAATTAAATAGAAAAGGCACAATGCCGACTAAAGTACAAGAAGACTGCCTCTACTTACTGTCTATGCTTTGAACCATTCCTGTGACACTAGTTATAGATTCCGATGCCTCACTTCAGGTTTACTGTATCCCTTGGACCTTCGTATTGACGATGATTCACTGGAATTGCAACGGAATTAAATACGAAAGGCACAATGCCGACTTAAGTACAAGAAGACTGCCTCTACTTACTGTCTATCATTTGAACCATTCCTGTGACACTAGTTATAGATTCCGATGCCTCACTTCTGGTTTACTGTATCCCTTGGACTTTCTTATTGACGATGAATCACAGAAATTCCATCGGAATTGAATACAAAAGGCACAATGCCGATTTAAGTGCAAGTAGTTTGACTTTTCCCACTGTCTATTTTTTGAACCATTCCTGTGACACTAGTTATAGATTCCGATGCATCACTTCAGGTTTAGTGTATCCATCTGACCTTCTTATTGCCGAGGAAACAGAGATATTGCATCAGAATTAAATAGAAAATGCACAATGCCGGTTTAAGTACAAGAATACTGACTTTTCCTACTGTCTATGTTCTGAACCATTCCTGTGACATCAGTTATAGATTCCGAAGCTTCACTTCAGATTTACTGTATTCCTCTGACCTTCTTATTGTCGATGAAACACAGAAATTGCATCGGAATTAAAAGCAAAAGGCACAATGCCGACTCAAGTACAAGAAGACTGACTCTTCCTACTCTCTATGATTTGAACCATTCCTGTGACACTAGTTATAGATTCCGATGCTTCACTTCAGTTTTACCATATCCCTCTGAAATTCGTATTGACAATGGAACACATAAATTGCATCGGAGTTAAATACAAAAGGCACAATGCCGACTTACGTAGAAGAAGACTGACTCTTCTTACTGTCTATGCTTTGAATCATTCCTGTGAACGTAATTATAGATTCCGATGCTTCACTTCCGGTTTACTGTATCCCTCTGACCATCTTATAGTCGATGAAACACCGAAATTGCATCGGAATTAAATGCAAAAGGCACAATGCCGACATAAGTACAAGAAGACTGACTCTTCCTACTGTCTATGTTTTGAACCATTCCTGTGACACTAGTTACAGATTCCGATGCTTCACTTCAGGTGTACTGCATCCCTTGGACCTTGTTACTGACGATGAAACACGGAAATTGCATCGGAATTAACTAGAAAAGGCACAATGCCGACTTAATTACAAGAAGTTTGACTCTTCTTACTGTCTATGTTTTGAACCATACCTGTGACACTAGTTATAGATTCCGATGCCTCACTTCAGGTTTACTGTATCCCTTTGACATTCTTACTGACGATGAAACAAATAAATTGCATCGGAATTAAATAGAAAAGGCACAATGCCGACTTAAGTACAAGAAGACTGACTTTTCCTACTGTCTATGTTTTGAACCATTCCTGTGACATTAGTTATAGATTCCGAAGCTTCACTTCAGATTTACTGTATCCCTCTGACTTCTTATTGTCGATGAAACACAGAAATTGCATCGGAATTAAATGCAAAAGGCACAATGCCGACTCAAGTACAAGAAGACTGACTCTTCCTACTGTCTATGATTTGAACCATTCCTGTGACACTAGTTATAGATTCGGATGCTTCACTTCAGTTTTACTGTATCCCTCTGAAATTCGTATTGACAATGAAACACATAAATTGCATCGGAATTTAATACAAAAGGCACAATGCCGACTTACGTAGAAGAAGACTGACTCTTCTTACTGTCTATGTTTTGAAACATTCCTGTGAACCTAATTACAGATCCCGATGCTTCACTTCAGGTTTGCTGTATACCTCTGACGTTCTTATTGCCGATGAAACACAGAAATTGCATCGGAATTAAATACAAAAGGCACAATGCAGACTTAAGTACAAGAGGGCTGACTCTTCCTACTCTCTATGTTGTGAACCATTCCTGTGACACTAGTTATAGATTCCGATGCTTCACTTCAGGTTTACTGTATCACTCTGACCTTCTTATTGACGATGAAACACAGAAATTGCATCGGAATTAAATAGAAAAAGCACAATGCCGACTTAAGTACAAGTAGACTGACTCTTCCTACTGTCTATGTTTTGAACCATTCCTGTTACACTAGTTATAGATTCCGATGCTTCACTTCAGGTTTACTGTATACCTCCGACCTTCTTATTGACGATGAAACACAGATCTTGCATCGGAATTAAATGGAAAAGGCACAATGCCGACTTAAGTACAAGAAGACTGACCCTTCTTACTGTCTATGTTCCGAACCATCCTGTGACGCTAGTTATAGATTCCGTTGCTTCACTTCAGGTTTACAGTATCCCTTGGACTTTCTTCTTGACGATGAAGCACAGAAATTGCATCGGAACTAAATAGAAAAGGCACAATGCCGACTTAAGTACAGGAAGACTGACTCTTCTTACTGTCTATGTTTTGAACCATTCCTGTGACACTAGTTACAGATTCCGATGCTTCTCTTCAGGTGTACTGCATCCCTTGGACCTTGATACTGACGATGGAACACGGAAATTGCATCGGAATTAACTACAAAAGGCACACAGCCGACTTAAGTACAAGAAGACTGACTCTTCTTACTGTCTATGTTTCGAACCATTCCTGTGACACTAGTTATAGATTCCGATGCCTCACTTCAGGTTTACTGTATACCTCTGACGTTCTTATTGCCGATGAAACACAGAAATTGCATCGGAATTAAATACAAAAGGCACAATGCCGACTTAGGTACAAGAGGGCTGACTCTTCCTACGCTCTATGATGTGAACCATTCCTGTGACACTAGTTATAGATTCCGATTCTTCACTTCAGGTTTACTGTATCCCTCTGACCTTCTTATTGACGATGAAACACAGAAATTGCATCGGAATTAAATACAAAAGGCACAATGCCGAATCAAGTACAAGAAGACTGACTCTTCTTTCTGTCTATGTTTTGAACCATTCCTGTGACACTAGTTATAGATTCCGATGCCTCACTTCAGGTTTACTGTATCCCTCTGACCTTCATATTGACGATGAAACACGGAAATTATATCGGAATTAAATACAGAAGGCTAAATGCCTACTGAAGTACAAGAAGAGTGACTGTTCCTACTGTCTATGTTTTAAAGCATTCCTGTGACACAAGTTATAGATTCCGATGCTTCAATCCAGGTTTACTGTTTCACTCTGACCTTCTTATTGACGATGAAACACAGAAATTGCATCGGAATTAAATAGAAAAAGCACAACGCTGACTTAAGTACAAAAAGACTGACTCATCTTACTGTCTTATGATTTGAACCATTCCTGTGACGCTAGTTATAGCTTCTGATGCTTCACTTCAGGTGTACTGTCTCCCTTGGACTTTCTTATTGACGATGACACACAGAAATTGCATCGGAATTAAATACAAAAGGCACAATACCGAGTTACATACGAGAAGACTGACTCTTCTTGCTGTCTATGTTTTGAACCATTCCTGTGAACCTAGTTATAGATTCCGATGCTTCACTTCAGCTTTACTGTGTCCTTTGGACCTTCTTATTGACGATGAAACACAGAAATTGCATCGGAATTAAAAGCAAAAAGCACAATGCCGACTTAAGTACAAGAAGACTGGCTATTCCTACTGTCCATGTTTTGAAGCATTCCTGTGACACTAGTTATAGATTCCGATGCTTCACTTCCGGTTTACTGCATCCCTCTGACCTTCTTGTAGTCGATGAAACACCGAAATTGCATCGGAAATAAATACAAAAGGCACAATGCCGAATCAAGTACAAGAAGACTGACTCTTCTTTCTGTCTATGTTTTGAACCATTCCTGTGACACTAGTTATAGATTCCGATGCCTCACTTCAGGTTTACTGTATACCTCTGACGTTCTTATTGCCGATGAATCACAGAAATTGCATCGGAATTAAATACAAAAGCCACAATGCCGACTTAAGTACAAGAGGGCAGACTCTTCCTACTCTCTATGTTGTGAACCATTCCTGTGACACTAGTTATAGATTCCGATTCTTCACTTCAGGTTTACTGTATCCCTCTGACCTTCTTATAGACGATGAAACACAGAAATTGCATCGGAATTAAATACAAAAGGCACAATGCCGAATCAAGTACAAGAAGACTGACTCTTCTTTCTGTCTATGTTTTGAACCATTCCTGTGACACTAGTTACAGATTCCGATGCCTCACTTCAGGTTTACTGTATCACTCTGACCTTCTTATGGACGATGAAACACAGAAATTGCATTGGAATTAAATAGAAAAAGAACAACGCTGACTTGAGTACAAAAAGACTGACTCATCTTACTGTCTATGATTTGAACCATTCCTGTGACACTAGTTATAGCTTCTGATGCTTCACTTCAGGTGTACTGTATCCCTTGGACTTTCTTATTGACGATGACACACAGAAATTGCATCGGGATTAAATACAAAAGGCGC
The DNA here is from genome assembly GCF_021461385.2 of Schistocerca piceifrons. Taxonomy (NCBI): domain Eukaryota; kingdom Metazoa; phylum Arthropoda; class Insecta; order Orthoptera; family Acrididae; genus Schistocerca; species Schistocerca piceifrons. Next base: position 331,719 of record NW_025728227.1, read on the forward strand.
AATACCGACTTACATACGAGAAGACTGACTCTTCTTACTGTCTATGTTTTGAACCACTCCTGTGAACCTAGTTATAGATACCACTGCTTCACTTCAGCTTTACTGTATACTTTGGACCTTCTTATTGACGATGAAACACAAAAATTGCATCGGAATTAAAAGCAAAAGGCACAATGCCGACTTAAGTACAAGAAGACTGGCTCTTCCTACTGTCCATGTTTTGAACCATTCCTCTGACACTAGTTATAGTTTCCGATGCTTCACTTCCGGTTTACTGTATCCCTCTGACCTTCGTATAGTCGATGAAACACCGAAATTGCATCGGAATTAAATATAAAACGCACAATGCCGACTTAAGTACAAGCAGACTGATCCTTCTTACTGTCTATGTTGTGAACCATTCCTGTGACACTAGTTATTGATTCCGATGCTTCACTTCAGGTTTACAGTATCCCTTGGACCTTCTTATTGAAGATGAAACACAGAAATTGCATCGGAATTAAATAGAAAAGGCACAATGCCGACTTAAGTACAGGAAGACTGATTCTTCTTATTGTCTATGTTTTGAACCATTCCTGTGACACTAGTTATAGATTCCGATGCTTCTCTTCAGGTGTACTGCATCCCTTGGACCTTGTTACTGACGATGAAACACGGAAATTGCATCGGAATTAACTACAAATGGCACACTGCCGACTTAAGTACAAGAAGACTGACCCTTCTTACAGACTATGTTTTGAACCATTCCTGTGACACTAGTTATAGATTCCGATGCCTCACTTCAGGTTTACTGTATATCTCTGACGTTCTTATTGCCGATGAAACACAGAAATTGTAACGGAATTAAATACAAAAGGCACAATGCCGACTTAAGTACAGGAGGGCTGACTCTTCCTACTCTCTATGTTTTGAACCATTCCTGTGACACTAGTTATAGATTCCGAAGCTTCACTTCAGGTTTACTGTATCCCTCCTACTTTCTTATTGACGATGAAACACAGAAATCGCTTCGGAATTAAATACAAAAGGCACAATGCCGACTTAAGTACAAGAAGACTGATTCTTCTTACTGTCTATGTTTTGAACCATTCCTGTGACACTAGTTATAGATTCCGATGCTTCACTTCAGATTTACTGTATCCCTTGGACATTCTTATTGACGACGAAACACAGAAATTGCATCGGAATTAAATGGAAATGGCACAATGCCGACTTAAGTACAAGAAAACTGACTCTTCCTACTGTTTATGTTTTGAATCATTCCTGTTACACTAGTTATAGATTCCGATGCTTCAATTCAGGTTTACTGTATACCTCCGACCTTCTTATTGACGATGAAACACAAAACTTGCATCGGAATTAAATGGAAAAGGCACAATGCCGACTTAAGTACAAGAAGACTGACCCTTCTTACTGTCTATGTTCCGATCCATCCTGTGACGCTAGTTATAGATTCCGATGCTTCACTTCAGGTTTACAGTATCCCTTGTGCTCTCTTCTTGACGATGAAGCACAGAAATTGCATCGGAATTAAATAGAAACGGCACAATGCCGACTTAAGTACTGGAAGACTGACTCTTCTTACTGTCTATGTTTTGAACCTTTCCTGTGACACTAGTTACAGATTCCGATGCTTCACTTCAGGTGTACTGCATCCCTTGGACCTTGTTACTGACGATGAAACACGGAAATTGCATCGGAATTAACTAGAAAAGGCACAATGCCGACTTAATTACAAGAAGTTTGACTCTTCTTGCTGTCTATGTTTTGAACCATACCTGTGACACTAGTTATAGATTCCGATGCCTCACTTCAGATTTACTGTATCCCTTTGACATTCTTACTGACGATGAAACAAATAAATTGCATCGGAATTAAATAGAAAAGGCACAATGCCGACTTAAGTACAAGAAGACTGCTTCTACTTACTGTCTATGTTTTGAACCATTCCTATGACACTAGTTATAGATTCCGATGCCTCACTTCAGGTTTACAGTATCCCTTGGACTTTCGTATTGACGATGAAACACAGAAATTCCATCGGAATTAAATAGAAATGGCACAATGCCGACTTAAGTACAAGAAGACTGACTTTTCCTACTGTCTATGTTTTGAACCATTCCTGTGACATTAGTTATAGATTCCGAAGCTTCACTTCAGATTTACTGTATCCCTCTGACCTTCTTATTGTCGATGAAACACAGAAATTGCATCGGAATTAAATGCAAAAGGCACAATGCCGACTTAATTACAAGAAGTTTGACTCTTCTTACTGTCTATGTTTTGAAACATTCCTGTGAACCTAATTACAGATTCCGATGCTTCACTTCAGGTTTGCTGTATACCTCTGACGTTCTTATTGCCGATGAAACACAGAAATTGCATCGGAATTAAATACAAAAGGCACAATGCCGACTTAAGTACAAGAGGGCTGACTCTTCCTACTCTCTATGTTGTGAACCATTCCTGTGACACTAGTTATAGATTCCGATGCTTCACTTCAGGTTTACTGTATCACTCTGACCTTCTTATTGACGATGAAACACAGAAATTGCATCGGAATTAAATAGAAAAAGCACAATGCCGACTTAAGTACAAGTAAACTGACTCTTCCTACTGTCTATGCTTTGAACCATTCCTGTTACACTAGTTATAGATTCCGATGCTTCACTTCAGGTTTACTGTATACCTCCGACCTTCTTATTGACGATGAAACACAGAACTTGCATCGGAATTAAATGGAAAAGGCACAATGCCGATTTAAGTACAAGAAGACTGGCCCTTCTTACTGTCTATGTTCCGAACCATCCTGTGACGCTAGTTATAGATTCCGTTGCTTCACTTCAGGTTTACAGTATCCCTTGGACCTTCTTCTTGACGATGAAGCACAGAAATTGCATCGGAACTAAATAGAAAAGGCACAATGCCGACTTAAGTACAGGAAGACTGACTCTTCTTACTGTCTATGTTTTGAACCATTCCTGTGACACTAGTTACAGATTCCGATGCTTCACTTCAGGTGTACTGCATCCCTTGGACCTTGATACTGACGATGAAACACGGAAATTGCATCGGAATTAACTACAAAAGGCACACAGCCGACTTAAGTACAAGAAGACTGACTCTTCTTACTGTCTATGTTTCGAACCATTCCTGTGACACTAGTTATAGATTTCAATGCCTCACTTCAGGTTTACTGTATACCTCTGACTTTCTTATTGCCGATGAAACACAGAAATTGCATCGGAATTAAATACAAAAGGCACAATGCCGACTTAGGTACAAGAGGCTGACTCTTCCTACTCTCTATGTTGTGAACCATTCCTGTGACACTAGTTATAGATTCCGATTCTTCACTTCAGGTTTACTGTATCCCTCTGACCTTCTTATTGACGATGAAACACAGAAATTGCATCGGAATTAAATACAAAAGGCACAATGCCGAATCAAGTACAAGAAGACTGACTCTTCATTCTGTCTATATTTTGAACCATTCCTGTGACACTAGTTATAGATTCCGATGCCTCACTTCAGGTTTACTGTATCCCTCTGACCTTCATATTGACGATGAAATACGGAAATTATATCGGAATTAAATACAGAAGGCAAAATGCCTACTGAAGTACAAGAAGAGTGACTCTTCCTACTGTCTATGTTTTGAAGCATTCCTGTGACACAAGTTATAGATTCCGATGCTTCACTCGAGGTTTACTGTATCACTCTGACCTTCTTATTGACGATGAAACACAGAAATTGCATCGGAATTAAATAGAAAAAGCACAACGCTGACTTAAGTACAAAAAGACTGACTCATCTTACGGTCTTATGATTTGAACCATTCCTGTGACACTAGTAATAGCTTCTGATGCTTCACTTCAGGTGTACTGTATCCCTTTGACTTTCTTATTGACGATGACACACAGAAATTGCATCGGAATTAAATACAAAAGGCACAATACCGACTTACATACGAGAAGACTGACTCTTCTCACAGTCTATGTTTTGAACCATTCCTGTGAACCTAGTTATAGATTCCGATGCTTCACTTCAGCTTTACTGTATCCTTTGGACCTTCTTATTGACGATGAAACACAGAAATTGCATCGGAATTAAAAGCAAAAAGCACAATGCCGACTTAAGTACAAGAAGACTGGCTCTTCCTACTGTCCATGTTTTGAACCATTCCTGTGACACTAGTTATAGATTCCGATGCTTCACTTCCGGTTTACTGTATCCCTCTGACCTTCTTGTAGTCGATGAAACACCGAAATTGCATCGGAATTAAGTATAAAACGCACAATGCCGACTTAAGTACAAGAAGACTGATCCTTCTTACTGTCTATGTTGCGAACCATTCCTGTGACACTAGTTATGGATTCCGATGCTTCACTTCAGGTTTAAAGTATCCCTTGGACCTTCTTATTGAAGATGAAACACAGAAATTGCATCGGAATTAAATAGAAAAAGCACAATGCCGACTTAAGTACAGGAAGACTGACTCTTCTTACTGTCTATGATTTGAACCATTCCTGTGACACTAGTTTTAGATTCCGATGCTTCACTTCAGGTGTACTGCATCCCTTGGACCTTGTTACTGACGATGAAACACGGAAATTGCATCGGAATTAACTACAAAGGGCACACTGCCGACCTAAGTACAAGAAGACTGACTCTTCTTACAGTCTATGTTTTGAACCATTACTGTGACACTAGTTATAGATTCCGATGCTTCACTTCAGGTTTACTGTATCCCTCTGATCTTCTCATTGACGACGAAACACAGAAATTGCATCGGAATTAAATAGAAAAGGCACAATGCCGACTTAAGTACAAGAAGACTGACTCTTCTTATTGTCTACGTTTTGACCATTCCTGTGACACTAATTATAGATTCCGATGTTTCACTTCAGGTTTACTGTATCCCTCTGACCTTCCTATTGAAGATGAAACACAGAAATTGCATCGGAATTAAATAGAAAAGGCAAAATGCCGACTTATGTACAAGAAGACTGACTCTTCTTAATGTCTATATTTGAACTATTCCTGTGACACTAGTTATTGATTCCGATGCTTCATTTCAGGTTTACTGTATCCCTCTGACCTTCTAATTGACGATGAAACACAGAAATTGCAATCGGAAATACATACAAAAGGCACAATGCCGACTTAAGTACAAGAAGACTGATTCTTCTTACTGTCTATGTTTTGAACCATTCCTGTGACACTAGTTATAGATTTCGATGCTTCACTTCTGATTTACTGTATCCCTTGGACATTCTTATTGACGACGAAACACAGAAATTGCATCGGAATTAAATAGAAATGGCACAATGCCGACTTAAGTACAAGAAAACTGACTCTTCCTACTGTCTATGATTTGAACCATTCCTGTGACACTAGTTATAGATTCCGATGCCTCACTTCTGGTTTACTGTATACCTCTGACGTCGTTATTGCCGATGAAACACAGAAATTGTATTGGAATTAAATACAAAAGGCACAATGCCGACTTAAGTAAAAGAGGGCTGACCCTTCCTACTCTCTACGCTTTGAACCATTCCTGTGACACTAGTTATAGATTCCGAAGCTTCACTTCACGTTTACTGTATCCCTCCTACATTCTTATTGACGATGAAACACAGAAATTGCTTCGGAATTAAATACAAAAGGCACAATGCCGACTTAAGTACAAGAAGACTGACTCTTATTACTGTCTGTGTTTTGAACCATTCCTGTGACACTAGTTGTAGATTCCGATGCTTCACTTCAGGTTTACTGTATCCCTCTGATCTTCTCATTGACGACGAAACACAGAAATTGCATCGGAATTAAATAGAAAAGGCACAATGCCGACTTAAGTACAAGAAGACTGACTCTTCTTATTGTCTACGTTTTGACCATTCCTGTGACACTAATTATAGATTCCGATGTTTCACTTCAGGTTTACTGTATCCCTCTGACCTTCCTATTGAAGATGAAACACAGAAATTGCATCGGAATTAAATAGAAAAGGCAAAATGCCGACTTATGTACAAGAAGACTGACTCTTCTTAATGTCTATATTTGAACTATTCCTGTGACACTAGTTATAGATTCCGATGCTTCATTTCAGGTTTACTGTATCCCTCTGACCTTCTAATTGACGATGAAACACAGAAATTGCAATCGGAAATAAATACAAAAGGCACAATGCCGACTTAAGTACAAGAAGAGTGATTCTTCTTACTGTCTATGTTTTGAACCATTCCTGTGACACTAGTTATAGATTCCGATGCTTCACTTCTGATTTACTGTATCCCTTGGACATTCTTATTTACGACGAAACACAGAAATTGCATCGGAATTAAATAGAAATGGCACAATGCCGACTTAAGTACAAGAAAACTGACTCTTCCTACTGTCTATGATTTGAACCATTCCTGTGACACTAGTTATAGATTCCGATGCCTCACTTCTGGTTTACTGTATACCTCTGACGTCGTTATTGCCGATGAAACACAGAAATTGTATTGGAATTAAATACAAAAGGCACAATGCCGACTTATGTAAAAGAGGGCTGACCCTTCCTACTCTCTACGCTTTGAACCATTCCTGTGACACTAGTTATAGATTCCGAAGCTTCACTTCACGTTTACTGTATCCCTCCTACTTTCTTATTGACGATGAAACACGGAAATTGCTTCGGAATTAAATACAAAAGGCACAATGCCGAGTTAAGTACAAGAAGACTGACTCTTATTACTGTCTGTGTTTTGAACCATTCCAGTGACACTAGTTATAGATTCCGATGCTTCACTTCAGGTTTACTGTATCCCTCTGATCTTCTCATTGACGACGAAACACAGAAATTGCATCGGAATTAAATAGAAAAGGCACAATGCCGACTTAAGTACAAGAAGACTGACTCTTCTTATTGTCTACGTTTTGACCATTCCTGTGACACTAATTATAGATTCCGATGTTTCACTTCAGGTTTACTGTATCCCTCTGACCTTCCTATTGAAGATGAAACACAGAAATTGCATCGGAATTAAATAGAAAAGGCAAAATGCCGACTTATGTACAAGAAGACTGACTCTTCTTAATGTCTATATTTGAACAATTCCTGTGACACTAGTTATAGATTCCGATGCTTCATTTCAGGTTTACTGTATCCCTCTGACGTTCTTATTGACGATGAAACAAATAAATTGCATCGCAATTAAATAGAAAAGGCACAATGCCGACTTAAGTACAAGAAGACTGACTCTTCATACTCTTTATGTTTAGAACCATTCCTGTGACACTAGTTATAGATTCCGATTCTTCACTTCAGGTTTACTGTATCCCTCTGACCTTCTTATTGACGATGAAACACAGAAATTGCATCGGAATTAAATAGAAAAAGCTCAATGCTGCCTTAAGTACAAAAAGACTGACTCATCTTACTGTCTATGATTTGAACCATTCCTGTGACACTAGTTATAGTTTCTGATGCTTCACTTCAGGTGTACTGTATCCCTTGGACTTTCTTATTGACGATGAAACACAGAAATTGCATCGGAATTAAATACAAAAGGCACAATACCGACTTACATACGAGAAGACTGACTCTTCTTACTGTCTATGCTTTGAACCATTCCTGAGAACCTAGTTATAGATTCCGATGCTTCACTTCAGGTTCACTGTATCCCTTGGACCGTCTTATTGACGATGAAACACAGAAATTGCACCGGAATTAATAGCAAAAGGCACAATGCCGACTTAAGTACAAGAAGACTGACTCTTCCTACTGTCCACGTTTTGAACCATTCCTGTGATACTAGTTATAGATTCCGATGCTTCACTTCCGGTGTACTGTATCCTTCTGACGTTCTTATAGTCGATGAAACACCGAAATTGCATCGAAATTAAATATAAAAGGCACAATGCCGACTTAAGTACAAGAAGACTGATCCTTCTTACTGTCTATGTTGCGAACCATTCCTGTGACACTAGTTATGGATTCCGATGCTTAACTTCAGGTTTACAGTATCCCTTGGACCTTCTTATTGAAGATGAAACACAGAAATTGCATCGGAATTAAATAGAAAAGGCACAATGCCGACTTAAGTACAGGAAGACTGACTCTTCTTACTGTCTATGTTTTGAACCATTCCTGTGACACTAGTTATAGATTACGATGCTTCTTTTCAGGTGTACTGCATCCCTTGGACCATGTTACTGACGATGAAACACGGAAATTGGATCGCAATTTACTACAAAAGGCACACTGCCGACTGAAGTACAAGAAGACTGACTCTTCTTACTGTCTATGTTTTGAACCATTCCTGTGACACTAGTTATGGATTCCGATGCCTCACTTCAGGTTTACTGTATACCTCTGACGTTCTTATTGCCGATGAAACACAGAAATTGCATCGGAATTATATACAAAAGGCACAATGCCGACTTAAGTACAAGAGGTCTGACTCTTCCTACTCTCTATGTTTTGAACCATTCCTGTGACACTAGTTATAGATTCCGAAGCTTCACTTCAGGTTTACTGTATCCCTCCGACTTTCTTATTGACGATGAAACACAGAAATTGCTTCGGAATTAAATACAAAAGGCACAATGCCGACTTAAGTACAAGAAGATTGACTCTTATTACTGTCTTGTTTTGAACCATTCCTGTGACACTAGTTATAGATTCCGATGCTTCACTTCAGGTTTACTGTATCCCTATGATCTTCGTATTGCCGACGAAACACAGAAATTGCATCGGAATTAAATAGAAAAGGCACAATGCCGACTTAAGTACAAGAAGACTGACTCTTCTTACGGTCTACGTTTTGACCATTTCTGTGACACTAATTATAGATTCCGATGTTTCACTTCAGGTTTACTGTTTCGCTCTGACCTTCCTGTTGAAGATGAAACACAGAAATTGCATCGGAATTAAATAGAAAAGGCACAATGCCGACTTAAGTACAAGAAGACTGACTCTTCTTATTGTCTACGTATTGACCATTCCTGTGACACTAATTATAGGATCCGATGTTTCACTTCAGGTATACTTTATCCCTCTGACCTTCCTATTGAAGATGAAACACAGAAATTGCATCGGAATTAAATTAAAAAGCACAATGCCGACTTATGTACAAGAAGACTGACTCTTCTTAATGCCTATATTTGAACTATTCCTGTGATACTAGTTATAGATTCCGATGCTTCACTTCAGGTTTACTGTATCCCTCTGACCTTCTAATTGACGATGAAACACAGAAATTGCAATCGGAATTAAATACAAAAGGCACAATGCCGACTTAAGTACATTAAGACTGATTCTTCCTACTGTCTATGCTTTGAACCATTCCTGTTACACTAGTTATAGATTCCGATGCTTCACTTCAGGTTTACTGTATACCTCCGACCCTCTTATTGACGATGAAACACAGAACTTGCATCGGAATTAAATGGAAAAGGCACAATGCCGACTTAAGTACAAGAAGCCTGACCCTTCTTACTGTCTATGTTCCGAACCATCCTGTGACGCTAGTTATAGATACCGATGCTTCACCTCGGGTTTACAGTATCCCTTGGACCTTCTTCTTGACGATGAAGCACAGAAATTGCATCGGAATTAAATAGAAAAGGCACAATGGCGACTTAAGTACAGGAAGACTGACTATTCTTACTGTCTATGTTTTGAACCATTCCTGTGACACTAGTTACAGATTCCGATGCTTCACTTCAGGTGTACTGCATCCCTTGGACCTTGTTACTGACGATGAAACACGGAAATTGCATCGGAATTAACTAGAAAAGGCGCAATGCCGACTTAAGTACAAGAAGTTTGACTCTTGTTACTGTCTATGTATTGAACCATACCTGTGACACTAGTTATAGATTCCGATGCCTCACTTCAGGTTTACTGTATCTCTCTGACGTTCTTATTGACGATGAAACAAATAAATTGCATGGGAATTAAATAGAAAAGGCACAATGCCGACTTAAGTACAAGAAGACTGACTCTTCATACTCTCTATGTTTTGTACCATTCCTGTGACACTAGTTATAGATTCCGATTTTTCACTTCAGGTTTACTGTATCCCTCTGACCTTCTTATTGACGATGAAACACAGAAATTGCATCGGAATTAAATACAAAAGGCACAATGCCGAATCAAGTACAAGAAGACTGACTCTTCTTACTGTCTATGATTTGAACCATTCCTGTGACACTAGTTATAGATTCCGATGCCTCACTTCAGGTTTACTGTGTCCCTCTGACCTTCTTATTGACGATGAAACACGGAAATTATATCGGAATTAAATACTGAAGGCAAAATGTCGATTGAAGTACAAGAAGACTGTCTCTTCCTACTGTCTATGTTTTGAAGCATTCCTGTGACACTAGTTATAGATTCCGATGCTTCACTCCAGGTTTACTGTATCACTCTGACCTTCTTATTGACGATGAAACACAGAAATTGCATCGGAATTAAATAGAAAAAGCACAATGCTGACCTAAGTACAAGAAGACTGACTCATCTTACTGTCTATGGTTTGAACCATTCCTGTGACACTAGTTATAGTTTCCGATGCTTCACTTCAGGTGTACTGTATCCCTTGGACTTTCGTATTGACGACGAAACACAGAAATTGCATTGGAATTAAATACAAAGGGCACAATACCGACTTACATACGAGAAGACTGACTCTTCTTACTGTCTATGTTTTGAACCGATCCTGTGAACCTAGTTATAGATTCCGATACTTCACTTCAGCTTTACTGTATCCCTTGGACCTTCTTATTGACGATGAAACACAGAAATTGCATCGGAATTAAAAGCAAACGCACAATGCCGACTTAAGTACATGAAGACTGACTCTTCCTACTGTCCATGTTTTGAACCATTCCTGTGACACTAGTTGTAGATTCCGATGCTTCACTTCCGGTTTACTGTATCCCTCTGACCTCCTTATAGTCGATGAAACACCGAAATTGCATCGGAATTAAATACAAAACCCACAATGCCGACTTAAGTACAAGAAGACTGACCCTTCTCACTGTCTATGTTGTGAACCATTCCTGTGACACTAGTTATGGATTCCGATGCTTCACTTCAGGTTTACAGTATCCCTTGGACCTTCTTATTGAAGATGAAACACAGAAATTGCATCGGATTTAAATAGAAAAGGCACAATGCCGCCTTAAGTACAGGAAGACTGACTCTTCTTACTGTCTATGTTTTGAACCGTTCCTGTGACACTAGTTATAGCTTCCGATGCTTCACTACCGGTTTACTGTATCCCTCTGACCTTCTTATAGTCGTTGAAACACCGAAATAGCATCGGAATTAAATATAAAACGCACAATGCCGACTTAAGTACAAGAAGACTGATCCTTATTACTGTCTATGTTGTGAACCATTCCTGTGACACTAGTTATACATTCCGATGCTTCACTTCAGGTTTACAGTATCCCTTGGACCTTCTTATTGAAGATGAAACACAGAAATTGCATCGGAATTAAATAGAAAAGACACAATGCCGACTTAAGTACAGGAAGACTGACTCTTCTTACTATCTATGTTTTGAACCATTCCTGTGACACTAGTTATAGCTTCCGATGCTTCACTTCCGGTTTACTGTATCCCTCTGACCTTCTTATAGTCGATGAAACACCGAAATAGCATCGGAATTAAATATAAAACGCACAATGCCGACTTAAGTACAAGAAGACTGATCCTTATTACTGTCTATGTTGTGAACCATTCCTGTGACACTAGTTATACATTCCGATGCTTCACTTCAGGTTTACAGTATCCCTTGGACCTTCTTATTGACGATGAAACACAGAACTTGCATCAGAATTAAATGGAAAAGGCACAATGCCAACTTAAGTACAAGAAGACTGACCCTTCTTACTGTCTATGTTCCGAACCATCCTGTGACGCTAGTTATAGATTCCGATGCTTCACTTCAGGTTTACAGTATCCCTTGGACCTTCTTCTTGACGATGAAGCACAGAAATTGCATCGGAATTAAATAGAAAAGGCACAATGCCGACTTAAGTACAGGAAGACTGACTCTTCTTACTGTTTATGTTTTGAACCATTCCTGTGACACTAGTTACAGATTTCGATGCTTCACTTCAGGTGTACTGCATCCCTTGGACCTTGTTACTGACGATCAAACACGGAAATTGCATGGGAATTAACTAGAAAAGGCACAATGCCGTCTTAAGTACAAGAAGTTTGACTCTTGTTACTGTCTATGTTTTGAACCATACCTGTGACACTAGTTATAGATTCCGATGCCTCACTTCAGGTTTACTGTATCCCTTTGACGTTCTTATTGACGATGAAACAAATAAATTGCATCGGAATTAAATAGAAAAGGCACAATGCCGACTTAAGTACAAGAAGACTGCCTCTACTTACTGTCTATGCTTTGAACCATTCCTGTGACACTAGTTATAGATTCCGATGCCTCACTTCAGGTTTACTGTATCCCTTGGACCTTCTTATTGACGATGATTCACTGAAATTGCAACGGAATTATATACGAAAGGCACAATGCCGACTTAAGTACAAGAAGACTGCCTCTACTTACTGTCTATCATTTGAACCATTCCTGTGACACTAGTTATAGATTCCGATGCCTCACTTCTGGTTTACTGTATCCCTTGGACTTTCTTATTGACGATGAATCACAGAAATTCCATCGGAATTGAATACAAAAGGCACAATGCCGACTTAAGTGCAAGTAGTTTGACTTTTCCCACTGTCTATGTTTTGAACCATTCCTGTGACACTAGTTATAGATTCCGATGCATCACTTAAGGTTTAGTGTATCCATCTGACCTTCTTATTGCCGAGGAAACAGAGATATTGCATCGGAATTAAATAGAAAATGCACAATGCCGGCTTAAGTACAAGAATACTGACTTTTCCTACTGTCTATGTTCTGAACCATTCCTGTGACATTAGTTATAGATTCCGAAGCTTCACTTCAGATTTACTGTATTCCTCTGACCTTCTTATTGTCGATGAAACACAGAAATTGCATCGGAATTAAAAGCAAAAGGCACAATGCCGACTCAAGTACAAGAAGACTGACTCTTCCTACTGTCTATGATTTGAACCATTCCTGTGACACTAGTTATAGATTCCGATGCTTCACTTCAGTTTTACCATATCCCTCTGAAATTCGTATTGACAATGGAACACATAAATTGCATCGCAGTTAAATACAAAAGGTACAATGCCGACTTACGTAGAAGAAGACTGACTCTTCTTACTGTCTATGTTTTGAACCATTCCTGTGAACCTAATTATAGATTCCGATGCTTCACTTCAGGTTTACTGTATCCCTTGGACCTTCTTATTGACGATGAAACACAGATATTGCATCGGAATTAAATACAAAAGGCACAATGCCGACTTAAGTACAAGAACACTGACTCTTCCTACTGTCCATGTTTTGAACCATTCCTGTGACCCTAGTTATAGATTCCGATGCTTCACTTCCGGTTTACTGTATCCCTCTGACCATCTTATAGTCGATGAAACACCGAAATTGCATCGGAATTAAATGCAAAAGGCACAATGCCGACATAAGTACAAGAAGACTGACCCTTCTTACTGTCTATGTTTCGAACCATCCTGTGACGCTAGTTATAGATTCCGATGCTTAACTTCAGGTTTACAGTATCCCTTGGACATTCTTCTTGACGATGAAGCACAGAAATTGCATCGGAATTAAATAGAAAAGGCACAATGCCGACTTAAGTACAGGAAGACTGACTCTTCTTACTGTCTATGTTTTGAACCATTCCTGTGACACTAGTTACAGATTTCGATGCTTCACTTCAGGTGTACTGCATCCCTTGGACCTTGTTACTGACGATGAAACACGGAAATTGCATCGGAATTAACTAGAAAAGGCACAATGCCGTCTTAAGTACAAGAAGTTTGACTCTTGTTACTGTCTATGTTTTGAACCATACCTGTGACACTAGTTATAGATTCCGATGCCTCACTTCAGGTTTACTGTATCCCTTTGACGTTCTTATTGACGATGAAACAAATAAATTGCATCGGAATTAAATAGAAAAGGCACAATGCCGACTAAAGTACAAGAAGACTGCCTCTACTTACTGTCTATGCTTTGAACCATTCCTGTGACACTAGTTATAGATTCCGATGCCTCACTTCAGGTTTACTGTATCCCTTGGACCTTGTTATTGACGATGATTCACTGAAATTGCAACGGAATTAAATACGAAAGGCACAATGCCGACTTAAGTACAAGAAGACTGCCTCTACTTACTGTCTATGTTTTGAACCATTCCTGTGACACTAGTTATAGATTCCGATGCTTCACTCCAGGTTTACTGTATCACTCTGACCTTCTTATTGACGATGAAACACAGAAATTGCATCGGAATTAAATAGAAAAAGCACAACGCTGACTTAAGTACAAAAAGACTGACTCATGTTACTGTCTATGATTTGAACCATTCCAGTGACACTACTTATAGATTCCGATGCTTCACTTCAGATGTACTGCATCCCTTGGACCTTGTTACTGACGATGAAACACGGAAATTGCATGGGAATTAACTACAAAAGGCACACTGCTGACTTAAGTACAAGAAGACTGACTCTTCTTACTGTCTATGTTTTAAACCATTCCTGTGACAGTAGTTATAGATTCCGAAGCTTCACTTCAGATTTACTGTATTCCTCTGACCTTCTTATTGTCGATGAAACACAGAAATTGCATCGGAATTAAAAGCAAAAGGCACAATGCCGACTGAAGTACAAGAAGACTGACTCTTCCTACTGTCTATGATTTGAACCATTCCTGTGACACTAGTTATAGATTCCGATGCTTCACTTCAGTTTTACCATATCCCTCTGAAATTCGTATTGACAATGAAACACATAAATTGCATCGCAGTTAAAATCAAAAGGCACAATGCCGACTTACGTAGAAGAAGACTGACTCTTCTTACTGTCTATGTTTTGAACCTTTCCTGTGAACCTAATTATAGATTCCGATGCTTCACTTCAGGTTTTCTGTATCCCTTGGGCCTTCTTATTGACGATGAAACACAGATATTGCATCGGAATTAAATACAAAAGGCACAATGCCGACTTAAGTACAAGAACACTGACTCTTCCTACTGTCCATGTTTTGAACCATTCCTGTGACACTAGTTATAGATTCCGATGCTTCACTTCCGGTTTACTGTATTCCTCTGACCATCTTATAGTCGATGAAACACCGAAATTGCATCGGAATTAAATGCAAAAGGCACAATGCCGACATAAGTACAAGAAGACTGACCCTTCTTACTGTCTATGTTTCGAACCATCCTGTGGCGCTAGTTATAGATTCCGATGCTTCACTTCAGGTTTACAGTATCCCTTGGACATTCTTCTTGACGATGAAGCACAGAAATTGCATCGGAATTAAATAGAGAAGGCACAATGCCGACTTAAGTACAGGAAGACTGACTCTTCATACTCTCTATGTCTTGAAGCATTCCTGTGACACTAGTTATAGATTTCGATTCTTCACTTCAGGTGTACTGTATCCCTCTGACCTTCTTATTGACGATGAAACACAGAAATTGCATCGGAATTAAATACAAAAGGCACAATGCCGAATCAAGTACAAGAAGACTGACTCTTCTTTCCGTCTATGTTTTGAACCATTCCTGTGACACTAATTATAGATTCCGATGCCTCACTTCAGGTTTACTGTATCCTTTGGACTTTCTGATTGACGATGAAACACGGAAATTGCATCGGAATTAACTACAAATGGCACACTGCCGACTTAAGTACAAGAAGACTGACCCTTCTTACAGTCTATGTTTTGAACCATTCCTGTGACACTAGTTATCGATTCCGATGCCTCACTTCAGGTTTACTGTATACCTCTGACGTTCTTATTGCCGATGAAACACAGAAATTGAATCGGAATTAAATACAAAAGGCACAATGCCGACTTAAGTACAGGAGGGCTGACTCTTCCTACTCTCTATGTTTTGAACCATTCCTGTGACACTAGTTATAGATTCCGAAGCTTCACTTCGGGTTTACTGTATCCCTCCTACTTTCTTATTGACGATGAAACACAGAAATCGCTTCGGAATTAAATACAAAAGGCACAATGCCGACTTAAGTACAAGAAGACTGATTCTTCTTACTGTCTATGTTTTGAACCATTCCTGTGACACTAGTTATAGATTCCGATGCTTCACTTCAGATTTACTGTATAACTTGGACATTCTTATTGACGACGAAACACAGAAATTGCATCGGAATTAAATAGAAATGGCACAATGCCGACTTAAGTACAAGAAAACTGACTGTTCCTACTGTCTATGTTTTGAACCATTCCTGTTACACTAGTTATAGATTCCGATGCTTCAATTCAGGTTTACTGTATACCTCCGACCTTCTTATTGACGATGAAACACAAAACTTGCATCGGAATTAAATGGAAAAGGCACAATGCCGACATAAGTACAAGAAGACTGACCCTTCTTACTGGCTATGTCCCGAACCATCCTGTGACGCTAGTTATAGATTCCGATGCTTCACTTCAGGTTTACAGTATCCCTTGGACCTTCTTCTTGACGATGAAGCACAGAAATTGCATCGGAAATAAATGGAAAAGGCACAATGCCGACTTAAGTACAGGAAGACTGACTCTTCTTACTGTCTATGTTTTGAACCATTCCTGTGACACTAGTTACAGATTCCGATGCTTCACTTCAGGTGTACTGCATCCCTTGGACCTTGATACTGACGATGAAACACGGAAATTGCATCGGAATTAACTAGAAAAGGCACAATGCCGACTTAATTACAAGAAGTTTGACTCTTCTTACTGTCTATGTTTTGAACCATACCTGTGACACTAGTTATAGATTCCGATGCCTCACTTCAGGTTTACTGTATCCCTTTGACATTCTTACTGACGATGAAACAAATAAATTGCATCGGAATTAAATAGAAAAGGCACAATGCCGACTTAAGTACAAGAAGACTGCCTCTACTTACTGTCTATGTTTTGAACCATTACTGTGACACTAGTTATAGATTCCGATGCCTCACTTCAGGTTTACAGTATCCCTTGGACTTTCGTATTGACGATGAAACACAGAAATTCCATCGGAATTAAATAGAAAAGGCACAATGCCGACTTAAGTACAAGAAGACTGACTTTTCCTACTGTCTATGTTTTGAACCATTCCTGTGACATTAGTTATAGATTCCGAAGCTTCACTTCAGATTTACTGTATCCCTCTGACTTCTTATTGTCGATGAAACACAGAAATTGCATCGGAATTAAATGCAAAAGGCACAATGCCGACTCAAGTACAAGAAGACTGACTCTTCCTACTGTCTATGATTTGAACCATTCCTGTGACACTAGTTATAGATTCGGATGCTTCACTTCAGTTTTACTGTATCCCTCTGAAATTCGTATTGACAATGAAACACATAAATTGCATCGGAATTTAATACAAAAGGCAAAATGCCGACTTACGTAGAAGAAGACTGACTCTTCTTACTGTCTATGTTTTGAAACATTCCTGTGAACCTAATTACAGATTCCGATGCTTCACTTCAGGTTTGCTGTATACCTCTGACGTTCTTATTGCCGATGAAACACAGAAATTGCATCGGAATTAAATACAAAAGGCACAATGCCGACTTAGGTACAAGAGGGCTGACTCTTCCTACTCTCTATGATGTGAACCATTCCTGTGACACTAGTTATAGATTCCGATTCTTCACTTCAGGTTTACTGTACCCTCTGACCTTCTTATTGACGATGAAACACAGAAATTGCATCGGAATTAAATACAAAAGGCACAATGCCGAATCAAGTACAAGAAGACTGACTCTTCTTTCTGTCTATGTTTTGAACCATTCCTGTGACACTAGTTATAGATTCCGATGCCTCACTTCAGGTTTACTGTATCCCTCTGACCTTCATATTGACGATGAAACACGGAAATTATATCGGAATTAAATACAGAAGGAAAATGCCTACTGAAGTACAAGAAGAGTGACTGTTCCTACTGTCTATGTTTTGAAGCATTCCTGTGACACAAGTTATAGATTCCGATGCTTCACTTCAGGTTTACTGTATATCTCCGAACTTCTTATTGACGATGAAACACAGAACTTGCATCGGAATTAAATGGAAAAGGCACAATGCCGACTTAAGTACAAGATGACTGACCCTTCTTACTGTCTATGTTCCGAACCATCCTGTGACGCTAGTTATAGATTCCGTTGCTTCACTTCAGGTTTACAGTATCCCTTGGACTTTCTTCTTGACGATGAAGCACAGAAAATGCATCGGAACTAAATACAAAAGGCACAATGCCGACTTAAGTACAGGAAGACTGACTCTTCTTACTGTCTATGTTTTGAACCATTCCTGTGACACTAGTTACAGATTCCGATGCTTCACTTCAGGTGTACTGCATCCCTTGGACCTTGATACTGACGATGGAACACGGAAATTGCATCGGAATTAACTACAAAAGGCACACAGCCGACTTAAGTACAAGAAGACTGACTCTTCTTACTGTCTATGTTTCGAACCATTCCTGTGACACTAGTTATAGATTCCGATGCCTCACTTCAGGTTTACTGTATACCTCTGACGTTCTTATTGCCGATGAAACACAGAAATTGCATCGGAATTAAATACAAAAGGCACAATGCCGACTTAGGTACAAGAGGGCTGACTCTTCCTACTCTCTATGATGTGAACCATTCCTGTGACACTAGTTATAGATTCCGATTCTTCACTTCAGGTTTACTGTACCCTCTGACCTTCTTATTGACGATGAAACACAGAAATTGCATCGGAATTAAATACAAAAGGCACAATGCCGAATCAAGTACAAGAAGACTGACTCTTCTTTCTGTCTATGTTTTGAACCATTCCTGTGACACTAGTTATAGATTCCGATGCCTCACTTCAGGTTTACTGTATCCCTCTGACCTTCATATTGACGATGAAACACGGAAATTATATCGGAATTAAATACAGAAGGCAAAATGCCTACTGAAGTACAAGAAGAGTGACTGTTCCTACTGTCTATGTTTTGAAGCATTCCTGTGACACAAGTTATAGATTCCGATGCTTCAATCCAGGTTTACTGTATCACTCTGACCTTCTTATTGACGATGAAACACAGAAATTGCATCGGAATTAAATAGAAAAAGCACAACGCTGACTTAAGTACAAAAAGACTGACTCATCTTACTGTCTTATGATTTGAACCATTCCTGTGACACTAGTTATAGCTTCTGATGCTTCACTTCAGGTGTACTGTATCCCTTGGACTTTCTTATTGACGATGACACACAGAAATTGCATCGGAATTAAATACAAAAGGCACAATACCGAGTTACATACGAGAAGACTGACTCTTCTTACTGTCTATGCTTTGAACCATTCCTGTGAACCTAGTTATAGATTCCGATGCTTCACTTCAGCTTTACTGTGTCCTTTGGAACTTCTTATTGACGATGAAACACAGAAATTGCATCGGAATTAAAAGCAAAAAGCACAATGCCGACTTAAGTACAAGAAGAATGGCGCTTCCTACTGTCCATGTTTTGAACCATTCCTGTGACACTAGTTATAGATTCCGATGCTTCACTTCCGGTTTACTGTATCCCTCTGACCTTCTTGTAGTCGATGAAACACCGAAATTGCGTCGGAAATAAATACAAAAGGCACAATGCCGAATCAAGTACAAGAAGACTGACTCTTCTTTCTGTCTATGTTTTGAACCATTCCTGTGACACTAGTTATAGATTCCGATGCCTCACTTCAGGTTTACTGTATACCTCTGACGTTCTTATTGCCGATGAATCACAGAAATTGCATCGGAATTAAATACAAAAGGCACAATGCCGACTTAAGTACAAGAGGGCAGACTCTTCCTACTCTCTATGTTGTGAACCATTCCTGTGACACTAGTTATAGATTCCGATTCTTCACTTCAGGTTTACTGTATCCCTCTGACCTTCTTATAGACGATGAAACACAGAAATTGCATCGGAATTAAATACAAAAGGCACAATGCCGAATCAAGTACAAGAAGACTGACTCTTCTTTCTGTCTATGTTTTGAACCATTCCTGTGAACCTAGTTATAGATACCATTGCTTCACTTCAGCTTTACTGTATCCTTTGGACCTTCTTTTTGACGATGAAACACAAAAATTGCATCGGAATTAAAAGCAAAAGGCACAATGCCGACTTAAGTACAAGAAGACTGGCTCTTCCTACTGTCCATGCTTTGAACCATTCCTGTGACACTAGTTATAGATTCCGATGCTTCACTTCCGGTTTACTGTATCCCTCTGACCTTCGTATGGTCGATGAAACACCGAAATTGCATCGGAAATAAATATAAAACGCACAATGCCGACTTAAGTACAAGAAGACTGATCCTTCTTACTGTCTATGTTGTGAACCATTCCTGTGACACTAGTTATGGATTCCGATGCTTCACTTCAGGTTTACAGTATCCCTTGGACCTTCTTATTGAAGATGAAACACAGAAATTGCATCGGAATTAAATAGAAAAGGCACAATGCCGACTTAAGTACAGGAAGACTGATTCTTCTTATTGTCTATGTTTTGAACCATTCCTGTGACACTAGTTATAGATTCCGATGCTTCTCTTCAGGTGTACTGCATCCCTTGGACCTTGTTACTGACGATGAAACACGGAAATTGCATCGGAATTAACTAGAAAAGGCACAATGCCGACTTAATTACAAGAAGTTTGACTCTTCTTGCTGTCTATGTTTTGAACCATACCTGTGACACTAGTTATGGATTCCGATGCCTCACTTCAGATTTACTGTATCCCTTTGACATTCTTACTGACGATGAAACAAATAAATTGCATCGGAATTAAATAGAAAAGGCACAATGCCGACTTAAGTACAAGAAGACTGCTTCTACTTACTGTCTATGTTTTGAACCATTCCTGTGACACTAGTTATAGATTCCGATGCCTCACTTCAGGTTTACAGTATCCCCTGGACTTTCGTATTGACGATGAAACACAGAAATTCCATCGGAATTAAATAGAAATGGCACAATGCCGACTTAAGTACAAGAAGACTGACTTTTCCTACTGTCTATGTTTTGAACCATTCCTGTGACATTAGTTATAGATTCCGAAGCTTCACTTCAGATTTACTGTATCGCTCTGACCTTCTTATTGTCGATGATACACAGAAATTGCATCGGAATTAAATGCAAAAGGCACAATGCCGACTCAAGTACAAGAAGACTGACTCTTCCTACTGTCTATGATTTGAACCATTCCTGTGACACTAGTTATAGATTCGGATGCTTCACTTCAGTTTTACTGTATCCCTCTGAAATTCGTATTGACAATGAAACACATAAATTGCATCGGAATTTAATACAAATGGCACAATGCCGACTTAAGTACAAGAAGACTGACTTTTCCTACTGTCTATGTTTTGAACCATTCCTGTGACATTAGTTATAGATTCCGAAGCTTCACTTCAGATTTACTGTATCGCTCTGACCTTCTTATTGTCGATGATACACAGAAATTGCATCGGAATTAAATGCAAAAGGCACAATGCCGACTCAAGTACAAGAAGACTGACTCTTCTTACTGTCTATGTTTTGAACCATTCCTGTGAACCTAGTTATAGATTCCGATGCTTCACTTCACCTTTACTGTGTCCTTTGGACCTTCTTATTGACGATGAAACACAGAAATTGCATCGGAATTAAAAGCAAAAAGCACAATGCCGACTTAAGTACAAGAAGAATGGCTCTTCCTACTGTCCATGTTTTGAACCATTCCTGTGACACTAGTTATAGATTCCGATGCTTCACTTCCGGTTTACTGTATCCCTCTGACCTTCTTGTAGTCGATGAAACACCGAAATTGCGTCGGAAATAAATACAAAAGGCACAATGCCGAATCAAGTACAAGAAGACTGACTCTTCTTTCTGTCTATGTTTTGAACCATTCCTGTGACACTAGTTATAGATTCCGATGCCTCACTTCAGGTTTACTGTATACCTCTGACGTTCTTATTGCCGATGAATCACAGAAATTGCATCGGAATTAAATACAAAAGGCACAATGCCGACTTAAGTACAAGAGGGCTGACTCTTCCTACTCTCTATGTTGTGAACCATTCCTGTGACACTAGTTATAGATTCCGATTCTTCACTTCAGGTTTACTGTATCCCTCTGACCTTCTTATAGACGATGAAACACAGAAATTGCATCGGAATTAAATACAAAAGGCACAATGCCGAATCAAGTACAAGAAGACTGACTCTTCTTTCTGTCTATGTTTTGAACCATTCCTGTGAACCTAGTTATAGATACCATTGCTTCACTTCAGCTTTACTGTATCCTTTGGACCTTCTTTTTGACGATGAAACACAAAAATTGCATCGGAATTAAAAGCAAAAGGCACAATTCCGACTTAAGTACAAGAAGACTGGCTCTTCCTACTGTCCATGCTTTGAACCATTCCTGTGACACTAGTTATAGATTCCGATGCTTCACTTCCGGTTTACTGTATCCCTCTGACCTTCGTATAGTCGATGAAACACCGAAATTGCATCGGAATTAAATATAAAACGCACAATGCCGACTTAAGTACAAGAAGACTGATCCTTCTTACTGTCTATGTTGTGAACCATTCCTGTGACACTAGTTATGGATTCCGATGCTTCACTTCAGGTTTACAGTATCCCTTGGACCTTCTTATTGAAGATGAAACACAGAAATTGCATCGGAATTAAATAGAAAAGGCACAATGCCGACTTAAGTACAGGAAGACTGATTCTTCTTATTGTCTATGTTTTGAACCATTCCTGTGACACTAGTTATAGATTCCGATGCTTCTCTTCAGGTGTACTGCATCCCTTGGACCTTGTTACTGACGATGAAACACGGAAATTGCATCGGAATTAACTACAAATGGCACACTGCCGACTTAAGTACAAGAAGACTGACCCTTCTTACAGTCTATGTTTTGAACCATTCCTGTGACACTAGTTATAGATTCCGATGCCTCACTTCAGGTTTACTGTATACCTCTGACGTTCTTATTGCCGATGAAACACAGAAATTGTATCGGAATTAAATACAAAAGGCACAATGCCGACTTAAGTACAGGAGGGCTGACTCTTCCTACTCTCTATGTTTTGAACCATTCCTGTGACACTAGTTATAGATTCCGAAGCTTCACTTCAGGTTTACTGTATCCCTCATACTTTCTTATTGACGATGAAACACAGAAATCGCTTCGGAATTAAATACAAAAGGCACAATGCCGACTTAAGTACAAGAAGACTGATTTTTCTTACTGTCTATGTTTTGAACCATTCCTGTGACACTAGTTATAGATTCCGATGCTTCACTTCATTTTTACTGTATCCCTTGGACATTCGTATTGACGACGAAACACAGAAATTGCATCGGAATTAAATAGAAATGGCACAATGCCGACTTAAGTACAAGAAAACTGACTCTTCCTACTGTTTATGTTTTGAACCATTCCTGTTACACTAGTTATAGATTCCGATGCTTCAATTCAGGTTTACTGTATACCTCCGACCTTCTTATTGACGATGAAACACAAAACTTGCATCGGAATTAAATGGAAAAGGCACAATGCCTACTTAAGTACAAGGAGACTGACCCTTCTTACTGTCTATGTTCCGATCCATCCTGTGACGCTAGTTATAGATTCCGATGCTTCACTTCAGGTTTACAGTATCCCTTGGACCCTCTTCTTGACGATGAAGCACAGAAATTGCATCGGAATTAAATAGAAACGGCACAATGCCGACTTAAGTACAGGAAGACTGACTCTTCTTACTGTCTATGTTTTGAACCTTTCCTGTGACACTAGTTACAGATTCCGATGCTTCACTTCAGGTGTACTGCATCCCTTGGACCTTGTTACTGACGATGAAACACGGAAATTGCATCGGAATTAACTAGAAAAGGCACAATGCCGACTTAATTACAAGAAGTTTGACTCTTCTTGCTGTCTATGTTTTGAACCATACCTGTGACACTAGTTATAGATTCCGATGCCTCACTTCAGATTTACTGTATCCCTTTGACATTCTTACTGACGATGAAACAAATAAATTGCATCGGAATTAAATAGAAAAGGCACAATGCCGACTTAAGTACAAGAAGACTGCTTCTACTTACTGTCTATGTTTTGAACCATTCCTGTGACACTAGTTATAGATTCCGATGCCTCACTTCAGGTTTACAGTATCCCTTGGACTTTCGTATTGACGATGAAACACAGAAATTCCATCGGAATTAAATAGAAATGGCACAATGCCGACTTAAGTACAAGAAGACTGACTTTTCCTACTGTCTATGTTTTGAACCATTCCTGTGACATTAGTTATAGATTCCGAAGCTTCACTTCAGATTTACTGTATCGCTCTGACCTTCTTATTGTCGATGATACACAGAAATTGCATCGGAATTAAATGCAAAAGGCACAATGCCGACTCAAGTACAAGAAGACTGACTCTTCCTACTGTCTATGATTTGAACCATTCCTGTGACACTAGTTATAGATTCGGATGCTTCACTTCAGTTTTACTGTATCCCTCTGAAATTCGTATTGACAATGAAACACATAAATTGCATCGGAATTTAATACAAATGGCACAATGCCGACTTAAGTACAAGAAGACTGACTTTTCCTACTGTCTATGTTTTGAACCATTCCTGTGACATTAGTTATAGATTCCGAAGCTTCACTTCAGATTTACTGTATCGCTCTGACCTTCTTATTGTCGATGATACACAGAAATTGCATCGGAATTAAATGCAAAAGGCACAATGCCGACTCAAGTACAAGAAGACTGACTCTTCTTACTGTCTATGTTTTGAACCATTCCTGTGAACCTAGTTATAGATTCCGATGCTTCACTTCAGCTTTACTGTGTCCTTTGGACCTTCTTATTGACGATGAAACACAGAAATTGCATCGGAATTAAAAGCAAAAAGCACAATGCCGACTTAAGTACAAGAAGAATGGCTCTTCCTACTGTCCATGTTTTGAACCATTCCTGTGACACTAGTTATAGATTCCGATGCTTCACTTCCGGTTTACTGTATCCCTCTGACCTTCTTGTAGTCGATGAAACACCGAAATTGCGTCGGAAATAAATACAAAAGGCACAATGCCGAATCAAGTACAAGAAGACTGACTCTTCTTTCTGTCTATGTTTTGAACCATTCCTGTGACACTAGTTATAGATTCCGATGCCTCACTTCAGGTTTACTGTATACCTCTGACGTTCTTATTGCCGATGAATCACAGAAATTGCATCGGAATTAAATACAAAAGGCACAATGCCGACTTAAGTACAAGAGGGCTGACTCTTCCTACTCTCTATGTTGTGAACCATTCCTGTGACACTAGTTATAGATTCCGATTCTTCACTTCAGGTTTACTGTATCCCTCTGACCTTCTTATAGACGATGAAACACAGAAATTGCATCGGAATTAAATACAAAAGGCACAATGCCGAATCAAGTACAAGAAGACTGACTCTTCTTTCTGTCTATGTTTTGAACCATTCCTGTGAACCTAGTTATAGATACCATTGCTTCACTTCAGCTTTACTGTATCCTTTGGACCTTCTTTTTGACGATGAAACACAAAAATTGCATCGGAATTAAAAGCAAAAGGCACAATGCCGACTTAAGTACAAGAAGACTGGCTCTTCCTACTGTCCATGCTTTGAACCATTCCTGTGACACTAGTTATAGATTCCGATGCTTCTCTTCCGGTTTACTGTATCCCTCTGACCTTCGTATAGTCGATGAAACACCGAAATTGCATCGGAATTAAATATAAAACGCACAATGCCGACTTAAGTACAAGAAGACTGATCCTTCTTACTGTCTATGTTGTGAACCATTCGTGTGAAACTAGTTATGGATTCCGATGCTTCACTTCAGGTTTACAGTATCCCTTGGACCTTCTTATTGAAGATGAAACACAGAAATTGCATCGGAATTAAATAGAAAAGGCACAATGCCGACTTAAGTACAGGAAGACTGATTCTTCTTATTGTCTATGTTTTGAACCATTCCTGTGACACTAGTTATAGATTCCGATGCTTCTCTTCAGGTGTACTGCATCCCTTGGACCTTGTTACTGACGATGAAACACGGAAATTGCATCGGAATTAACTACAAATGGCACACTGCCGACTTAAGTACAAGAAGACTGACCCTTCTTACAGTCTATGTTTTGAACCATTCCTGTGACACTAGTTATAGATTCCGATGCCTCACTTCAGGTTTACTGTATACCTCTGACGTTCTTATTGCCGATGAAACACAGAAATTGTATCGGAATTAAATACAAAAGGCACAATGCCGACTTAAGTACAGGAGGGCTGACTCTTGCTACTCTCTATGTTTTGAACCATTCCTGTGACACTAGTTATAGATTCCGAAGCTTCACTTCAGGTTTACTGTATCCCTCCTACTTTCTTATTGACGATGAAACACAGAAATCGCTTCGGAATTAAATACAAAAGGCACAATGCCGACTTAAGTACAAGAAGACTGATTTTTCTTACTGTCTATGTTTTGAACCATTCCTGTGACACTAGTTATAGATTCCGATGCTTCACTTCATTTTTACTGTATCCCTTGGACATTCGTATTGACGACGAAACACAGAAATTGCATCGGAATTAAATAGAAATGGCACAATGCCGACTTAAGTACAAGAAAACTGACTCTTCCTACTGTTTATGTTTTGAACCATTCCTGTTACACTAGTTATAGATTCCGATGCTTCAATTCAGGTTTACTGTATACCTCCGACCTTCTTATTGACGATGAAACACAAAACTTGCATCGGAATTAAATGGAAAAGGCACAATGCCTACTTAAGTACAAGGAGACTGACCCTTCTTACTGTCTATGTTCCGATCCATCCTGTGACGCTAGTTATAGATTCCGATGCTTCACTTCAGGTTTACAGTATCCCTTGGACCCTCTTCTTGACGATGAAGCACAGAAATTGCATCGGAATTAAATAGAAACGGCACAATGCCGACTTAAGTACAGGAAGACTGACTCTTCCTACTGTCTATGATTTGAACCATTCCTGTGACACTAGTTATAGATTCGGATGCTTCACTTCAGTTTTACTGTATCCCTCTGAAATTCGTATTGACAATGAAACACATAAATTGCATCGGAATTTAATACAAATGGCACAATGCCGACTTAAGTACAAGAAGACTGACTTTTCCTACTGTCTATGTTTTGAACCATTCCTGTGACATTAGTTATAGATTCCGAAGCTTCACTTCAGATTTACTGTATCGCTCTGACCTTCTTATTGTCGATGATACACAGAAATTGCATCGGAATTAAATGCAAAAGGCACAATGCCGACTCAAGTACAAGAAGACTGACTCTTCTTACTGTCTATGTTTTGAACATTCCTGTGAACCTAATTACAGATTCCGATGCTTCACTTCAGGTTTGCTGTATACCTCTGACGTTCTTATTGCCTATGAAACACAGAAATTGCATCGGAATTAAATACAAAATGCACAATGGCGACTTAAGTACAAGAGGGCTGACTCTTCCTACTCTCTATGATGTGAACCATTCCTGTGACATTAGTTATAGATTCCGATGCTTCACTTCAGGTTTACTGTATCACTCTGACCTTCTTATTGACGATGAAACACAGAAATTGCATCGGAATTAAATAGAAGAAGCAGAATGCCGACTTAAGTACAAGTAAACTGACTCTTCCTACTGTCTATGTTTTGAACCATTCCTGTTACACTAGTTATAGATTCCGATGCTTCACTTCAGGTTTACTGTATACCTCCGACCTTCTTATTGACGATGAAACACAGAACTTGCATCGGAATTAAATGGAAAAGGCACAATGCCGATTTAAGTACAAGAAGACTGACCCTTCTTACTGTCTATGTTCCGAACCATCCTGTGACGCTAGTTATAGATTCCGTTGCTTCACTTCAGGTTTACAGTATCCCTTGGACCTTCTTCTTGACGATGAAGCATAGAAATTGCATCGGAACTAAATAGAAAAGGCACAATGCCGACTTAAGTACAGGAAGACTAACTCTTCTTACTGTCTATGTTTTGAACCATTCCTGTGACACTAGTTACAGATTCCGATGCTTCACTTCAGGTGTACTGCATCCCTTGGACCTTGATACTGACGATGAAACACGGAAATTGCATCGGAATTAACTTCAAAAGGCACACAGCCGACTTAAGTACAAGAAGACTGGCTCTTCTTACTGTCTATGTTTCGAACCATTCCTGTGACACTAGTTATAGATTCCAATGCCTCACTTCAGGTTTACTGTACACCTCTGACGTTCTTATTGCCGATGAAACACAGAAATTGCATCGGAATTAAATACAAAAGGCACAATGCCGACTTAGGTACAAGAGGCTGACTCTTCCTACTCTCTATGTTGTGAACCATTCCTGTGACACTAGTTATAGATTCCGATTCTTCACTTCAGGTTTACTGTATCCCTCTGACCTTCTTATTGACGATGAAACACAGAAATTGCATCGGAATTAAATACAAAAGGCACAATGCCGAATCAAGTACAAGAAGACTGACTCTTCATTCTGTCTATGTTTTGAACCATTCCTGTGACACTAGTTATAGATTCCGATGCCTCACTTCAGGTTTACTGTATCCCTCTGACCTTCATATTGACGATGAAACACGGAAATTATATCGGAATTAAATACAGAAGGCAAAATGCCTACTGAAGTACAAGAAGAGTGACTCTTCCTACTGTCTATGTTTTGAAGCATTCCTGTGACACAAGTTATAGATTCCGATGCTTCACTCCAGGTTTACTGTATCACTCTGACCTTCTTATTGACGATGAAACACAGAAATTGCATCGGAATTAAATAGAAAAAGCACAACGCTGACTTAAGTACAAAAAGACTGACTCATCTTACGGTCTTATGATTTGAACCATTCCTGTGACACTAGTTATAGCTTCTGATGCTTCACTTCAGGTGTACTGTATCCCTTGGACTTTCTTATTGACGATGACACACAGAAATTGCATCGGAATTAAATACAAAAGGCACAATACCGACTTACATACGAGAAGACTGACTCTTCTTACAGTCTATGTTTTGAACCATTCCTGTGAACCTAGTTATAGATTCTGATGCTTCACTTCAGCTTTACTGTATCCTTTGGACCTTCTTATTGACGATGAAACACAGAAATTGCATCGGAATTAAATACAAAAGGCACAATGCCGACTTAAGTACAAGAAGACTGGCTCTTCCTACTGTCCATGTTTTGAACCATTCCTGTGACACTAGTTATAGATTCCGATGCTTCACTTCCAGTTTACTGTATCCCTCTGACCTCCTTGTAGTCGATGAAACACCGAAATTGCATCGGAATTAAGTATAAAACGCACAATGCCGACTTAAGTACAAGAAGACTGATCCTGCTTACTGTCTATGTTGCGAACCATTCCTGTGACACTAGTTATGGATTCCGATGCTTCACTTCAGGTTTAAAGTATCCCTTGGACCTTCTTATTGAAGATGAAACACAGAAATTGCATCGGAATTAAATAGAAAAAGCACAATGCCGACTTAAGTACAGGAAGACTGACTCTTCTTACTGTCTATGATTTGAACCATTCCTGTGACACTAGTTTTAGATTCCGATGCTTCACTTCAGGTGTACTGCATCCCTTGGATCTTGTTACTGACGATGAAACACGGAAATTGCATCGGAATTAACTACAAAAGGCACACTGCCGACCTAAGTACAAGAAGACTGACTCTTCTTACAGTCTATGTTTTGAACCATTCCTGTGACACTAGTTATAGATTCCGATGCCTCACTTCAGGTTTACTGTATACCTCTGACGTCATTATTGCCGATGAAACACAGAAATTGTATTGGAATTAAATACAAAAGGCACAATGCCGACTTAAGTACAAGAAGACTGATTCTTCTTACTGTCTATGTTTTGAACCATTCCTGTGACACTAGTTACAGATTCCGATGCTTCACTTCTGATTTACTGTATCCCTTGGACATTCTTATTGACGACGAAACACAGAAATTGCATCGGAATTAAATAGAAATGGCACAATGCCGACTTAAGTACAAGAAAACTGACTCTTCCTACTGTCTATGATTTGAACCATTCCTGTGACACTAGTTATAGATTCCGATGCCTCACTTCTGGTTTACTGTATACCTCTGACGTCGTTATTGCCGATGAAACACAGAAATTGTATTGGAATTAAATACAAAAGGCACAATGCCGACTTAAGTAAAAGAGGGCTGACCCTTCCTACTCTCTACGCTTTGAACCATTTCTGTGACACTAGTTATAGATTCCGAAGCTTCACTTCACGTTTACTGTATCCCTCCTACTTTCTTATTGACGATGAAACACAGAAATTGCTTCGGAATTAAATACAAAAGGCACAATGCCGACTTAAGTACAAGAAGACTGACTCTTATTACTGTCTGTGTTTTGAACCATTCCTGTGACACTAGTTATAGATTCCGATGCTTCACTTCAGGTTTACTGTATCCCTCTGATCTTCTCATTGACGACGAAACACAGAAATTGCATCGGAATTAAATAGAAAAGGCACAATGCCGACTTAAGTACAAGAAGACTGACTCTTCTTACTGTCTACGTTTTGACCATTCCTGTGACACTAATTATAGATTCCGATGTTTCACTTCAGGTTTACTGTATCTCTCTGACCTTCCTATTGAAGATGAAACACAGAAATTGCATCGGAATTAAATAGAAAAGG
The DNA here is from genome assembly GCF_021461385.2 of Schistocerca piceifrons. Lineage (NCBI taxonomy): Eukaryota > Metazoa > Arthropoda > Insecta > Orthoptera > Acrididae > Schistocerca > Schistocerca piceifrons. The sequence goes on from NW_025728227.1 coordinate 362,651, forward strand.
CAAAATGCCGACTTATGTACAAGAAGACTGACTCTTCTTAATGTCTATATTTGAACTATTCCTGTGACACTAGTTATAGATTCCGATGCTTCATTTCAGGTTTACTGTATCCCTCTGACGTTCTTATTGACGATGAAACAAATAAATTGCATCTCAATTAAATAGAAAAGGCACAATGCCGACTTAAGTACAAGAAGACTGACTCTTCATACTCTTTATGTTTAGAACCATTCCTGTGACACTAGTTATAGATTCCGATTCTTCACTTATGGTTTACTGTATCCCTCTGACCTTCTTATTGACGATGAAACACAGAAATTGCATCGGAATTAAATAGAAAAAGCTCAATGCAGCCTTAAGTACAAAAAGACTGACTCATCTTACTGTCTATGATTTGAACCATTCCTGTGACACTAGTTATAGTTTCTGATGCTTCACTTCAGGTGTACTGTATCCCTTGGACTTTCTTATTGACGATGAAACACAGAAATTGCATCGGAATTAAATACAAAAAGCACAATACCGACTTACATACGAGAAGACTGACTCTTCTTACTGTCTATGCTTTCAACCATTCCTGTGAACCTAGTTATAGATTCCGATGCTTCACTTCAGGTTTACTGTATCCCTTGGACCGTCTTATTGACGATGAAACACAGAAATTGCACCGGAATTAAAAGCAAAAGGCACAATGCCGACTTAAGTACAAGAAGACTGACTCTTCCTACTGTCCACGTTTTGAACCATTCCTGTGATACTAGTTATAGATTCCGATGCTTCACTTCCGGTGTACTGTATCCTTCTGACGTTCTTTTAGTCGATGAAACACCGAAATTGCATCGGAATTAAATATAAAAGGCACAATGCCGACTTAAGTACAAGAAGACTGATCCTTCTTACTGTCTATGTTGTGAACCATTCCTGTGACACTAGTTATGGATTCCGATGATTAACTTCAGGTTTACAGTATCCCTTGGACCTTCTTATTGAAGATGAAACACAGAAATTGCATCGGAATTAAATAGAAAAGGCACAATGCCGACTTAAGTACAGGAAGACTGACTCTTCTTACTGTCTATGTTTGGAACCATTCCTGTGACACTAGTTATAGATTACGATGGTTCACTTCAGGTGTACTGCATCCCTTGGACCATGTTACTGACGATGAAACACGGAAATTGCATCGGAATTAACTACAAAAGGCACACTGCCGACTGAAGTACAAGAAGACTGACTCTTCTTACTGTCTATGTTTTGAACCATTCCTGTGACACTAGTTATGGATTCCGATGCCTCACTTCAGGTTTACTGTATACCTCTGACGTTCTTATTGCCGATGAAACACAGAAATTGCATCGGAATTATATACAAAAGGCACAATGCCGACTTAAGTACAAGAGGTCTGACTCTTCCTACTCTCTATGTTTTGAACCATTCCTGTGACACTAGTTATAGATTCCGAAGCTTCACTTCAGGTTTACTGTATCCCTCCGACTTTCTTATTGACGATGAAACACAGAAATTGCTTCGGAATTAAATACAAAAGGCACAATGCCGACTTAAGTACAAGAAGATTGACTCTTATTACTGTCTGTGTTTTGAACCATTCCTGTGACACTAGTTATAGATTCCGATGCTTCACTTCAGGTTTACTGTATCCCTATGATCTTCGTATTGCCGACGAAACACAGAAATTGCATCGAAATTAAATAGAAAAGGCACAATGCCGACTTAAGTACAAGAAGACTGACTCTTCTTACGGTCTACGTTTTGACCATTTCTGTGACACTAATTATAGATTCCGATGTTTCACTTCAGGTTTACTGTATCGCTCTGACCTTCCTGTTGAAGATGAAACACAGAAATTGCATCGGAATTAAATAGAAAAGGCACAATGCCGACTTAAGTACAAGAAGACTGACTCTTCTTATTGTCTACGTATTGACCATTCCTATGACATTAATTATAGGATCCGATGTTTCACTTCAGGTATACTTCATCCCTCTGACCTTCCTATTGAAGATGAAACACAGAAATTGCATCGGAATTAAATTAAAAAGCACAATGCCGACTTATGTACAAGAAGACTGACTCTTCTTAATGCCTATATTTGAACTATTCCTGTGATACTAGTTATAGATTCCGATGCTTCACTTCAGGTTTACTGTATCCCTCTGACCTTCTAATTGACGATGAAACACAGAAATTGCAATCGGAATTAAATACAAAAGGCACAATGCCGACTTAAGTACATTAAGACTGATTCTTCCTACTGTCTATGCTTTGAACCATTCCTGTTACACTAGTTGTAGATTCCGATGCTTCACTTCAGGTTTACTGTATACCTCCGACCCTCTTATTGACGATGAAACACAGAACTTGCATCGGAATTAAATGGAAAAGGCACAATGCCGACTTAAGTACAAGAAGCCTGACCCTTGTTACTGTCTATGTTCCGAACCATCCTGTGACGCTAGTTATAGATTCCGATGCTTCACTTCAGGTTTACAGTATCCCTTGGACCTTCTTCTTGACGATGAAGCACAGAAATTGCATCGGAATTAAATAGAAAAGGCACAATGGCGACTTAAGTACAGGAAGACTGACTATTCTTACTGTCTATGTTTTGAACCATTCCTGTGACACTAGTTACAGATTCCGATGCTTCACTTCAGGTGTACTGCATCCCTTGGACCTTGTTACTGACGATGAAACACGGAAATTGCATCGGAATTAACTAGAAAAGGCACAATGCCGACTTAAGTACAAGAAGTTTGACTCTTGTTACTGTCTATGTTTTGAACCATACCTGTGACACTAGTTATAGATTCCGATGCCTCACTTCAGGTTTACTGTATCTCTCTGACGTTCTTATTGACGATGAAACAAATAAATTGCATGGGAATTAAATAGAAAAGGCACAATGCCGACTTAAGTACAAGAAGACTGACTCTTCATACTCTCTATGTTTTGTACCATTCCTGTGACACTAGTTATAGATTCGATTCTTCACTTCAGGTTTACTGTATCCCTCTGACCTTCTTATTGACGATGAAACACAAAAATTGCATCGGAATTAAATACAAAAGGCACAATGCCGAATCAAGTACAAGAAGACTGACTCTTCTTACTGTCTATGATTTGAACCATTCCTGTGACACTAATTATAGATTCCGATGCCTCACTTCAGGTTTACTGTATCCCTCTGACCTTCTTATTGACGATGAAACACGGAAATTATATCGGAATTAAATACTGAAGGCAAAATGTCGATTGAAGTACAAGAAGACTGTCCCTTCCTACTGTCTATGTTTTGAAGCATTCCTGTGACACTAGTTATAGATTCCGATGCTTCACTCCAGGTTTACTGTATCACTCTGACCTTCTTATTGACGATGAAACAAAGAAATCGCATCGGAATTAAATAGAAAAAGCACAATGCTGACCTAAGTACAAGAAGACTGACTCATCTTACTGTCTATGGTTTGAACCATTCCTGTGACACTAGTTATAGTTTCCGATGCTTCACTTCAGGTGTACTGTATCCCTTGGACTTTCTTATTGACGATGAAACACAGAAATTGCATCGGAATTAAATACAAACGGCACAATGCCGACTTAAGTACAAGTAGACTGACTCTTCTTACTGTCTATGTTTTGAACCATTCCTGTGACACTAGTTATAGATTTTGATGCTTTACTTTAGGTTTACTGTGTCCCTCTGAACTTCTTATTGACGACGAAACACAGAAATTGCATCGGAATTAGATACAAAGGGCACAATACCGACTTACATACGAGAAGACTGACTCTTCTTACTGTCTATGTTTTGAACCGATCCTGTGAACCTAGTTATAGATTCCGATACTTCACTTCAGCTTTACTGTATCCCTTGGACCTTCTTATTGACGATCAAACACAGAAATTGCATCGGAATTAAAAGCAAACGCACAATGCCGACTTAAGTACAAGAAGACTGACTCTTCCTACTGTCCATGTTTTGAACCATTCCTGTGACACTAGTTGTAGATTCCGATGCTTCACTTCCGGTTTACTGTATCCCTCTGACCTCCTTATAGTCGATGAAACACCGAAATTGCATCGGAATTAAATACAAAACCCACAATGCCGACTTAAGTACAAGAAGACTGACCCTTCTCACTGTCTATGTTGTGAACCATTCCTGTGACACTAGTTATGGATTCCGATGCTTCACTTCAGGTTTACAGTATCCCTTGGACCTTCTTATTGAAGATGAAACACAGAAATTGCATCGGAATTAAATAGAAAAGGCACAATGCCGCCTTAAGTACAGGAAGACTGACTCTTCTTACTGTCTATGTTTTGAACCATTCCTGTGACACTAGTTATAGCTTCCGATGCTTCACTTCCGGTTTACTGTATCCCTCTGACCTTCTTATAGTCGATGAAACACCGAAATAGCATCGGAATTAAATATAAAACGCACATTGCCGACTTAAGTACAAGAAGACTGATCCTTATTACTGTCTATGTTGTGAACCATTCCTGTGAAACTAGTTATACATTCCGATGCTTCACTTCAGGTTTACAGTATCTCTTGGACCTTCTTATTGAAGATGAAACACAGAAATTGCATCGGAATTAAATAGAAAAGACACAATGCCGACTTAAGTACAGGAAGACTGACTCTTCTTACTGTCTATGTTTTGAACCATTCCTGTGACACTAGATATAGATTCCGATGCTTCACTTCAGGTGTACTGCATCCCTTGGACCTTGTTACTGACGACGAAACACGGAAATTGCATCGGAATTAACTACAAAAGGCACACAGCCGACTTAAGTACAAGGAGACTGACTCTTCTTACTGTCTATGATTTGAACCATTCCTGTGACACTAGTTATCGATTCTGATGCCTCACTTCAGGTTTACTGTATACCTCTGACGTTCTTATTGCCGATGAAACACAGAAATTGCATCGGAATTAAATACAAAAGGCACAATGCCGACTTAAGTACAAGAGGGCTGACTCTTCCTACTCTCTATGTTGTGAACCATTCCTGTGACACTAGTTATAGATTCCGAAGCTTCACTTCAGGTTTACTGTATCCCTCCGACTTTCTTATTGACGATAAAAACACAGAAATTGCTTCGGAGTTAAATACAAAGGCACAATGCCGACTTAAGTACAAGAAGACTGACTCTTATTACTGTCTGTGTTTTGAACCATTCCTGTGACACTAGTTATAGATTCCGATGCTTCACTTCAGGTTTACTGTATCGCTCTGATCTTCTTATTGACGACGAAACACAGAAATTGCATCGGAATTAAATAGAATAGGCACAATGCCGGCTTAAGTACAAGAAGACTGACTCTTGTTACTGTCTACGTTTTGACCATTTCTGTGACACTAATTATAGATTCCGATGTTTCACTTCAGGTTTACTGTATCCCTCTGACCTTCCTATTGAAGATGAAACACAGAAATTGCATCGGAATTAAATAGAAAAGGCACAATGCCGACTTAAGTACAAGAAGACTGACTCTTCTTATTGTCTACGTTCTGACCATTCCTGTGACACTAGTTATAGATTCCGATGCTTCACTTCAGATTTACTGTATCCGTTGGACCTTCTTATTGACGACGAAACACAGAAATTGCATCGGAATTAAATAGAAATGGCACAATGCCGACGTAAGTACAAGAAAACTGACTCTTCCTACTGTCTATGTTTTGAACCATTCCTGTTACACTAGTTATAGATTCCGATGCTTCACTTAAGGTTTACTGTATACCTCCGACCTTCTTATTGACGATGGAACACAGAACTTGCATCGGAATTAAATGGAAAAGGCACAATGTCGACTTAAGTACAAGAAGACTGACCCCTCTTACTGTCTATGTTCCGAACCATTCTGTGACGCTAGTTATAGATTCCGATGCTTCACTTCAGGTTTACAGTATCCCTTGGACCTTCTTCTTGACGATGAAGCACAGAAATTGCATCGGAATTAAATAGAAAAGGCACAATGCCGACTTAAGTACAGGAAGACTGACTCTTCTTACTGTCTATGTTTTGAACCATTCCTGTGACACTAGTTACAGATTCCGATGCTTCACTTCAGGTGTACTGCATCCCTTGGACCTTGTTACTGACGATGAAACACGGAAATTGCATCGGAATTAACTAGAAAAGGCACAATGTCGACTTAAGTACAAGAAGTTTGACTCTTGTTACTGTCTATGTTTTGAACCATACCTGTGACACTAGTTATAGATTCCGATGCCTCACTTCAGGTTTACTGTATCCCTCTGACGTTCTTATTGACGATGAAACAAATAAATTGCATCGGAATTAAATTGAAAAAGCACAATGCCGACTTAAGTACAAGAAGACTGACTCTTCATACTCTCTATGTTTGAACCATTCCTGTGACACTAGCTATAGATTCCGATTCTTCACTTCAGGTTTACTGTATCCCTCTGACCTTCTTATTGACAATGAAACACAGAAATTGCATCGGAATTAAATACAAAAGGCACAATGCCTCATCAAGTACAAGAAGACTGACTCTTCTTACTGTCTATGTTTTGAACCATTCCTGTGACACTAGTTATAGATTCCGATGCCTCACTTCAGGTTTACTGTATACCTCTGACCTTCTTATTGACAATGAAACACGGAAATTATATCGGAATTAAATACAGAAGGCAAAATGCCGACTGAAGTACAAGAAGACTGTCTCATCCTACTGTCTATGTTTTGAAGCATTCCTGTGACACTAGTTATAGATTCCGATGCTTCACTCCAGGTTTACTGTATCACTCTGACCTTCGTATTGACGATGATACACAGAAATTGCATCGGAATTAAATAGAAAAAGCACAATGCTGACCTAAGTACAAGAAGACTGACTCATCTTACTGTCTATGGTTTGAACCTTTCCTGTGACACTAGTTATAGTTTCCGATGCTTCACTTGAGGTGTACTGTATCCCTTGGAGTTTCTTATTGACGATAAAACACTGAAATTGCATCGGAATTAAATACAAAAGGCACAATGCCGACTTAAGTACAAGTAGACTGACTCTTCTTACTGTCTATGTTTTGAACCATTCCTGTGACACTCGTTATGGATTTTGATGCTTCACTTTAGGTTTACTGTGTCCCTCTGAACTTCTTATTGACGACGAAACACAGAAATTGCATCGGAATTAAATACAAAAGGCACAATACCGACTTACATACGAGAAGACTGACTCTTCTTACTGTCTATGTTTTGAACCATTCCTGTGAACCTAGTTATAGATTCCGATGCTTCACTTCAGCTTTACTGTATCCCTTTGACCTCCTTATAGTCGATGAAACACAGAAATTGCATCGGAATTAAATATAAAACGCACAATGCCGACTTAAGTACAAGAATACTGTGCCTTCTCACTGTCTATGTTGTGAACCATTCCTGTGACACTAGTTACGGATTCCGATGCTTCACTTCAGGTTTACAGTATTCCTTGGACTTTCTTATTGAAGATGAAACACAGAAATTGCATCGGAATTAAATAGAAAAGGCACAATGCCGACTTAAGTACAGGAAGACATACTCTTCTTACTGTCTATGTTGTGAACCATTCCTGTGACACTAGTTATAGATTCCGATGCTTCATTTCAGGTGTACTGCATCCCTTGGACCTTGTTACTGACGATGAAACACGGAAATTGCATCGGATTTAACTACAAACGGCACACTGCCGACTTAAGTACAAGAGGACTGACTCATCCTACTATCTATGCTTTGATCCATTCCTGTGACACTAGTTATAGATTCCGATGCTTCACTTCAGGTTTATTGTACCCCTCTGACCTTCTTATTGACGATGAACCACATAAAGTGCAATCGGAATTAAATACAAAAGGCACAGTGCCGACTTAAGTACAAGAAGACTGATTCTTCTTACTGTCTATGTTTTGAACCATTTCTGTGACACTAGTTATAGATTTTGATGCTTCACTTCAGGTTTACTGTGTCCTTCTGACCTTCTTATTGACGAAGAAACACAGAAATTGCATCGGAAATTAATACAAAAGGCACAATGCCGACTTATGTACAAGAAGACTGACTCATCTTAATGTCTATATTTGAACTATTCCTGTGACACTAGTCATAGATTCCGATGCCTCTCTTCAGGTTTACTGTATCCCTAGGACCTTCTTATTGACGACGAAACACAGAAATTGCATCGGAATTAAATAGAAAAGGCTCAATGCCGACTTAAGTACAAGAAAACTGACTCTTCCTACTTTCTATGTTTTGAACCACTCCTGTTACACTAGTTATAGCATCCGATGCTTCACTTCAGGTTTACTGTATACCTGCGACCGTCTTATTGACGATGAAACACAGAACTTGCATCGGAATTAAATAGAAAAGGCACAATGCCGACTTAAGTACAAGAATACTGACTCTTCTTACTGACAATGTTTTGAACCATACCTGTGACACTAGTTATAGATTCCGATGCCTCATTTCAGGTTTACTGAATCCATCAGACCTTTTTATTAACGATGAAACACAGATATTGCATCGGAATTAAATACAAAAGGCACAATGCCGACTTATGTACAAGAAGACTGACTCTTCCTACTGTCTATGGTTTGAACCATTCCTGAAACACTAGTTACATATTCCGATGCTTCACGTCAGGTTTACTGTATCCCTCTGACCTTCTTATTGACGATTAAACTCAAAAATTGCATCGGAATCAAATGCAAAAGGCACAATGCCGACTCAAGTACAAGAAGACTGACTCTTCTTACTGTCTATGATTTGAACCATTCCTGTGCCACTAGTTACAGATTCCAATGCTTCACTTCAGGTGTACTGTATCCCTTGGACCTTCTTATTGACGACGAAACACAGAAATTGCATCGGAATTAAATAGAAAAGGCACAATGCCGACTGAAGTACAAGAAAACTGACTCATCCTACTGTCTATGCTTTGAACCATTCCTGTGACACTAGTTATAGATTCCGATGCTTCACTTCAGGTTTATTGTATCCCTCTGACCTTCTAATTGACGATGAACCACAGAAAGTGCAATCGGAATTAAATACAAAAGGCACAATGCCGACTTAAGTACAAGAAGACTAATTCTTCTTACTGTCTATGTTTTGAACCATTTTCTGTGACACTAGTTATAGATTCCGACGCTTCACTTCAGATTTACTGCATCCCTTGGACGTTCATATTGACGACGAAACACAGAAATTGCATCGGAATTAAATAGAAAAGGCACAATGCCGACATAAGTACAAGAAAACTGACTCTTCCTATTTCTATGATTTGAACCATTCCTGTTACACTAGTTATAGATTCCGATGCTTCACTTCAGGTTTACTGTATACCTCCGACCGTCTTATTGACGATGAAACACAGAACTTGCATCGGAATTAAATAGAAAAGGCACAATGCCGACTTAAGTACAAGAATTCTGACTCTTCTTACTGACAATACTTTGAACCATTCCTGTGACACTAGTTATAGATTCCGATGCCTCATTTCAGGTTTACTGAATCCCTTGGACCTTCGTATTGGCGATGAAACACAGAAATTGCATCGGAATTAAATACCAAAGGCACAATGCCGACTTAAGTACAAGAAGACTGACTCTTCTTACTGACTATGCTTTGAACCATTCCTGTGACATTAGTTATAGATTCCGATGCTTCACCTCAGGTTTACTGTATCACTAGGACCTTCTTATTGGCGACGAAACACGGAAACTGCATCGGAATTAAATAGAAAAGGCACAATGCCGACTTAAGTACAAGAAAACTGACTCTTCCTACTGTCTATGTTTTGAACCATTCCTGTTACACTAGTAATAGATTCCGATGCTTCACTTCAGGTTTACTGTATACCTCCGACCTGCTTATTGACGATGAAACACAGAACTTGCATCGGAATTAAATGGAAATGGCACAATGCCGACATAAGTACAAGAAGACCGACTCTTCTTACTGACTATGTTTTGAACCATTCCTGTGACAGTAGTTATAAATTGCGATGCTTCACTTCAGGTTTACTGTATCCTTTGGACCTTCGTATTGACGATGAAACACAGAAATTGCATCGGAATTAAATACAAAAGGCACAATGCCAACTTAAGTACAAGAAGACCGACTCTTCTTACTGACTATGTTTTGAACCAATCCTGTGACACTAGTTATAGACACCAATGCTTCACTTCAGCTTTAATGTATCGCTCTGACCATCTTATTGATGATGAAACACAGAAATTGCATCGGAATTAAATAGAAAAGGCACAATGCCGACTGAAGTACATGAAGACTGACTCTTCATACTGTCTATGTTTTGAACCGATCCTGTGATACTAGTTATAGCTTCCGATGCTTCACTTCAGGTTTACTGCATCCCTTGGACCTTCTTATTGACGATGAAACACAGAAATTACATCGGAATTAAATACAGAAGGCAAAATGCCGACTCAAGTACAAGAAGACTGACTCTTCCTACTGTCTATGTTTGAAGCATTCCTGTGACACTAGTTATAGATTCCGATGTTTCACTCCAGGTTTACTGTATCCCTCTGACTTTCTTATTCACGATGAAACACAGAAATTGCATCGGAAGTAAATAGAAAAGCACAATGCTGACTTAAGTGCAAGAAGACTGACTCATCTTACTGTCTATGATTTGAACCTTTCCTGTGACACTAGTTATAGATTCCGATGCTTCACTTCAGGTGTACTGTATCCCTTGGACTTTTTTATTGACGATGAAACACAGAAATTGCATCGGAATTAAATACAAAAGGCACAATGCCGACTTAAGTACAAGTGGACTTACTCTTCTTACTGTCTATGTTTTAAACCATTCCAGTGACACTAGTTATAGATTTTGATGCTTCACTTCAGGTTTACTGTGTCCCTCTGACATTCTTATTGACGACGAAACACAGAAATTGCATCGGAATTAAATACAAAGGGCACAATGCCGACTTAAGTACAAGAAGACTGACTCTTCTGACTGACACTGTTTGAACCACTCCTGTGACACTAATTATAGAATCCGATGCTTCTCTTCAGGTTTACTGTATCCCTAGGACCTTCTTATTGACGACGAAACACAGAAATTGCATCGGAAATAAATAGAAAAGGCACAATGCCGACTTAAGTACAAGAAGACTGACACATCCTATTGTCTATGCTTTGAACCATTCCTGTGACACTAGTTATGGATTCCGATGCTACACTTCAGGTTTATTGTATCCCTCTGACCTTCTTATTGACGATGAACCAAAGAAAGTGCAATCGAAATTAAATACAAAAGGCACAATGCCGACTTAAGTACAAGTGGACTTACTCTTCTTACTGTATATATTTTAAACCATTCCAGTGACACTAGTTATAGATTTTGATGCTTCACTTCAGGTTTATTGTATCCCTCTGACCTTCTTATTGACGATGAACCAAAGAAAGTGCAATCGGAATTAAATACAAAAGGCACAATGCCGACTTAAGTACAAGAAGACTGACTCTTCTGACTGACACTGTTTTGAACCATTCCTGTGACACTAATTATAGAATCCGATGCTTCTCTTCAGGTTTACTGTATCCCTAGGACCTTCTTGTTGACGACGAAACACAGAAATTGCATCGGAATTAAATAGGAAAGGCACAATGCCGACTTAAGTACAAGAAGACTGACTCATCCTACTGTCTATGCTTTGAACCATTCCTGTGACACTAGTTATAGATTCCGATGCTTCACTTCAGGTTTATTGTATCCCTCTGACCTTCTTATTGACGATGAACCAAAGAAAGTGCAATCGGAATTAAATACAAAAGGCACAATGCCGACTTAAGTACAAGAAGACTGATTCTTCTTTCTGTCTATGTTTTGAACCATTTCTGTGACACTAGTTATAGATTCCGACGCTTCACTTCAGATTTACTGCATCCCTTGGACCTTCTTATTGACGACGAAACACAGAAATTGCATCGGAATTAAATAGAAAAGGCACAATGGAGACTTAAGTACAAGAAAACTGACTCTTCCTACTTTCTATGCTTTGAACCATTCCTGTTACACTAGTTATAGATTCCGATGCTTCTCTTCAGGTTTACTGTATACCTCCGACCGTCTTATTGACGATGAAACACAGAACTTGCATCGGAATTAAATAGAAAAGGCACAATGCCGACTTAAGTACAAGAATTCTGACTCTTCTTACTGACAATGCTTTGAACCATTCCTGTGACACTAGTTATAGATTCCGATGCCTCATTTCAGGTTTACTGAATCCCTTGGACCTTCTTATTGACGATGAAGCACAGAAATTGCATCGGAATTAAATACAAAAGGCACAATGCCGACTTAAGTACAAGTAGTCTGACTGTTCCTACTGGCTATGTTTTGAACCATTCCTGTGACACTAGTTATAGGTTCCGATGCTTCACTTCAGGTTTACTGTATCCATCAGACCTTGTTATTAACGATGAAACACAGATATTGCATCGGAATTAAATACAAAAGGCACAATGCCGACTTATGTACAAGAAGACTGACTCTTCCTATTGTCTATGGTTTGAACCATTCCTGAGACACTAGTTACAGATTCCGATGCTTCACGTCAGGTTTACTGTATCCCTCTGACCTTCTTATTGACGATGAAACACAAAAATTGCATCGGAATCAAATGCAAAAGGCACAATGCCGACTCAAGTACAAGTAGACTGACTCTTCTTACTGTCTATGATTTGAACCATTCCTGTGCCACTAGTTATAGATTCCGATGCTTCACTTCAGGTGTACTGTATCCCTTGGACCTTCTTATTGACGTCGAGACGCAGATATTACATCGGAATTAAATACAAAAGGCACAATGCCGATTAACTACAAGTAGACTGACTTTTCTTACTGTCTATGTTTTGAACCAATCCTGTGACACTAGTTAAGGATTCTGATGCTTCACTTAAGGTTTGCTGTATCCCTCTGACCTTCTTATTGACGATGAAACGCAGAATTTGCATCGGATGTAAATAGAAAAGGCACAATGCGACTTAAGTACAAGAAGACTGACTCTTCCTACTGTCTATGTTTGAACCATTCCTGTGAAACTAGTTATAGATTCCGATGCCTCACTTCAGGTTTACTGTATCCCTCTGACCTTCTTATTGACGATGAAACACAAAATTGGCATCGGAAGTAAATAGAAAAGGCACAATGCCGATTTATGTACAAGAAGACTGACTCTTCTTACTGACTATGTTTTGAACCATTCCTGTGACACTACTTATAGATTACGATGCTTCACTTCAGTTTTACTGTATCTCTTGGACCTTCGTATTGACGATGAAACACAGAAATTGCATCGGAATTAAATGCAAAAGGCACAATGCCGACTTAAGTACAAGAAGTCTGACTCTTCTTACTTACTATATTTTCAACCATTCCTGTGACACTAGTTACAGATTCCGATGCTTCACTTTAGGTTTACTGTATCCCTTTGACCTTCATATTGACGATGAAACACAGAAATTGCATCGGAATTAAATTCAAAAGGCACAATGCCGACTTAAGTACAAGAAGACTGACTCTTTCTACTGTCTATGTTTTGAACCATTCCTGTGACACTACTTATAGATTCCGATGCTTCACTTCAGGTTTACTGTATCCATCTGACCCTCTTTTTGACGATGAAACACAGAAATTGCATCGGAATTAAATAGAAAAGGCACAATGCCGACTTAAGTACAAGAAGACTGACTCATCCTACTGTCTATGCTTTGAACCATTCCTGTGACAGTAGTTATAGATTCCGATGCTTCACTTCAGGTTTATTGTATCCCTCTGACCTTCTTATTGACGATGAACCAAAGAAAGTGCATCGGAATTAAATACAAAGGGCACAATGCCGACTTAAGTACAAGAAGGCTGACTCTTCTGACTGACACTGTTTTGAACCATTCCTGTGACACTAATTATAGAATCCGATGCTTCTCTTCAGGTTTACTGTATCCCTAGGACCTCCTTATTGACGACGAAACACAGAAATTGCATCGGAATTAAATAGAAAAGGCACAATGCCGACTTAAGTACAAGAAGACTGACTCATCCTACTGTCTATGCTTTGAACCATTCCTGTGACACTAGTTATAGATTCCGATGCTTCACTTCAGGTTTATTGTATCCCTCTGACCTTCTTATTGACGATGAACCAAAGAAAGTGCAATCGGAGTTAAATACAAAAGGCACAATGCCGACTTAAGTACAAGAAGACTGATTCTTCTTACTGTCTATGTTTTGAACCATTTCTGTGACACTAGTTATAGATTCCGACGCTTCACTTCAGATTTACTGCATCCCTTGGACCTTCTTATTGACGACGAAACACAGAAATTGCATCGGAATTAAATAGAAAAGGCACAATGCCGACTTAAGTACAAGAAAACTGACTCTTCCTACTTTCTATGCTTTGAACCATTCCTGTTACACTAGTTATAGATTCCGATGCTTCTCTTCAGGTTTACTGTATACCTCCGACCGTCTTATTGACGATGAAACACAGAACTTGCATCGGAATTAAATAGAAAAGGCACAATGCCGACTTAAGTACAAGAATTCTGACTCTTCTTACTGACAATGCTTTGAACCATTCCTGTGACACTAGTTATAGATTCCGATGCCTCATTTCAGGTTTACTGAATCCCTTGGACCTTCTTATTGACGATGAAGCACAGAAATTGCATCGGAATTAAATTCAAAAGGCACAATGCCGACTTATGTACAAGAAGACTGACTCTTCCTGCTGTCTTTGGTTTGAACCATTCCTGAGACACTAGTTACAGATTCCGATGTTTCACGTCAGGTTTACTGTATCACTCTGACCTTCCTATTGACGATCAATCACAAAAATTGCATCGGAATCAAATGCAAAAGGAACAATGCCGACTCAAGTACAAGAAGACTGACTCTTCTTACTGTCTATGATTTGAACCATTCCTGTGCCACTAGTTATAGATTCCGATGCTTCACTTCTGGTGTACTGTATCCCTTGGACCTTCTTATTGACGATGAAACACAGATATTACATCGGAATTAAATACAAAAGGCACAATGCCGATTAACTACAAGTAGACTAACTTTTCGTACTGTCTATGTTTTGAACCAATCCTGTGACACTAGTTAAGGATTCTGATGCTTCATTTAAGGTTTGCTGTATCCCTCTGACCTTCTTATTGGCGATGAAACACAGAATTTGCATCGGATGTAAATAGAAAAGGCACAATGCGAATTAAGTACAAGAAGACTGACTCTTCCTACTGTCTATGTTTGAACCATTCCTGTGAAACTAGTCATAGATTCCGATGCTTCACTTCAGGTTTACTGTATCCCTCTGACCTTCTTATTGACGATGAAACACAAAATTGGCATCGGAAGTAAATAGAAAAGGCACAATGCCGATTTATGTACAAGAAGACTGACTCTTCTTACTGACTATGTTTTGAACCATTCCTGTGACACTACTTATAGATTACGATGCTTCACTTCAGGTTTACTGTATCTCTTGGACCTTCGTATTGACGATGAAACACAGAAATTGCATCGGAATTAAATACAAAATGCACAATGCCGACTTAAGTACAAGAAGTCTGACTCTTCTTACTTACTATATTTTCAACCATTCCTGTGACACTAGTTACAGATTCCGATGCTTCACTTTAGGTTTACTGTATCCCTTTGACCTTCACATTGACGATGAAACACAGAAATTGCATCGGAATTAAATACAAAAGGCACAATGCCGACTTAAGTACAAGAAGACTGACTCTTTCTACTGTCTATGTTTTGAACCATTCCTGTGACACTACTTATAGATTCCGATGCTTCACTTCAGGTTTACTGTATCCATCTGACCCTCTTTTTGACGAGGAAACACAGAAATTGCATCGGAATTAAATAGAAAAGGCTCAATGCCGACTTAAATACAAGAAGACTGACTCTTCCGACACTCTATGTTTTGAATCATTCCTGTGACACTAGTTATAGATTCCGATGCTTCACTTCAGGTTTACTGTATCCCTCTGACCTTCTTATAGACGATGAAACACAGAAATTGCATCGGAATTGAATACAAAATGCACAATGCCGACTTAAGTACAAGAAGACTGACTCTTCCTACTGTCTATGATTTGAACCAATCCTGTGACACTAGTTATGGATTGCGATGCTTCACTTCAGGTTTAGTGTATCCCTCTGACCTTCTTATTGACGATGAAACACAGAAATTGCTTCGGAATTAAATAGAAAAGGCATAATGCTGACTTAAGTACAAGAAGACTGACTCTTCTTACTGTCTATCATTTGAACCATTCCTGTGACACTAATTATAGTTTCCGATGCTTCACCTCAGGTGTACTGTATCCCTTGGACCTTCTTATTGACGATGAAACACAGAACTTGCATCGGAATTAATTGGAAAAGGCACAATGCCGACATAAGTACAAGAAGACCGACTCCTCTTACTGACTATGTTTTGAACCATTCCTGTGACACTAGTTATAGATTCCGATGCTTCACTTCAGGTTTATTGTATCCCTCTGACCTTCTTATTGACGATGAACCAAAGAAAGTGCAATCGGAGTTAAATACAAAAGGCACAATGCCGACTTAAGTACAAGAAGACTGATTCTTCTTACTGTCTATGTTTTGAACCATTTCTGTGACACTAGTTATAGATTCCGACGCTTCACTTCAGATTTACTGCATCCCTTGGACCTTCTTATTGACGACGAAACACAGAAATTGCATCGGAATTAAATAGAAAAGGCACAATGCCGACTTAAGTACAAGAAAACTGACTCTTCCTACTTTCTATGCTTTGAACCATTCCTGTTACACTAGTTATAGATTCCGATGCTTCTCTTCAGGTTTACTGTATACCTCCGACCGTCTTATTGACGATGAAACACAGAACTTGCATCGGAATTGAATA
The DNA here is from genome assembly GCF_021461385.2 of Schistocerca piceifrons. Taxonomy (NCBI): domain Eukaryota; kingdom Metazoa; phylum Arthropoda; class Insecta; order Orthoptera; family Acrididae; genus Schistocerca; species Schistocerca piceifrons. The sequence continues at coordinate 379,658 of NW_025728227.1, forward strand.
GAAAAGGCACAATGCCGACTTAAGTACAAGAATTCTGACTCTTCTTACTGACAATGCTTTGAACCATTCCTGTGACACTAGTTATAGATTCCGATGCCTCATTTCAGGTTTACTGAATCCCTTGGACCATCTTATTGACGATGAAGCACAGACATTGCATCGGAATTAAATACAAAACGCACAATGCCGACTTAAGTACAAGTAGTCTGACTGTTCCTACTGGCTATGTTTTGAACCATTCCTGTGACACTAGTTATAGATTCCGATGCTTCAATTCAGGTTTACTGTATCCATCAGACCTTTTTATTAACGATGAAACACAGATATTGCATCGGAATTAAATTCAAAAGGCACAATGCCGACTTATGTACAAGAAGACTGACTCTTCCTACTGTCTTTGGTTTGAACCATTCCTGAGACACTAGTTACAGATTCCGATGCTTCACGTCAGGTTTACTGTATCCCTCTGACCTTCCTATTGACGATGAAACACAAAAATTGCATCGGAATCAAATGCAAAAGGAACAATGCCGACTCAAGTACAAGAAGACTGACTCTTCTTACTGTCTATGATTTGAACCATTCCTGTGCCACTAGTTATAGATTCCGATGCTTCACTTCTGGTGTACTGTATCCCTTGGACCTTCTTATTGACGATGAAACACAGATATTACATCGGAATTAAATACAAAAGGCACAATGCCGATTAACTACAAGTAGACTAACTTTTCTTACTGTCTATGTTTTGAACCAATCCTGTGACACTAGTTAAGGATTCTGATGCTTCATTTAAGGTTTGCTGTATCCCTCTGACCTTCTTATTGGCGATGAAACACAGAATTTGCATCGGATGTAAATAGAAAAGTCTCAATGCGAATTAAGTTCAAGAAGACTGACTCTTCCTACTGTCTATGTTTGAACCATTCCTGTGAAACTAGTCATAGATTCCGATGCTTCACTTCAGGTTTACTGTATCCCTCTGACATTCTTATTGACGATGAAACACAAAATTGGCATCGGAAGTAAATAGAAAAGGCACAATGCCGATTTATGTACAAGAAGACTGACTCTTCTTACTGACTATGTTTTGAACCATTCCTGTGACACTACTTATAGATTACGATGCTTCACTTCAGGTTTACTGTATCTCTTGGACCTTCGTATTGACGATGAAACACAGAAATTGCATCGGAATTAAATACAAAATGCACAATGCCGACTTAAGTACAAGAAGTCTGACTCTTCTTACTTACTATATTTTCAACCATTCCTGTGACACTAGTTACAGATTCCGATGCTTCACTTTAGGTTTACTGTATCCCTTTGACCTTCATATTGACGATGAAACACAGAAATTGCATCGGAATTAAATACAAAAGGCACAATGCCGACTTAAGTACAAGAAGACTGACTCTTTCTACTGTCTATGTTTTGAACAATTCCTGTGACACTACTTATAGATTCCGATGCTTCACTTCAGGTTTACTGTATCCATCTGACCCTCTTTTTGACGATGAAACACAGAAATTGCATCGGAATTAAATAGAAAAGGCTCAATGCCGACTTAAATACAAGAAGACTGACTCTTCCGACACTCTATGTTTTGAATCATTCCTGTGACACTAGTTATAGATTCCGATGCTTCACTTCAGGTTTACTGTATCCCTCTGACCTTCTTATAGACGATGAAACACAGAAATTGCATCGGAATTAAATACAAAATGCACAATGCCGACTTAAGTACAAGAAGACTGACTCTTCCTACTGTCTATGTTTTGAACCAATCCTGTGACACTAGTTATGGATTTCGATGCTTCACTTCAGGTTTGGTGTATCCCTCTGACCTTCTTGTTGACGATGAAACACAGAAATTGCTTCGGAATTAAATAGAAAAGGCATAATGCTGACTTAAGTACAAGAAGACTGACTCTTCTTACTGTTTATCATTTGAACCATTCCTGTGACACTAATTATAGATTCCGATGCTTCACCTCAGGTGTACTGTATCCCTTGGACCTTCTTATTGACGATGAAACACAGAACTTGCATCGGAATTAATTGGAAAAGGCACAATGCCGACATAAGTACAAGAAGACCGACTCTTCTTACTGACTATGTTTTGAACCATTCCTGTGACACTAGTTATAGATTGCGATGCTTCACTTCAGGTTTACTGTATCCTTTGGACCTTCGTATTGACGATGAAACACAGAAATTGCATCGGAATTAAATACAAAAGGCACAATGCGGACATAAGTACAAGAAGACTGACTCTTCTTACTGACTATGTTTTGAACCATTCCTGTGACACTAGTTATAGACACCGATGCTTCACTTCAGATTTACTGTATCCCTCTGACCATCTTATTGATGATGAAACACAGAAATTGCATCGGAATTAAATAGAAAAGGCACAATGCCGACTTAAGTACATGAAGACTGACTCTTCATACTGTCTATGCTTTGAACCGATCCTGTGATACTAGTTATAGCTTCCGACGTTTCACTTCAGGTTTACTGCATCCCTTGGACCTTCTTATTGACGATGAAACACAGAAATTATATCGGAATTAAATACAGAAGGCAAAATGCCGACTCAAGTACAAGAAGACGGACTCTTCCTACTGTCTATGTTTGAAGCATTCCTGTGACACTAGTTATAGATTCCGATGTTTCACTCCAGGTTTACTGTATCCCTCTGACGTTCTTATTGACGATGAAACACAGAAATTGCATCGGAATTAAATAGAGAAGCACAATGCTGACTTAAGTACAAGAAGACTGACTCATCTTACTGTCTATGATTTGAACCTTTCCAGTGACACTAGTTATAGAACCCGATGCTTCACTTCAGGTGTACTGTATCCCTCGGACTTTTTTATTGACGATGAAACACAGAAATTGCATCGGAATTAAATACAAAAAGCACAATGCCGACTTAAGTACAAGTGGACTTACTCTTCTTACTGTCTATGTTTTAAACCATTCCAGTGACACTAGTTATAGATTTTGATGCTTCACTTCAGGTTTACTGTGTCCATCTGACCTTCTTATTGACGACGAAACACAGAAATTGCATCGGAATTAAATACAAAGGGCACAATGCCGACTTAAGTACAAGAAGACTGACTCTTCTGACTGACACTGTTTTGAACCATTCCTGTGACACTAATTATAGAATCCGATGCTTCTCTTCAGGTTTACTGTATCCCTAGGACCTTCTTTTTGACGACGAAACACAGAAATTGCATCGGAATTAAATAGAAAAGGCACAATGCTGACTTAAGTACAAGAAGACTGACTCATCCTACTGTCTATGCTTTGAACCATTCCTGTGACACTAATTATAGATTCCGATGCTTCACTTCAGGTTTATTGTATCCCTCTGACCTTCTTATTGACGAGGAACCAAAGAAAGTGCAATCGGAATTAAATACAAAAGGCACAATGCCGACTTAAGTACAAGAAGACTGATTCTTCTTACTGTCTATGTTTTGAACCATTTCTGTGACACTAGTTATAGATTCCGACTCTTCAATTCAGATTTACTGCATCCCTTGGACCTTCTTATTGACGACGAAACACAGAAATTGCATCGGAATTAAATAGAAAAGGCACAACGCCGACTTAAGTACAAGAAAACTGACTCTTCCTACTTTCTATGCTTTGAACCATTCCTGTTACACTAGTTATAGATTCCGATGCTTCACTTCAGGTTTACTGTATACCTCCGACCGTCTTATTGACGATGAAACACAGAACTTGCATCGGAATTAAATATAAAAGGCACAATGCCGACTTAAGTACAAGAATTCTGACTCTTCTTACTGACAGTGCTTTGAACCATTCCTGTGACACTAGTTATTGATTCCGATGCCTCATTTCAGTTTTACTGAATCCCTTGGACCTTCTTATTGACGATGAAGCACACTAATTGCATCGGAATTAAATACAAAAGGCACAATGCCGACTTAAGTACAAGTAGTCTGACTCTTCCTACTGGCTATGTTTTGAACCATTCCTGTGACACTAGTTATAGATTCCGATGCTTCACTTCAGGTTTACTGTATCCATCAGACCTTTTATTAACGATGAAACACAGATATTGCATCGGAATTAAATTCAAAAGGCCCAATGCCGACTTATGTACAAGAAGACTGACTCTTCCTACTGTCTTTGGTTTGAACCATTCCTGAGACACTAGTTACAGATTCCGATGCTTCACGTCAGGTTTACTGTATCCCTCTGACCTTCTTATTGACGATGAAAAACAAAAATTGCATCGGAATCAAATGCAAAAGGCACAATGCCGACTCAAGTACAAGAAGACTGACTCTTCTTACTGTCTATGATTTGAACCATTCCTGTGCCACTAGTTATAGATTCCGATGCTTCACTTCTGGTGTACTGTATCCCTTGGACCTTCTTATTGACGATGAAACACAGATATTACATCGGAATTAAATACAAAAGGCACAATGCCGATTAACTACAAGTAAACTAACTTTTCTTACTGTCTATGTTTTGAACCAATCCTGTGACACTAGTTAAGGATTCTGATGCTTCATTTAAGGTTTGCTGTATCCCTCTGACCTTCTTATTGGCGATGAAACACAAAATTGTCATCGGAAGTAAATAGAAAAGGCACAATGCCGATTTATGTACAAGAAGACTGACTCTTCTTACTGACTATGTTTTGAACCATTCCTGTGACACTACTTATAGATTACGATGCTTCACTTCAGGTTTACTGTATCTCTAGGACCTTCGTATTGACGATGAAACACAGAAATTGCATCGGAATTAAATACAAAAGGCACAATGCCGACTTAAGTACAAGAAGTCTGACTCTTCTTACTTACATATTTTCAACCATTCCTGTGACACTAGTTACAGATTCCGATGCTTCACTTTAGGTTTACTGTATCCCTTTGACCTTCATATTGACGATGAAACACAGAAATTGCATCGGAATTAAATACAAAAGGCACAATGCCGACTTAAGTACATGAAGACTGACTCTTTCTACTGTCTATGTTTTGAACCATTCCTGTGACACTACTTATAGATTCCGATGCTTCACTTCAGGTTTACTGTATCCATCTGACCCTCTTTTTGACGATGAAACACAGAAATTGCATCGGAATTAAATAGAAAAGGCTCAATGCCGAGTTAAATACAAGAAGACTGACTCTTCCGACTGTCTATGTTTTGAATCATTCCTGTGACACTAGTTATAGATTCCGATGCTTCAATTCAGGTTTACTGTATCCCTCTGACCTTCTTATAGACGATGAAACACAGAAATTGCATCGGAATTAAATACAAAAGGCACAATGCCGACTTAAGTACAAGAAGACTGACTCTTCCTACTGTCTATGTTTTGAACCAATCCTGTGACACTAGTTATGGATTGCGATGCTTCACTTCAGGTTTAGTGTATCCCTCTGACCTTCTTATTGACGACGAAACACAGAAATTGCATCGGAATTAAATACAAAGGGCACAATGCCGACTTAAGTACAAGAAGACTGACTCTTCTGACTGACACTGTTTTGAACCATTCCTGTGACACTAATTATAGAATCCGATGCTTCTCTTCAGGTTTACTGTATCCCTAGGACCTTCTTATTGACGACGAAACACAGAAATTGCATCGGAATTAAATAGAAAAGGCACAATGCCGACTTAAGTACAAGAAGACTGACTCATCCTACTGTCTATGCTTTGAACCATTCCTGTGACACTAGTTATAGATTCCGATGCTTCACTTCAGGTTTATTGTATCCCTCTGACCTTCTTATTGACGATGAAGCAAAGAAAGTGCAATCGGAATTAAATACAAAAGGCACAATGCCGACTTAAGTACAAGAAGACTGATTCTTCTTACTGTCTATGTTTTGAACCATTTCTGTGACACTAGTTATAGATTCCGACGCTTCACTTCAGATTTACTGCATCCCTTGGACCTTCTTATTGACGACGATACACAGAAATTGCATCGGAATTAAATAGAAAAGGCACAATGCCGACTTAAGTACAAGAAAACTGACTCTTCCTACTTTCTATGCTTTGAACCATTCCTGTTACACTAGTTATAGATTCCGATGCTTCTCTTCACGTTTACTGTATACCTCCGACCGTCTTATTGACGATGAAACACAGAACTTGCATCGGAATTAAATAGAAAAGGCACAATGCCGACTTAAGTACAAGAATTCTGACTCTTCTTACTGACAATGCTTTGAACCATTCCTGTGACACTAGTTATAGATTCCGATGCCTCATTTCAGGTTTACTGAATCCCTTGGACCTCCTTATTGACGATGAAGCACAGAAATTGCATCGGAATTAAATACAAAAGGCACAATGCCGACTTAAGTACAAGTAGTCTGACTGTACCTACTGGCTATGTTTTGAACCATTCCTGTGACACTAGTTATAGATTCCGATGCTTCACTTCAGGTTTACTGTATCCATCAGACCTTTTTGTTAACGATGAAACACAGATATTGCATCGGAATTAAATACAAAAGGCACAATGCCGACTTATGTACAAGAAGACTGACTCTTCCTATTGTCTATGGTTTGATCAGTTCCTGAGACACTAGTTACAGATTCCGATGCTTCACGTCGGGTTTACTGTATCCCTCTGACCTTCTTATTGACGATGAAACACAAAAATTGCATCGGAATCAAATGCAAAAGGCACAATGCCGACTCAAGTACAAGAAGACTGACTCTTCTTACTGTCTATGATTTGAACCATTCCTGTGCCACTAGTTATAGATTCTGATGCTTCACTTCAGGTGTACTGTATGCCTTGGACCTTCTTATTGACGATGAAACACAGATATTACATCGGAATTAAATACAAAAGGCACAATGTCGATTAACTACAAGTAGACTGACTTTTCTTGCTGTCTATGTTTTGAACCAATCCTGTGACACTAGTTAAGGATTCTGATGCTTCACTTAAGGTTTGCTGTATCCCTCTGACCTTCTTATTGACGATGAAACACAGAATTTGCATCGGATGTAAATAGAAAAGGCACAGTGCGACTTAAGTACAAGAAGACTGACTCTTCCTACTGTCTATGTTTGAACCATTCCTGTGAAACTAGTTATAGATTCCGATGCCTCACTTCAGGTTTACTGTATCCCTCTGACCTTCTTATTGACGATGAAACACAAAATTGGCATCGGAAGTAAATAGAAAAGGCACAATGCCGATTTATGTACAAGAAGACTGACTCTTCTTACTGACTATGTTTTGAAACATTCCTGTGACACTACTTATAGATTACGATGCTTCACTTCAGGTTTACTGTATCTCTTGGACCTTCGTATTGACGATGAAACACAGAAATTGCATCGGAATTAAATACAAAAGGCACAATGCCGACTTAAGTACAAGAAGTCTGACTCTTCTTACTTACTATATTTTCAACCATTCCTGTGACACTAGTTACAGATTCCGATGCTTCACTTTAGGTTTACTGTATCCCTTTGACCTTCATATTGACGATGAATCACAGAAATTGCATCGGAATTAAATACAAAAGGCACAATGCCGACTTAAGTACATGAAGACTGACTCTTTCTACTGTCTATGTTTTGAACCATTCCTGTGACACTACTTATAGATTCCGATGCTTCACTTCAGGTTTACTGTATCCATCTGACCCTCTTTTTGACGATGAAACACAGAAATTGCATCGGAATTAAATAGAAAAGGCTCAATGCCGACTTAAATACAAGAAGACTGACTCTTCCGACTCTCTATGTTTTGAATCATTCCTGTGACACTAGTTATAGATTCCGATGCTTCAATTCAGGTTTACTGTATCCCTCTGACCTTCTTATAGACGATGAAACACAGAAATTGCATCGGAATTAAATACAAAAGGCACAATGCCGACTTAAGTACAAGAAGACTGACTCTTCCTACTGTCTATGTTTTGAACCAATCCTGTGACACTAGTTATGGATTGCGATGCTTCACTTCAGGTTTAGTGTATCCCTCTGACCTTCTTATTGACGACGAAACACAGAAATTGCATCGGAATTAAATACAAAGGGCACAATGCCGACTTAAGTACAAGAAGACTGACTCTTCTGACTGACACTGTTTTGAACCATTCCTGTGACACTAATTATAGAATCCGATGCTTCTCTTCAGGTTTACTGTATCCCTAGGACCTTCTTATTGACGACGAAACACAGAAATTGCATCGGAATTAAATAGAAAAGGCACAATGCCGACTTAAGTACAAGAAGACTGACTCATCCTACTGTCTATGCTTTGAACCATTCCTGTGACACTAGTTATAGATTCCGATGCTTCACTTCAGGTTTATTGTATCCCTCTGACCTTCTTATTGACGATGAAGCAAAGAAAGTGCAATCGGAATTAAATACAAAAGGCACAATGCCGACTTAAGTACAAGAAGACTGATTCTTCTTACTGTCTATGTTTTGAACCATTTCTGTGACACTAGTTATAGATTCCGACGCTTCACTTCAGATTTACTGCATCCCTTGGACCTTCTTATTGAAGACGAAACACAGAAATTGCATCGGAATTAAATAGAAAAGGCACAATGCCGACTTAAGTACAAGAAAACTGACTCTTCCTACTTTCTATGCTTTGAACCATTCCTGTTACACTAGTTATAGATTCCGATGCTTCTCTTCAGGTTTACTGTATACCTCCGACCGTCTTATTGACGATGAAACACAGAACTTGCATCGGAATTAAATATAAAAGGCACAATGCCGACTTAAGTACAAGTAGTCTGACTGTTCCTACTGGCTATGTTTTGAACCATTCCTGTGACACTAGTTATAGATTCCGATGCTTCACTTCAGGTTTACTGTATCCATCAGACCTTTGTATTAACGATGAAACACAGATATTGCATCGGAATTAAATACAAAAGGCACAATGCCGACTTATGTACAAGAAGACTGACTCTTCCTATTGTCTATGGTTTGAACAGTTCCTGAGACACTAGTTACAGATTCCGATGCTTCACGTCAGGTTTACTGTATCCCTCTGACCTTCTTATTGACGATGAAACACAAAAATTGCATCGGAATCAAATGCAAAAGGCACAATGCCGACTCAAGTACAAGAAGACTGACTCTTCTTACTGTCTATGATTTGAACCATTCCTGTGCCACTAGTTATAGATTCTGATGCTTCACTTCAGGTGTACTGTATGCCTTGGACCTTCTTATTGACGATGAAACACAGATATTACATCGGAATTAAATACAAAAGGCACAATGCCGATTAACTACAAGTAGACTGACTTTTCTTGCTGTCTATGTTTTGAACCAATCCTGTGACACTAGTTAAGGATTCTGATGCTTCACTTAAGGTTTGCTGTATCCCTCTGACCTTCTTATTGACGATGAAACACAGAATTTGCATCGGATGTAAATAGAAAAGGCACAGTGCGACTTAAGTACAAGAAGACTGACTCTTCCTACTGTCTATGTTTGAACCATTCCTGTGAAACTAGTTATAGATTCCGATGCCTCACTTCAGGTTTACTGTATCCCTCTGACCTTCTTATTGACGATGAAACACAAAATTGGCATCGGAAGTAAATAGAAAAGGCACAATGCCGATTTATGTACAAGAAGACTGACTCTTCTTACTGACTATGTTTTGAACCATTCCTGTGACACTACTTATAGATTACGATGCTTCACTTCAGGTTTACTGTATCTCTTGGACCTTCGTATTGACGATGAAACACAGAAATTGCATCGGAATTAAATACATAAGGCACAATGCCGACTTAAGTACAAGAAGTCTGACTCTTCTTACTTACTATATTTTCAACCATTCCTGTGACACTAGTTACAGATTCCGATGCTTACCTTTAGGTTTACTGTATACCTTTGACCTTCATATTGACGATGAAACACAGAACTTGCATCGGAATTAAATACAAAAGGCACAATGCCGACTTAAGTACAAGAAGACTGACGCTTTCTACTGTCTATGTTTTGAACCATTCCTGTGACACTACTTATAGATTCCGATGCTTCACTTCAGGTTTACTGTATCCATCTGACCCTCTTTTTGACGATGAAACACAGAAATTGCATCGGAATTAAATAGAAAAGGCACAATGCCGACTTAAATACAAGAAGACTGACTCTTCCGACTGTCTATGCTTTGAATCATTCCTGTGACACTAGTTATAGATTCCGATGCTTCACTTCATGTTTACTGTATCCCTCTGACCTTCTTATAGACGATGAAACACAGAAATTGCATCGGAATTAAATACAAAAGGCACAATGCCGACTTAAGTACAAGAAGACTGACTCTTCCTACTGTCTATGTTTTGAACCAATCCTGTGACACTAGTTATGGATTGCGATGCTTCACTTCAGGTTTAGTGTATCCCTCTGACCTTCTTATTGACGATGAAACACAGAAATTGCATCGGAATTAAATAGAAAAGGCATAATGCTGACTTAAGTACAAGAAGTCTGACTCATCTTACTGTCTATGATTTGATCCTTTCCTGTGACACTAGTTATAGATTCCGATGCTTCACTTCAGGTGTACTGTATCCCTTGAACTTTTTTATTGACGATGAAACACAGAAATTGCATCGGAATAAAATACAAAAAGCACAATGCCGACTTAAGTACAAGTGGACTTACTCTTCTTACTGTCTATGTTTTAAACCATTCCAGTGACACTAGTTATAGATTTTGATGCTTCACTTCAGGTTTACTGTGTCCCTCTGACCTTCTTATTGACGACGAAACACAGAAATTGCATCGGAATTAAATACAAAGCGCACAATGCCGACTTAAGTACAAGAAGACTGACTCTTCTGACTGACACTGTTTTGAACCATTCCTGTGACACTAATTATAGAATCCGATGCTTCTCTTCAGGTTTACTGTATCCCTAGGATCTTCGTATTGACGACGAAACACAGAAATTGCATCGGAATTAAATAGAACAGGCACAATGCTGACTTAAGTACAAGAAGACTGACTCATCCTACTGTCTATGCTTTGAACCATTCCTGTGACACTAGTTATAGATTCCGATGCTTCACTTCAGGTTTATTGTATCCCTCTGACCTTCGTACTGACGATGAACCAAAGAAAGTGCAATCGGAATTAAATACAAAAGGCACAATGCCGACTTAAGTACAAGAAGACTGATTCTTCTTACTGTCTATGTTTTGAACCATTTCTGTGACACTGGTTATAGATTCTGACGCTTCACTTCAGATTTACTGCATCCCTTGGACCTTCGTATTGACGACGAAACACAGAAATTGCATCGGAATTAAATAGAAAAGGCACAACGCCGACTTAAGTACAAGAAAACTGACTCTTCCTACTTTCTATGCTTTGAACCATTCCTGTTACACTAGTTATAGATTCCGATGCCTCACTTCAGGTTTACTGTATCCCTCTGACCTTCTTATTGACGATGAAACACAAAATTGGCATCGGAAGTAAATAGAAAAGGCACAATGCCGATTTATGTACAAGAAGACTGACTCTTCTTACTGACTATGTTTTGAAACATTCCTGTGACACTACTTATAGATTACGATGCTTCACTTCAGGTTTACTGTATCTCTTGGACCTTCGTATTGACGATGAAACACAGAAATTGCATCGGAATTAAATACAAAAGGCACAATGCCGACTTAAGTACAAGAAGTCTGACTCTTCTTACTTACTATATTTTCAACCATTCCTGTGACACTAGTTACAGATTCCGATGCTTCACTTTAGGTTTACTGTATCCCTTTGACCTTCATATTGACGATGAAACACAGAAATTGCATCGGAATTAAATACAAAAGGCACAATGCCGACTTAAGTACATGAAGACTGACTCTTTCTACTGTCTATGTTTTGAACCATTCCTGTGACACTACTTATAGATTCCGATGCTTCACTTCAGGTTTACTGTATCCATCTGACCCTCTTTTTGACGATGAAACACAGAAATTGCATCGGAATTAAATAGAAAAGGCTCAATGCCGACTTAAATACAAGAAGACTGACTCTTCCGACTCTCTATGTTTTGAATCATTCCTGTGACACTAGTTATAGATTCCGATGCTTCAATTCAGGTTTACTGTATCCCTCTGACCTTCTTATAGACGATGAAACACAGAAATTGCATCGGAATTAAATACAAAAGGCACAATGCCGACTTAAGTACAAGAAGACTGACTCTTCCTACTGTCTATGTTTTGAACCAATCCTGTGACACTAGTTATGGATTGCGATGCTTCACTTCAGGTTTAGTGTATCCCTCTGACCTTCTTATTGACGACGAAACACAGAAATTGCATCGGAATTAAATACAAAGGGCACAATGCCGACTTAAGTACAAGAAGACTGACTCTTCTGACTGACACTGTTTTGAACCATTCCTGTGACACTAATTATAGAATCCGATGCTTCTCTTCAGGTTTACTGTATCCCTAGGACCTTCTTATTGACGACGAAACACAGAAATTGCATCGGAATTAAATAGAAAAGGCACAATGCCGACTTAAGTACAAGAAGACTGACTCATCCTACTGTCTATGCTTTGAACCATTCCTGTGACACTAGTTATAGATTCCGATGCTTCACTTCAGGTTTATTGTATCCCTCTGACCTTCTTATTGACGATGAAGCAAAGAAAGTGCAATCGGAATTAAATACAAAAGGCACAATGCCGACTTAAGTACAAGAAGACTGATTCTTCTTACTGTCTATGTTTTGAACCATTTCTGTGACACTAGTTATAGATTCCGACGCTTCACTTCAGATTTACTGCATCCCTTGGACCTTCTTATTGACGACGAAACACAGAAATTGCATCGGAATTAAATAGAAAAGGCACAATGCCGACTTAAGTACAAGAAAACTGACTCTTCCTACTTTCTTTGCTTTGAACCATTCCTGTTACACTAGTTATAGATTCCGATGCTTCTCTTCAGGTTTACTGTATACCTCCGACCGTCTTATTGACGATGAAACACAGAACTTGCATCGGAATTAAATATAAAAGGCACAATGCCGACTTAAGTACAAGTAGTCTGACTGTTCCTACTGGCTATGTTTTGAACCATTCCTGTGACACTAGTTATAGATTCCGATGCTTCACTTCAGGTTTACTGTATCCATCAGACCTTTGTATTAACGATGAAACACAGATATTGCATCGGAATTAAATACAAAAGGCACAATGCCGACTTATGTACAAGAAGACTGACTCTTCCTATTGTCTATGGTTTGAACAGTTCCTGAGACACTAGTTACAGATTCCGATGCTTCACGTCAGGTTTACTGTATCCCTCTGACCTTCTTATTGACGATGAAACACAAAAATTGCATCGGAATCAAATGCAAAAGGCACAATGCCGACTCAAGTACAAGAAGACTGACTCTTCTTACTGACAATGCTTTGAACCATTCCTGTGACACTAGTTATAGATTCCGATGCCTCATTTCAGGTTTACTGAATCCCTTGGACCTTCTTATTGACGATGAAGCACAGAAATTGCATCGGAATTAAATACAAAAGGCACAATGCCGACTTAAGTACAAGTAGTCTGACTCTTCCTACTGGCTATGTTTTGAACCATTCCTGTGACACTAGTTATAGATTCCGATGCTTCACTTCAGGTTTACTGTAACCATCAGACCTTTTTATTAACGATGAAACACAGATATTGCATCGGAATTAAATTCAAAAGGCACAATGCCGACTTATGTACAAGAAGACTGACTCTTCCTACTGTCTTTGGTTTGAACCATTCCTGAGACACTAGTTACAGATTCCGATGCTTCACGTCAGGTTTACTGTATCCCTCTGACCTTCTTATTGACGATGAAACACAAAAATTGCATCGGAATCAAATGCAAAAGACACAATGCCGACTCAAGTACAAGAAGACTGACTCTTCTTACTGTCTATGATTTGAACCATTCCTGTGCCACTAGTTATAGATTCCGATGCTTCACCTCAGGTGTACTGTATCCCTTGGACCTTCTTATTGACGATGAAACACAGAAATTGAATCGGAATTAAATACAAAAGGCACAATGCCGACTTAAGTACAAGAAGACTGACTCTTTCTACTGTCTATGTTTTGAACCATTCCTGTGACACTACTTATAGATTCCGATGCTTCACTTCAGGTTTACTGTATACCTCTGATCTTCTTATTGACGATGAAACACCGAAATTGCATCGGAATTAAATACAAAAGGCACAATGCCGACTTAAGTACAAGAAGACTGACCCTTCTTACTGTCTATGTTTTGAACCATTCCTGTGACACTAGTTATAGATTCTGATGCTTCACTTCAGGTTTACTGTATCCATTTGACCTTCTTATTGACGATGAAACACAGAAATTGAATCGGAATTAAATACAAAAGGCACAATGCCGACTTAAGTACAAGAAGACTGACTCTTCCTACTGTCTATGTTTGAACCATTCCTGTGAAACTAGTTATAGATTCCGATGCTTCACTTCAGGTCTACTGTATCCCTCTGACCTTCTTATTGACGATGAAACACAAAATTGGCATCGGAAGTAAATAGAAAAGGCACAATGCCGATTTATGTACAAGAAGACTGACTCTTCTTACTGACTATGTTTTGAACCATTCCTGTGACACTACTTATAGATTACGATGCTTCACTTCAGGTTTACTGTATCTCTTGGACCTTCGTATTGACGATGAAACACAGAAATTGCATCGGAATTAAATACAAAAGGCACAATGCCGACATAAGTACAAGAAGTCTGACTCTTCTTACTTACTATTTTTTCAGCCATTCCTGTGACACTAGTTACAGATTCCGATGCTTCACTTTAGGTTTACTGTATCCCTTTGACCTTCATATTGACGATGAAACACAGAAATTGCATCGGAATTATATACAAAAGGCACAATGCCGACTTAAGTACAAGAAGACTGACTCTTTCTACTGCCTATGTTTTGAACCATTCCTGTGACACTACTTATAGATTCCGATGCTTCACTTCAGGTTTACTGTATCCATCTGACCCTCTTTTTGACGATGAAACACAGAAATTGCATCGGAATTAAATAGAAAAGGCTCAATGCCGACATAAATACAAGAAGACTGACTCTTCCGACTGTCTATGTTTTGAATCATTCCTGTGACACTAGTTATAGATTCCGATGCTTTACTTCAGGTTTACTGTATCCCTCTGACCTTCTTATAGACGATGAAACACAGAAATTGCATCGGAATTAAATACAAAAGGCACAATGCCTACTTAAGTACAAGAAGACTGACTCTTCCTACTGTCTATGTTTTGAACCAATCCTGTGACACTAGTTATGGATTGCGATGCTTCACTTCAGGTTTAGTGTATCCCTCTGACCTTCTTATTGACGATGAAACACAGAAATTGCATCGGAATTAAATAGAAAAGGCATAATGCTGACTTAAGTACAAGAAGACTGACTCTTCATACTATCTATCATTTGAACCATTCCTGTGACACTAATTATAGATTCCGATGCTTCACCTCAGGTGTACTGTATCCCTTGGACCTTCTTATTGACGATGAAACACAGAAATGGCATCGGAATTAAATACAAAAGGCACAATGCCGACTTAAGTACAAGTAGACTGACTCTTCTTACTGTCTATGTTTTGAACCATTCCTGTGACACTAGTTATAGATTCTGATGCTTCACTTCAGGTTTACTGTATCCATTTGACCTTCTTATTGACGATGAAACACAGAAATTGAATCGGAATTAAATACAAAAGGCACAATGCCGACTTAAGTACAAGAAGACTGACTCTTCCTACTGTCTATGGTTTGAACCAATCCTGTGACACTAGTTATAGATTCTGATGCTTCACTTCAGGTTTACTATAACCACGGTCCTTCTTATTGACGATGAAACACAGAAACTGCATCGGAATTAAATGCAAAAGGCACAATGCCGACTCATGTACATGAAGACTGACTCTTCCTACTGTCTATGACTTGAACCAGTCCTGTGACACTAGTTATAGATTACGTTGCTTCACTTCATGTTTACTGTATACCTCTGACCTTCTTATTGACGATGAAACACAGAAATTGCATCGGAATTGAATAGAAAAGGCACAATGCCGACTTAAGTACAAGAATTCTGACTCTTCTTACTGACTATGCTTTCAACCATTCCTGTGACTCTAGTTATAGATTCCGATGCCACACTTCAGGTTTACTGAATCCCTTGGACCTTCTTATTGACGATGAAACACAGAAATTGCATCGGAATTAAATCCAAAAGGCACAATGCCGACTTAAGTACAAGTAGTCTGACTCTTCCTACTGTCTATGATTTGAACCAATCCTGTGACACTAGTTATAGATTCTGATGCTTCACTTCAGGTTTACTGTAACCACGGACCTTCTTATTGACGACGAAACACAGAAATTGCATCGGAATTAAATGCAAAAGGCACAATGCCGACTCAAGTACATGAAGACTGACTCTTCCTACTGTCTATGATTTGAACCTGTCCTGTGCCACTAGTTATAGAATCCGTTGCTTCTCTTCAGGTTTACTGTATCCCTAGGACCTTCTTATTGACGACGAAACACAGAAATTGAATCGGAATTAAATAGAAAAGGCACAATGCCGACTTAAGTACAAGAAGACTGACTCATCCTACTGTCTATGCTTTGAACCATTCCTGTGATACTAGTTATAGATTCCGATGCTTCACTTCAGGTTTATTGTATCCCTCTGACCTTCTTATTGTCGATGAACCAAAGAAAGTGCAATCGGAATTAAATACAAAAGGCACAATGCCGACTTAAGTACAAGAATACTGATTCTTCTTACTGTCTATGTTTTGAACCATTTCTGTGACACTAGTTATAGATTCCGACGCTTCACTTCAGATTTACTGCATCCCTTGGACCTTCTTATTGACGACGAAACACAGAAATTGCGTCGGAATTAAATAGAAAAGGCACAATGCCGACTTAAGTACAAGAAAACTTACTCTTCCTACTTTCTATGCTTTGAACCATTCCTGTTACACTAGTTATAGATTCCGATGCTTCTCTTCACGTTTACTGTATACCTCCGACCGTCTTATTGACGATGAAACATAGAACTTGCATCGGAATTAAATAGAAAAGGCACAATGCCGACTTAAGTACAAGAATTCTGACCCTTCTTACTGACAATGCTTTGAACCAATCCTGTGACACTAGTTATAGATTCCGATGCCTCATTTCAGGTTTACTGAATCCCTTGGACCTTCTTATTGACGATGAAGCACAGAAATTGCATCGGAATTAAATACAAAAGGCACAATGCCGACTTAAGTACAAGTAGTCTGACTGTTCCTACTGGCTATGTTTTGAACCATTCCTGTGACACTAGTTATAGGTTCCGATGCTTCACTTCAGGTTTACTGTATCCATCAGACCTTTTTATTAACGATGAAACACAGATATTGCATCGGAATTAAATACAAAAGGCACAATGCCGACTTATGTACAAGAAGACTGACTCTTCCTATTGTCTATGGTTTGAACCATTCCTGAGACACTAGTTACAGATTCCGATGCTTCACGTCAGGTTTACTGTATCCCTCTAACCTTCTTATTGACGATGAAACACAAAAATTGCATCGGAATCAAATGCAAAAGGCACAATGCCGGCTCAAGTACAAGAAGACTGACTCTTCTTACTGTCTATGATTTGAACCATTCCTGTGCCACTAGTTATAGATTCCGATGCTTCACTTCAGGTGTACTGTATCCCTTGGACCTTCTTATTGTCGACGAAACACAGATATTACATCGGAATTAAATACAAAAGGCACAATGCCGATTAACTACAAGTAGACTGACTTTTCTTACTGTCTATGTTTTGAACCAATCCTGTGACACTAGTTAAGGATTCTGATGCTTCACTTAAGGTTTGCTGTATCCCTCTGACCTTCTTATTGACGATGAAACACAGAATTTGCATCGGACGTAAATAGAAAAGGCACAATGCGACTTAAGTACAAGAAGACTGACTCTTCCTACTGTCTATGTTTGAACCATTCCTGTGAAACTAGTTATAGATTCCGATGCCTCACTTCAGGTTTACTGTATCCCTCTGACCTTCTTATTGACGATGAAACACAAAATTGGCATCGGAAGTAAATAGAAAAGGCACAATGCCGATTTATGTACAAGAAGACTGACTCTTCTTACTGACTATGTTTTGAACCATTCCTGTGACACTACTTATAGATTACGATGCTTCACTTCAGGTTTACTGTATCTCTTGGACCTTCGTATTGACGATGAAACACAGAAATTGCATCGGAATTAAATACAAAAGGCACAATGCCGACTTCAGTACAAGAAGTCTGACTCTTCTTACTTACTATATTTTCAACCATTCCTGTGACACTAGTTACAGATTCCGATGCTTCACTTTAGGTTTACTGTATCCCTTTGACCTTCATATTGACGATGAAACACAGAAATTGCATCGGAATTAAATACAAAAGGCACAATGCCGACTTAAGTACAAGAAGACTGACTCTTTCTACTGTCTATGTTCTGAACCATTCCTGTGACACTACTTATAGATTCCGATGCTTCACTTCAGGTTTACTGTATCCATCTGACCCTCTTTTTGACGATGAAACACAGAAATTGCATCGCAATTAAATAGAAAAGGCACAATGCCGACTTAAATACAAGAAGACTGACTCTTCCGACTGTCTATGTTTTGAATCATTCCTGTGACACTAGTTATAGATTCCGATGCTTCACTTCAGGTTTACTGTATCCCTCTGACCTTCTTATAGACGATGAAACACAGAAATTGCATCGGAATTAAATACAAAAGGCACAATGCCGACTTAAGTACAAGAAGACTGACTCTTCCTACTGTCTATGTTTTGAACCAATCCTGTGACACTAGTTATGGATTGTGATGCTTCACTTCAGGTTTAGTGTATCCCTCTGACCTTCTTATTGACGATGAAACACAGAAATTGCTTCGGAATTAAATAGAAAAGGCATAATGCTGACTTAAGTACAAGAAGACTGACTCTTCTTACTGTCTATCATTTGAACCATTCCTGTGACACTAATTATAGATTCCGATGCTTCACCTCAGGTTTACTGTATCCCTCTGACCTTCTTATTGACGATGAAACACAAAAATTGCATCGGAATCAAATGCAAAAGGCACAATGCCGACTCAAGTACAAGAAGACCGACTCTTCTTACTGACTATGTTTTGAACCATTCCTGTGACACTAGTTATAGATTGCGATGCTTCACTTCAGGTTTACTGTATCCTTTGGACCTTCGTATTGACGATGAAACACAGAAATTGCATCGGAATTAAATACAAAAGGCACAATGCCGACATAAGTACAAGAAGACTGACTCTTCTTACTGACTATGTTTTGAACCATTCCTGTGACACTAGTTATAGACACCGATGCTTCACTTCAGGTTTACTGTATCCCTCTGACCATCTTATTGATGATGAAACACAGAAATTGCATCGGAATTAAATAGAAAAGGCACAATGCCGACTTAAGTACATGAAGACTGACTCTTCATACTGTCTATGTTTTGAACCGATCCTGTGATACTAGTTATAGCTTCCGATGTTTCACTTCAGGTTTACTGCATCCCTTGGACCTTCTTATTGACGATGAAACACAGAAATTACATCGGAATTAAATACAGAAGGCAAAATGCCGACTCAAGTACAAGAAGACTGACTCTTCCTACTGTCTATGTTTGCAGCATTCCTGTGACACTAGTTATAGATTCCGATGTTTCACTCCAGGTTTACTGTATCCCTCTGACGTTCTTATTGACGATGAAACACAGAAATTGCATCGGAATTAAATAGAAAAGCACAATGCTGACTTAAGTACAAGAAGACTGACTCATCTTACTGTCTATGATTTGAACCTTTCCTGTGACACTAGTTATAGATTCCGATGCTTCACTTCTGGTGTACTGTATCCCTCAGACTTTTTTATTGACGATGAAACACAGAAATTGCATCGGAATTAAATACAAAAAGCAGAATGCCGACTTAAGTACAAGTGGACTTACTCTTCTTACTGTCTATGTTTTAAACCATTCCAGTGACACTAGTTATAGATTTTGATGCTTCACTTCAGGTTTACTGTGTTCCTCTGACCTTCTTATTGACGACGAAACACAGAAATTGCATCGGAATTAAATAGAAAAGGCACAATGCTGACTTAAGTACAAGAAGACTGACTCATCCTACTGTCTATGCTTTGAACCATTCCTGTGACACTAGTTATAGATTCCGATGCTTCACTTCAGGTTTATTGTATCCCTCTGACCTTCTTATTGACGAGGAACCAAAGAAAGTGCAATCGGAATTAAATACAAAAGGCACAATGCCGACTTAAGTACAAGAAGACTGATTCTTCTTACTGTCTATGTTTTGAACCATTTCTGTGACACTAGTTATAGATTCCGACTCTTCAATTCAGATTTACTGCATCCCTTGGACCTTCTTATTGACGACGAAACACAGAAATTGCATCGGAATTAAATAGAAAAGGCACAACGCCGACTTAAGTACAAGAAAACTGACTCTTCCTACTTTCTATGCTTTGAACCATTCCTGTTACCCTAGTTATAGATTCCGATGATTCACTTCAGGTTTACTGTATACCTCCGACCGTCTTATTGACGATGAAACACAGAACTTGCATCGGAATTAAATATAAAAGGCACAATGCCGACTTAAGTACAAGAATTCTGACTCTTTTTACTAACAATGCTTTGAACCATTCCTGTGACACTAGTTATTGATTCCGATGCCTCATTTCAGTTTTACTGAATCCCTTGGACCTTCTTATTGACGATGAAGCACACTAATTGCATCGGAATTAAATACAAAAGGCACAATGCCGACTTAAGTACAAGTAGTCTGACTCTTCCTACTGGCTATGTTTTGAACCATTCCTGTGACACTAGTTATAGATTCCAATGCTTCACTTCAGGTTTACTGTATCCATCAGACCTTTTTATTAACGATGAAACACAGATATTGCATCGGAATTAAATTCAAAAGGCACAATGCCGACTTATGTACAAGAAGACTGACTCTTCCTACTGTCTTTGGTTTGAACCATTCCTGAGACACTAGTTACAGATTCCGATGCTTCACGTCAGGTTTACTGTATCCCTCTGACCTTCTTATTGACGATGAAACACAAAAATTGCATCGGAATCAAATGCAAAAGGCACAATGCCGACTGAAGTACAAGAAGACTGACTCTTCTTACTGTCTATGATTTGAACCATTCCTGTGCCACTAGTTATAGATTCCGATGCTTCACTTCTGGTGTACTGTATCCCTTGGACCTTCTTATTGACGATGAAACACAGAAATGGCATGGGAATTAAATACAAAAGGCACAATGCCGACTTAAGTACAAGTAGACTGACTCTTCTTACTGTCTATGTTTTGAACCATTCCTGTGACACTAGTTATAGATTCTGATGCTTCACTTCAGGTTTACTGTATCCATTTGACCTTCTTATTGACGATGAAACACAGAAATTGAATCGGAATTAAATACAAAAGGCACAATGCCGACTTAAGTACAAGAAGACTGACTCTTCCTACTGTCTATGATTTGAACCAATCCTGTGACACTAGTTATAGATTCTGATGCTTCACTTCAGGTTTACTATAACCACGGTCCTTCTTATTGACGATGAAACACAGAAACTGCATCGGAATTAAATGCAAAAGGCACAATGCCGGCTCATGTACATGAAGACTGACTCTTCCTACTGCCTATGATTTGAACCAGTCCTGTGACACTAGTTTTAGATTACGTTGCTTCACTTCATGTTTACTGTATACCTCTGACCTTCTTATTGACGATGAAACACAGAAATTGCATCGGAATTGAATAGAAAAGGCACAATGCCGACTTAAGTACAAGAATTCTGACTCTTCTTACTGACTATGCTTTCAACCATTCCTGTGACTCTAGTTATAGATTCCGATGCCACACTTCAGGTTTACTGAATCCCTTGGACCTTCTTATTGACGATGAAACACAGAAATTGCATCGGAATTAAATCCAAAAGGCACAATGCCGACTTAAGTACAAGTAGTCTGACTCTTCCTACTGTCTATGATTTGAACCAATCCTGTGACACTAGTTATAGATTCTGATGCTTCACTTCAGGTTTACTGTATCCATTTGACCTTCTTATTGACGATGAAACACAGAAATTGCATCGGAATTAAATGCAAAAGGCACAATGCCGACTTAAGTACAAGAAGACTGATTCTTCTTACTGTCTATGTTTTGAACCATTTCTGTGACACTAGTTATAGATTCCGACGCTTCACTTCAGTTTTACTGCATCCCTTGGACCTTCTTATTGACGACGAAACACAGAAATTGCATCGGAATTAAATAGAAAAGGCACAATGCCGACTTAAGTACAAGAAAACTGACTCTTCCTACTTTCTATGCTTTGAACCATTCCTGTTACACTAGTTATAGATTCCGATGCTTCTCTTCAGGTTTACTGTATACCTCCGACCGTCTTATTGACGATGAAACACATAACTAGCATCGGAATTAAATAGAAAAGGCACAATGCCGACTTAAGTACAAGAATTCTGACCCTTCTTACTGACAATGCTTTGAACCAATCCTGTGACAGTAGTTATAGATTCCGATGCCTCATTTCAGGTTTACTGAATCCCTTGGACCTTCTTATTGACGATGAAGCACAGAAATTGCATCGGAATTAAATACAAAAGGCACAATGCCGACTTAAGTACAAGTAGTCTGACTATTCCTACTGGCTATGTTTTGAACCATTCCTGTGACACTAGTTATAGGTTCCGATGCTTCACTTCAGGTTTACTGTATCCATCAGACCTTTTTATTAACGATGAAACACAGATATTGCATCGGAATTAAATACAAAAGGCACAATGCCGACTTATGTACAAGAAGACTGACTCTTCCTATTGTCTATGGTTTGAACCATTCCTGAGACACTAGTTACAGATTCCGATGCTTCACGTCAGGTTTACTGTATCCCTCTGACCTTCTTATTGACGATGAAACACAAAAATTGCATCGGAATCAAATGCAAAAGGCACAATGCCGACTCAAGTACAAGAAGACTGACTCCTCTTACTGTCTATGATTTGAACCATTCCTGTGCCACTAGTTATAGATTCCGATGCTTCCCTTAAGGTTTGCTGTATCCCTCTGACCTTCTTATTGACGATGAAACACAGAATTTGCATCGGATGTAAATAGAAAAGGCACAATGCGACTTAAGTACAAGAAGACTGACTCTTCCTACTGTCTATGTTTGAACCATTCCTGTGAAACTAGTTATAGATTCCGATGCCTCACTTCAGGTTTACTGTATCCCTCTGACCTTCTTATTGACGATGAAACACAAAATTGGCATCGGAAGTAAATAGAAAAGGCACAATGCCGATTTATGTACAAGAAGACTGACCCTTCTTACTGACTATGTTTTGAACCATTCCTGTGACACTACTTATAGATTACGATGCTTCACTTCAGGTTTACTGTATCTCTTGGACCTTCGTATTGACGATGAAACACAGAAATTGCATCGGAATTAAATACAAAAGGCACAATGCCGACTTAACTACAAGAAGTCTGACTCTTCTTACTTAGTATATTTTCAACCATTCCTGTGACACTAGTTACAGATTCCGATGCTTCACTTTAGGTTTACTGTATCCCTTTGACCTTCATATTGACGATGAAACACAGAAATTGCATCGGAATTAAATACAAAAGGCACAATGCCGACTTAAGTACAAGAAGACTGACTCTTTCTACTGTCTATGTTCTGAACCATTCCTGTGACACTACTTATAGATTCCGATGCTTCACTTCAGGTTTACTGTATCCATCTGACCCTCTTTTTGACGATGAAACACAGAAATTGCATCGCAATTAAATAGAAAAGGCACAATGCCGACTTAAATACAAGAAGACTGACTCTTCCGACTGTCTATGCTTTGAATCATTCCTGTGACACTAGTTATAGATTCCGATGCTTCACTTCAGGTTTACTGTATCCCTCTGACCTTCTTATAGACGATGAAACACAGAAAATGCATCGGAATTAAATACAAAAGGCACAATGCCGACTTAATTACAAGAAGACTGACTCTTCCTACTGTCTATGTTTTGAACCAATCCTGTGACACTAGTTATGGATTGTGATGCTTCACTTCAGGTTTAGTGTATCCCTCTGACCTTCTTATTGACGATGAAACACAGAAATTGCTTCGGAATTAAATAGAAAAGGCATAATGCTGACTTAAGTACAAGAAGACTGACTCTTCTTACTGTCTATCATTTGAACCATTCCTGTGACACTAATTATAGATTCCGATGCTTCACCTCAGGTGTACTGTATCCCTTGGACCTTGAAACACAAAATTGTCATCGGAAGTAAATAGAAAAGGCACAATGCCGATTTATGTACAAGAAGACTGACTCTTCTTACTGACTATGTTTTGAACCATTCCTGTGACACTACTTACAGATTACGATGCTTCACTTCAGGTTTACTGTATCTCTAGGACCTTCGTATTGACGATGAAACACAGAAATTGCATCGGAATTAAATACAAAAGGCACAATGCCAACTTAAGTACAAGAAGTCTGACTCTTCTTACTTACTATATTTTCAACCATTCCTGTGACACTAGTTACAGATTCCGATGCTTCACTTTAGGTTTACTGTATCCCTTTGACCTTCATATTGACGATGAAACACAGAAATTGCATCGGAATTAAATACAAAAGGCACAATGCCGACTTAAGTAAAAGAAGACTGACTCTTTCTACTGTCTATGTTTTGAACCATTCCTGTGACACTACTTATAGATTCCGATGCTTCACTTCAGGTTTACTGTATCCATCTGACCCTCTTTTTGACGATGAAACACAGAAATTGCATCGGAATTAAATAGAAAAGGCTCAATGCCGACTTAAATACAAGAAGACTGACTCTTCCGACTCTCTATGTTTTGAATCATTCCTGTGACACTAGTTATAGATTCCGATGCTTCACTTCAGGTTTACTGTATCCCTCTGACCTTCTTATAGACGATGAAACACAGAAATTGCATCGGAATTAAATACAAAAGGCACAATGCCGACTTAAGTACAAGAAGACTGACTCTTCCTACTGTCTATGTTTTGAACCAATCCTGTGACACTAGTTATGGATTGCGATGCTTCACTTCAGGTTTAGTGTATCCCTCTGACCTTCTTATTGACAACGAAACACAGAAATTGCATCGGAATTAAATAGAAAAGGCACAATGCTGACTTAAGTACAAGAATTCTGACTCTTCTTACTGACAATGCTTTGAACCATTCCTGTGACACTAGTTATAGATTCCGATGCCTCATTTCAGGTTTACTGAATCCCTTGGACCTTCTTATTGACGATGAAGCACAGAAATTGCATCGGAATTAAATACAAAAGGCACAATGCCGACTTAAGTACAAGTAGTCTGACTGTTCCTACTGGCTATGTTTTGAACCATTCCTGTGACACTAGTTATAGATTCCGATGCTTCACTTCAGGTTTACTGTATCCATCAGACCTTTTTATTAACGATGAAACACAGATATTGCATCGGAATTAAATACAAAAAGCACAATGCCGACTTATGTACAAGAAGACTGACTCTTCCTATTGTCTATGGTTTGAACAGTTCCTGAGACACTAGTTACAGATTCCGATGCTTCACGTCAGGTTTACTGTATCCCTCTGACCTTCTTATTGACGATGAAACACAAAAATTGCATCGGAATCAAATGCAAAAGGCACAATGCCGACTCAAGTACAAGAAGACTGACT
This sequence comes from Schistocerca piceifrons, assembly GCF_021461385.2. NCBI lineage: Eukaryota > Metazoa > Arthropoda > Insecta > Orthoptera > Acrididae > Schistocerca > Schistocerca piceifrons. Next base: position 405,640 of record NW_025728227.1, read on the forward strand.
CTTCTTACTGTCTATGTTTTGAACCATTCCTGTGCCACTAGTTATAGATTCTGATGCTTCACTTCAGGTGTACTGTATCCCTTGGACCTTCTTATTGACGATGAAACACAGATATTACATCGGAATTAAATACAAAAGGCACAATGCTGATTAACTACAAGTAGACTGACTTTTCTTGCTGTCTATGTTTTGAACCAATCCTGTGACACTAGTTAAGGATTCTGATGCTTCACTTAAGGTTTGCTGTATCCCTCTGACCTTCTTATTGACGATGAAACACAGAATTTGCATCGGATGTAAATAGAAAAGGCACAGTGCAACTTAAGTACAAGAAGACTGACTCTTCCTACTGTCTATGTTTGAACCATTCCTGTGAAACTAGTTATAGATTCCGATGCCTCACTTCAGGTTTACTGTATCCCTCTGACTTTCTTATTGACGATGAAACACAAAATTGGCATCGGAAGTAAATAGACAAGGCACATTGCCGATTTATGTACAAGAAGACTGACTCTTCTTACTGACTATGTTTTGAACCATTCCTGTGACACTACTTATAGATTACGATGCTTCACTTCAGGTTTACTGTATCTCTTGGTCCCTCGTATTGACGATGAAACACAGAAATTGCATCGGAATTAAATACATAAGGCACAATGCCGACTTAAGTACAAGAAGTCTGACTCTTCTTACTTACTATATTTTCAACCATTCCTGTGACACTAGTTACAGATTCCGATGCTTACCTTTAGGTTTACTGTATCCCTTTGACCTTCATATTGACGATGAAACACAGAAATTGCATCGGAATTAAATACAAAAGGCACAATGCCGACTTAAGTACAAGAAGACTGACTCTTTCTACTGTCTATGTTTTGAACCATTCCTGTGACACTACTTATAGATTCCGATGCTTCACTTCAGGTTTACTGTATCCATCTGACCCTCTTTTTGACGATGAAACACAGAAATTGCATCGGAATTAAATAGAAAAGGCACAATGCCGACTTAAAAACAAGAAGACTGACTCTTCCGACTGTCTATGCTTTGAATCATTCCTGTGACACTAGTTATAGATTCCGATGCTTCACTTCAGGTTTACTGTATCCCTCTGACCTTCTTATAGACGATGAAACACAGAAATTGCATCGGAATTAAATACAAAAGGCACAATGCCGACTTAAGTACAAGAAGACTGACTCTTCCTACTGTCTATGTTTTGAACCAATCCTGTGACACTAGTTATGGATTGCGATGCTTCACTTCAGGTTTAGTGTATCCCTCTGACCTTCTTATTGACGATGAAACACAGAAATTGCATCGGAATTAAATAGAAAAGGCATAATGCTGACTTAAGTACAAGAAGACTGACCCTTCTTACTGTCTATCATTTGAACCATTCCTGTGACACTAATTATAGATTCCGATGCTTCACCTCAGGTGTACTGTATCCCTTGGACCTTCTTATTGACGATGAAACACAGAACTTGCATCGGAATTAAATAGAAAAGGCACAATGCCGACTTAAGTACATGAAGACTGACTCTTCATACTGTCTATGTTTTGATTCGATCCTGTGATACTAGTTATAGCTTCCGATGTTTCACTTCAGGTTTACAGCATCCCTTGGACCTTCTTATTGACGATGAAACACAGAAATTACATCGGAATTAAATACAGAAGGCAAAATGCCGACTCAAGTACAAGAAGACTGACTCTTCCTACTGTCTATGTATGAAGCATTCCTGTGACACTAGTTATAGATTCCGATGTTTCACTCCAGGTTTACTGTATCCCTCTGACGTTTTTATTGACGATGAAACACAGAAATTGCATCGGAATTAAATAGAAAAGCACAATGCTGACTTAAGTACAAGAAGACTGACTCATCTTACTGTCTATGATTTGAACCTTTCCTGTGACACTAGTTATAGATTCCGATGCTTCACTTCAGGTGTACTGTATCCCTTGGACTTTTTTATTGACGATGAAACACAGAAATTGCATCGGAATTAAATACAAAAAGCACAATGCCGACTTAAGTACAAGTGGACTTACTCTTCTTACTGTCTATGTTTTAAACCATTCCAGTGACACTAGTTATAGATTTTGATGCTTCACTTCAGGTTTACTGTGTCCCTCTGACCTTCTTATTGACGACGAAACACAGAAATTGCATCGGAATTAAATACAAAGCGCACAATGCCGACTTAAGTACAAGAAGACTGACTCTTCTGACTGACACTGTTTTGAACCATTCCTGTGACACTAATTATAGAATCCGATGCTTCTCTTCAGGTTTACTGTATCCCTAGGATCTTCGTATTGACGACGAAACACAGAAATTGCATCGGAATTAAATAGAAAAGGCACAATGCTGACTTAAGTACAAGAAGACTGACTCATCCTACTGTCTATGCTTTGAACCATTCCTGTGACACTAGTTATAGATTCCGATGCTTCACTTCAGGTTTATTGTATCCCTCTGACCTTCGTATTGACGATGAACCAAAGAAAGTGCAATCGGAATTAAATACAAAAGGCACAATGCCGACTTAAGTACAAGAAGACTGATTCTTCTTACTGTCTATGTTTTGAACCATTTCTGTGACACTGGTTATAGATTCCGACGCTTCACTTCAGATTTACTGCATCCCTTGGACCTTCTTATTGACGACGAAACACAGAAATTGCATCGGAATTAAATAGAAAAGGCACAACGCCGACTTAAGTACAAGAAAACTGACTCTTCCTACTTTCTATGCTTTGAACCATTCCTGTTACACTAGTTATAGATTCCGAAGCTTCACTTCAGGTTTACTGTATACCTCCGACCGTCCTATTGACGATGAAACACAGAACTTGCATCGGAATTAAATAGAAAAGGCACAATGCCGACTTAAGTACAAGAATTCTGACTCTTCTTACTGACAATGCTTTGAACCATTCCTGTGACACTAGTTATAGATTCCGATGCCTGATTTCAGGTTTACTGAATCCCTTGGACCTTCTTATTGACGATGAAGCACAGAAATTGCATCGGAATTAAATACAAAAGGCACAATGCCGACTTAAGTACAAGTAGTCTGACTCTTCCTACTGGCTATGTTTTGAACCATTCCTGTGACACTAGTTATAGATTCCGATGCTTCACTTCAGGTTTACTGTATCCATCAGACCTTTTTATTAACGATGAAACACAGATATTGCATCGGAATTAAATTCAAAAGGCACAATGCCGACTTATGTACAAGAAGACTGACTCTTCCTACTGTCTTTGGTTTGAACCATTCCTGAGACACTAGTTACAGTATCCGATGCTTCACGTCAGGTTTACTGTATCCCTCTGACCTTCTTATTGACGATGAAACACAAAAATTGCATCGGAATCAAATGCAAAAGGCACAATGCCGACTCAAGTACAAGAATACCGACTCTTCTTACTGTCTATGATTTGAACCATTCCTGTGCCACTAGTTATAGATTCCGATGCTTCACCTCAGGTGTACTGTATCCCTTGGACCTTCTTATTGACGATGAAACACAGATATTACATCGGAATTAAATACAAAAGGCACAATGAAGATTAACTACAAGTAGACTGACTTCTCTTACTGTCTATGTTTTAAACCAATCCTGTGACACTAGTTAAGGATTCTGATGCTTCATTTAAGGTTTGCTGTATCCCTCTGACCTTCTTATTGGCGATGAAACACAGAATTTGCATCGGATGTAAATAGAAAAGGCACAATGCGACGTAAGTACAAGAAGACTGACTCTTCCTACTGTCTATGTTTGAACCATTCCTGTGAAACTAGTTATAGATTCCGATGCTTCACTTCAGGTTTACTGTATCCCTCTGACCTTCTTATTGACGATGAAACACAAAATTGTCATCGGAAGTAAATAGAAAAGGCACAATGCCGATTTATGTACAAGAAGACTGACTCTTCTTACTGACTATGTTTTGAACCATTCCTGTGACACTACTTATAGATTACGATGCTTCACTTCAGGTTTACTGTATCTCTTGGACCTTCGTATTGACGATGAAACACAGAAATTGCATCGGAATTAAATACAAAAGGCACAATGCCGACATAAGTACAAGAAGTCTGACTCTTCTTACTTACTATATTTTCAACCATTCCTGTGACACTAGTTACAGATTCCGATGCTTCACTTTAGGTTTACTGTATCCCTTTGACCTTCATATTGACAATGAAACACAGAAATTGCATCGGAATTAAATACAAAAGGCACAATGCCGACTTAAGTACAAGAAGACTGACTCTTTCTACTGTCTATGTTTTGAACCATTCCTGTGACACTACTTATAGATCCCGATGCTTCACTTCAGGTTTACTGTATCCATCTGACCCTCTTTTTGACGATAAAACACAGAAATTGCATCGGAATTAAATAGAAAAGGCTCAATGCCGACTTAAATACAAGAAGACTGACTCTTCCGACTGTCTATGTTTTGAATCATTCCTGTGACACTAGTTTTAGATTCCGATGCTTCACTTCAGGTTTACTGTATCCCTCTGACCTTCTTATAGACGATGAAACACAGAAATTGCATCGGAATTAAATACAAAAGGCACAATGCCGACTTAAGTACAAGAAGACTGACTCTTCCTACTGTCTATGTTTTGAACCAATCCTGTGACACTAGTTATGGATTGCGATGCTTCACTTCAGGTTTAGTGTATCCCTCTGACCTTCTTATTGACGATGAAACACAGAAATTGCATCGGAATTAAATAGAAAAGGCATAATGCTGACTTAAGTACAAGAAGACTGACTCTTCTTACTGTCTATCATTTGAACCATTCCTGTGACACTAGTTATAGATTCCGATGCTTCACCTCAGGTGTACTGTATCCCTTGGACCTTCTTATTGACGATGAAACACAGAAATGGCATCGGAATTAAATACAAAAGGCACAATGCCGACTTAAGTACAAGTAGACTGACTCTTCTTACTGTCTGTGTTTTGAACCATTCCTGTGACACTAGTTATAGATTCTGATGCTTCACTTCAGGTTTACTGTATCCATTTGACCTTCTTATTGACGATGAAACACAGAAATTGAATCGGAATTAAATACAAAAGGCACAATGCCGACTTAAGTACAAGAAGACTGACTCTTCCTACTGTCTATGATTTGATCCAATCCTGTGACACTACTTATAGATTCTGATGCTTCACTTCAGGTTTACTGTAACCACGGTCCATCTTATTGACGATGAAACACAGAAATTGCATCGGAATTAAATGCAAAAGGCACAATGCCGACTCAAGTACATGAAGACTGACTCTTCCTACTGTCTATGATTTGAACCAGTCCTGTGACACTAGTTATAGATTACGTTGCTTCACTTCATGTTTACTGTATACCTCTGACCTTCTTATTGACGATGAAACACAGAAATTGCATCGGAATTGAATAGAAAAGGCACAATGCCGACCTAAGTACAAGAATTCTGACTCTTCTTACTGACTATGCTTTCAACCATTCCTGTGACTCTAGTTATAGATTCCGATGCCACACTTCAGGTTTACTGAATCCCTTGGACCTTCTTATTGACGATGAAACACAGAAATTGCATCGGAATTAAATCCAAAAGGCACAATGCCGACTTAAGTACAAGTAGTCTGACTCTTCCTACTGGCTATGTTTTGAACCATTCCTGTGACACTAGTTATAGATTCCGATGCTTCACTTCAGGTTTACTGTATCCATCAGACCTTCTTATTAACGATGAAACACAGATATTGCATCGGAATTAAATACAAAAAGCACAATGCCGACTTAAGTACAAGAAGACTGACTCTTCCTACTGTCTATGTTTTGAATAATTCCTGTGACACTAGTTATAGATTCCGATGCTTCATGTCAGGTTTACTGTATCCCTCTGACCTTCTTATTGACGATGAAACACAGAAATTGCATCGGAATCAAATGCAAAAGGCACAATGCCGACTCAAGTACAAGAAGACTGACTCTTCCTACTGTCTATGATTTGAACCATTCCTGTGACACTAGTTAAAGATTCCGATGCTTCACTTCAGGTTTACTGTATCCCTTGGACCTTGTTATTGACGATGAAACACAGATATTACATCGGAATTAAATACAAAAGGCACAATGCCGTTTAACTACAAGTAGCCTGACTTTTCTTACTGTCTATGTTTTGAACCAATCCTGTGACACTAGTTATGGATTCTGATGCTTCACTTAAGGTTTACTGTATCCCTCTGACCTTCTTATTGGCGATGAAACACAGAATTTGCTCCGGAAGTACATAGAAAAGGCACAATGCGACTTAAGTACAAGAAGACTGAGTATTCCTACTGTCTAAGTATGAACCATTCCTGTGGCACTAGTTATAGATTCCGATGCTTCACTTCAGGTTTAGTGTATCACTCTGACCTTCTTATTGACGATGAAACACTGAAATTGCATCGGAATTAAACACAAAAGGCACAATGCCGACTTAAGTACAAGAAGACTGACTCTTCCAACTGTCTATGTTTTGAACCATTCCTGTGACACTAGTTATAGATTACGATGCTTCACTTCAGGTTTACTGTATCCCTCTGACCTTCTTATTGACGATGAAACACAGAAATTGCATCGGAATTAAATAGAAAAGGCATAATGCTGACTTAAGTACAAGAAAACTGACTCTTCTTACTGTCTATGTTTTGAACCATTCCTGTGACACTAGTTATAGATTCCGATGCCTCACTTCAGGTTTACTGTATACCTCTGATCTTCTTATTGACGACGAAACACAGAAATTGCATCGGAATTAAATAGAAAAGGTACAATGCCGACTTACGTACAAGAAGACTGACTCTTCTTACTGTCTATGTTTTGACCATTTCTGTGACACTAATTATAGATTCCGATGTTTCACTTCAGGTTTACTGTATCCCTCTGACCTTCCTATTGAAGATTAAACACAGAAATTGCATCGGAATTAATTAGAAAAGGCACAATGCCGACTTAAGTACAAAAAGACTGACTCTTCTTACTGTCTACGTTTTGACCATTCCTGTGACACTAATTATAGATTCCGATGTTTCACTTCAGGTTTACTGTATCCCTCTGACCTTCCTATTGAAGATGAAACACAGAAATTGCATCGGAATAAAATAGAAAAGGCACAGTGCCGACTTATGTAAAAGAAGACTGACTCGTCTTAATGTCTATATTTGAACTATTCCTGTGACACTAGTTATAGATTCCGATGCTTCACTTCAGGTTTACTGTATCCCTTTGACCTTCTTATTGACGATGAAACACAGAAACTCCAATCGGAATTAAATACAAATAGCACAATGCCGACTTAAGTACAAGAAGACTGATTCTTCTTACTGTCTATGTTTTGAACCTTTCCTGTGACACTAGTTATAGATTCCGATGCTTCTCTTCAGATTTACTGTATCCCTTGGACCTTCGTATTGACGATGAAACACAGCAATTGCATCGGAATTAAATACAAAATGCACAATGCCGACTTAAGTACAAGAAGACTGAGTCTTCTTACTGACTATGTTTTGAACCATTCCTGTGACACTAGTTATAGACACCGATGCTTCACTTCAGGTTTACTGTATCCCTCTGACCTTCTTATTGATGATGAAACACAGAAATTGCATCGGAATTAAATAGAAAAGGCACAATGCCGACTTAAGTACATGAAGACTGACTCTTCATACTGTCTATGTTTTGAACCGATTCTGTGATACTAGTTATAGCTTCCGATGCTTCACTTCAGGTTTACTGCATCCCTTGGACCTTCTCATTGACGATGAAACACAGAAATTACATCGGAATTAAATACAGAAGGCCAAATGCCGACTCAAGTACAAGAAGACTGACTCTTCCTACTGACTATGCTTTGAAGCATTCCTGTGACACTAGTTATAGATTCCGATGTTTCACTCCAGGTTTACTGTATCCCTCTGACGTTCTTATTGACGATGAAACACAGAAATTGCATCGGAATTAAATAGAAAAAGCACAATGCTGACTTACGTACAAGAAGACTGACTCATCTTACTGTCTATGATTTGAACCTTTCCTGTGACACTAGTTATAGATTCCGATGCTTCACTTCAGGTGTACTGTATCCCTTGGACTTTCTTATTGACGATGAAACACAGATTTTGCATCTGAATTAAATACAAAAGGCACAATGCCGACTTAAGTACAAGTGGACTTACTCTTATAACTGTCTATGTTTTGAACCATTCCAGTGACACTAGTTATAGATTTTGATGCTTCACTTCAGGTTTACTGTGTCCCTCTGACCTTCTTATTGACGATGAAACACAAAAATTGCATCGGAATCAAATGCAAAAGGCACAATGCCGACTCAAGTACAAGAAGACTGGCTCTTCTTACTGTCTATGATTTGAACCATTCCTGTGACACTAGTTATAGATTCCGATGCTTCACTTCAGGTGTACTGTATCCCTTGGACCTTCTTATTGACGATGAAACACAGATATTACATCGGAATTAAATACAAAGGGCACAATGCTGATTAACTACAAGTAGACTGACTTTTCTTACTGACTATGTTTTGAACCATTGCTGTGACACTAGTTATAGATTACGATGCATCACTTCAGGTTTACTGTATCCCTAGGACCTTCGTATTGACGATGAAACACAGAAATTGCATCGGAATTAAATACAAAAGGCACAATGCCGACTTAAGTACAAGAAGTCTGACTCTTCTTACTTACTATAGTTTGAACCATTCCTGTGACACTAGTTACAGATTCCGATGCCTCACTTTAGGTTTACTGTATCCCTTGGACCTTCATATTGACGATGAAACACAGAAATTGCATCGGAATTAAATACAAAAGGCACAATGCCGACTTAAGTACAAGAAGACTGACTCTTTCTACTGTCTATGTTTTGAACCATTCCTGTGACACTAGTTATAGATTCCGATGCTTCACTTCAGGTTTACTGTATCCATCTGACCCACTTATTGACGATGAAATACAGAGATTGCATCGGAATTAAATAGAAAAGGCACAATGCCGACTTAAGTACAAGAAGACTGACTCTTCCTACTGTTTATGTTTTGAACCAATCCTGTGACACTAGTTATGGATTCCGATGCTTAACTTCAGGTTTAGTGTATCCCCCTGACCTTCTTATTGACGATGAAACACAGAAATTGCATCGGAATTAAATAGAAAAGGCATAAGGCTGACTTAAGTACAAGAAGACTGACTCTTCTTACAGTCTATCATTTGAACCATTCCTGTGACACTAATTATAGATTCCGATGCTTCACTTCAGGTGTACTGTATCCCTTGGACCTTCTTATTGGCGATGAAACACAGAAATGGCATCGGAATTATATAGAAAAGGCACAATGCATACTTAAGTACAAGTAACCTGACTCTTCTTACTGTCTATGTTTTGAACCATCCCTGTGACACTAGTTATAGATTCTGATGCTACACTTCAGGTTCACTGTATCCATTTGACCTTCTTATTGACAATGAAACATAGAAATTGCATCGGAATTAAATACAAAAGGCACAATGCCGACTTAAGTACAAGAAGACTGACTCTTCCTACTGTCTATGATTTGAACCAATCCTGTGACACTAGTTATAGATTCCGATGCTTCACTTCAGGTTTACTGTACCCTCTGTCCTTCTTATTGACGAGGAAACACAGAAATTGCATCGGAATTAAATACAAAAGGCACCATGCCGACTTAAGTACAAGAAGTGTGACTCTTCTTACTTACTATACTTTGAACCATTCCTGTGACACTAGTTACAGATTCCGATGCTTCACTTCAGGTTTACTGTATCCCCTGACCTTCTTATTGACGATGAAACACAGAATTTGCATCGGAATCAAATGCAAAAGGCACAATGCCGACTTAAGTACAAGAAGACTGACTCTTTCTACTGTCTATGTTTTGAACCTTTCCTATGACACTAGTTATAGATTCCGATGCTTCACTTCAGGTTTACTGTATCCCCCTGACCTTCTTATTGACGACGAAACACAGAAATAGCTTCGGAATTAAATACAAAAGGCACAATGCCGACGTAAGTACAAGAAGTGTGACTCTTCTTACTTACTATATTTTGAACCATTCCTGTGACACTAGTTACAGATTCCGATGCTTCACTTCAGGTTTATTGTATCCCCTGACCGTCTTATTGACGATGAAACACAGAATTTGCATCGGAATCAAATGCAAAAGGCACAATGCCGACTTAAGTACAAGAAGACTGACTCTTCTTACTGTCTATCATTTGAACCATTCCTGTGACACTAATTATAGATTCCGATGCTTCACTTCAGATTTACTGTATCCATCAGACCTTCTTATTAACGATGAAACACGGATATTGCATCGGAATTAAATACAAAAGGCACAATGCCGACTTAAGTACAAGAAGACTGACCCTTCCTACTGTCTATGTTTTGAACCATTCCTGTGGCACTAGTTAAAGATTTCGATGCTTCACTTCAGGAGTACTGTATCCCTTGGACCTTCTTATTGAAGATGAAACACAGATATTACATCGGAATTAAATACAAAAGGCACAATGCCGATTAACTACAAGTAGACTGACTTTTCTTACTGTCTATGTTTTGAACCAATCCTGTGACACTAGTTATGGATTCTGATGCTTCACTTAAGGTTTACTGGATCCCTCTGACCATCTTATTGACGATGAAACACAGAATTTGCATCGGAAATACATAGAAAAGGCACAATGCGACTTAAGTACAAGAAGACTGACTATTCGTACTGTCTATGTATGAACCATTCCTGTGACACTAGTTATAGATTCCGATGCTTCACTACAGGTTTACTGTATCCCTCTGACCTTCTTATAGATAATGAAACACAAAATTTGCATCGGAAGTAAATAGAAAAGGCACAATGCTGACTTAAGTACTAGAAGACTGACTCTTCTTACTGACTATGTTTTGAACTATTCCTGTGACACCATTTATAGATTACGATGCTTCACTTCAGGTTTACTGTATATGAAACACAGAAAGTGCATCGGAATTAAATACAAAAGGCACAATGCCGACTTAAGTACAAGTAGTCTGACTCTTCTTACTTACTATATTTTGAACCATTCCTGTGACACTAGTTACAGATTCCGATGCTTCACTTTAGGTTTACTGTATCTCTTGGACCTTCATATGGACGATGAAACACAGAAATTGCATCGGAATTAAATACAGAAGGCACAATGCCGACTTAAGTACAAGAAGATTGACTCTTCCTACTGTCTATGTTTTGAACCATTCCTGTGACACTAGTTATGGATTCCGATGCTTCACTTAAGGTTTAGTGTATCCCTGTGACCTTCATATTTACGATGAAACACAGAAATTGCATCGGAATGAAATTGAAAAGGCATAATGCCGACTTAAGGTCAAGAGGACTGAGTCTTCCTACTGTCTATGATTTTAACCAATCCTGTGACACTAGTTATAAATTCCGATGCTTCACTTCAGGTTTACTGTATCCCTCTGACCTTCTTATTGACGATGAAACACAGAAATTGAATCGGAATTAAATGCAAAATGCACAATGCCGACTCAAGTACAAGAGGACTGACTCTTCCTACTGTCTATGATTTGAACCACACCTGTGACACTAGTTATAGATTCCGATGGTTCACTTCATGTTTACTGTATACCTCTGACCTTCTTATTGACGATGAAACACAGAAATTGCATCGGAATTTAATAGAAAGGGCACACTGCAGACTTAAGTACAAGAAGACTGACTCTTCTTACTGTTTATGATTTGAACCATTCCTGTGACACTAGTTATAGATTCCGATGCTTCACTTCAGGTGTACTGTATCCCTTGGACCTTCTTATTGACGATGAAACACAGAAATTGCACAGGAATTAAATACAAAAGGCACAATGCCGACTTAAGTACAAGTAGTCTGACTCATCCTACTGTCTATGGTTTTAACCATTCCTGTGACACTAGTTATACATTCCGATGCTTCAATTCAGGTTCACTGTATCTATCTGACCTTCTTATTTACGATGAAACACAGAAATTGCATCGGAATTAAGTACAAAAGGCACAATGCCCACTTAAGTACAAGAAGACTGACTCTTCCTACTGTCATTGTTTTGAACCATTCCAGTGACACTAGTTATAAATTCCGATGCTTCACGTCAGGTTTACTGTATCCCTCTGACCTTCTTATTGACGATGAAACACAGAAATTGCATCGGAATCAAATGCAAAAGGCACAATGCCGACTCAAGTACAAGAAGACTGACTCTTCCTACTGTCTATGATTTGAACCATTCCTGTGACACGAGTTATAGATTCTGATGCTTTACTTCAGGTTGACTGTATCCCTCTGACCTTCTTATTGACGATGAAAGACAGAAATTGCATTGGAATTAAATGGAAAGGGCACAATGCGACTTAAGTACAAGAAGACAGACTATTCCTACTGTCTATGTTTGAACCATTCCTGTGACGCTAGTTATAGATTCCGATGCTTCACTTCAGGTATACTGTAACCCTCTGACCTTCTTATTGACGATGAAACACAAAATTTGCATCGGAAGTAAATAGAAAAGGCACAATGCCGACTTAAGTACAAGAAGACTAACTCTTCTTACTGACTATGTTTTGAACCATTCCTGTGACACTAGTTATAGATTCCGCTGCTTCACTTCAGGTTTACTGTATCCATCTGACCTTCTTATTATCGATGAAACACAGATATTGCATCGGAATTAAATACAAAAGGCACAATGCCGACTTAAGTACTAGTAGACTGACTCTTCTTACTGTCTGTGTTTTGAACCATTCCTGTGACACTAGTTATAAATTCTGATGCTTCACTTCAGGTTTACTGTATCCATTTGACCTTCTTATTGACGATGAAACACAGAAATTGAATCGGAATTAAATACAAAAGGCACAATGCCGACTTAAGTACAAGAAGACTGACTCTTCCTACTGTCTATGATTTGATCCAATCCTGTGACACTACTTATAGATTCTGATGCTTCACTTCAGGTTTACTGTAACCACGGTCCATCTTATTGACGATGAAACACAGAAATTGCATCGGAATTAAATGCAAAAGGCACAATGCCGACTCAAGTACATGAAGACTGACTCTTCCTACTGTCTATGATTTGAACCAGTCCTGTGACACTAGTTATAGATTACGTTGCTTCACTTCATGTTTACTGTATACCTCTGACCTTCTTATTGACGATGAAACACAGAAATTGCATCGGAATTGAATAGAAAAGGCACAATGCCGACTTAAGTACAAGAATTCTGACTCTTCTTACTGACTATGCTTTCAACCATTCCTGTGACTCTAGTTATAGATTCCGATGCCACACTTCAGGTTTACTGAATCCCTTGGACCTTCTTATTGACGATGAAACACAGAAATTGCATCGGAATTAAATCCAAAAGGCACAATGCCGACTTAAGTACAAGTAGTCTGACTCTTCCTACTGGCTATGTTTTGAACCATTCCTGTGACACTAGTTATAGATTCCGATGCTTCACTTCAGGTTTACTGTATCCATCAGACCTTCTTATTAACGATGAAACACAGATATTGCATCGGAATTAAATACAAAAAGCACAATGCCGACTTAAGTACAAGAAGACTGACTCTTCCTACTGTCTATGTTTTGAATAATTCCTGTGACACTAGTTATAGATTCCGATGCTTCATGTCAGGTTTACTGTATCCCTCTGACCTTCTTATTGACGATGAAACACAGAAATTGCATCGGAATCAAATGCAAAAGGCACAATGCCGACTCAAGTACAAGAAGACTGACTCTTCCTACTGTCTATGATTTGAACCATTCCTGTGACACTAGTTAAAGATTCCGATGCTTCACTTCAGGTTTACTGTATCCCTTGGACCTAGTTATTGACGATGAAACACAGATATTACATCGGAATTAAATACAAAAGGCACAATGCCGTTTAACTACAAGTAGCCTGACTTTTCTTACTGTCTATGTTTTGAACCAATCCTGTGACACTAGTTATGGATTCTGATGCTTCACTTAAGGTTTACTGTATCCCTCTGACCTTCTTATTGGCGATGAAACACAGAATTTGCTCCGGAAGTACATAGAAAAGGCACAATGCGACTTAAGTACAAGAAGACTGAGTATTCCTACTGTCTAAGTATGAACCATTCCTGTGGCACTAGTTATAGATTCCGATGCTTCACTTCAGGTTTAGTGTATCACTCTGACCTTCTTATTGACGATGAAACACTGAAATTGCATCGGAATTAAACACAAAAGGCACAATGCCGACTTAAGTACAAGAAGACTGACTCTTCCAACTGTCTATGTTTTGAACCATTCCTGTGACAGTAGTTATAGATTACGATGCTTCACTTCAGGTTTACTGTATCCCTCTGACCTTCTTATTGACGATGAAACACAGAAATTGCATCGGAATTAAATAGAAAAGGCATAATGCTGACTTAAGTACAAGAAAACTGACTCTTCTTACTGTCTATGTTTTGAACCATTCCTGTGACACTAGTTATAGATTCCGATGCCTCACTTCAGGTTTACTGTATACCTCTGATCTTCTTATTGACGACGAAACACAGAAATTGCATCGGAATTAAATAGAAAAGGTACAATGCCGACTTACGTACAAGAAGACTGACTCTTCTTACTGTCTATGTTTTGACCATTTCTGTGACACTAATTATAGATTCCGATGTTTCACTTCAGGTTTACTGTATCCCTCTGACCTTCCTATTGAAGATTAAACACAGAAATTGCATCGGAATTAATTAGAAAAGGCACAATGCCGACTTAAGTACAAAAAGACTGACTCTTCTTACTGTCTACGTTTTGACCATTCCTGTGACACTAATTATAGATTCCGATGTTTCACTTCAGGTTTACTGTATCCCTCTGACCTTCCTATTGAAGATGAAACACAGAAATTGCATCGGAATAAAATAGAAAAGGCACAGTGCCGACTTATGTAAAAGAAGACTGACTCGTCTTAATGTCTATATTTGAACTATTCCTGTGACACTAGTTATAGATTCCGATGCTTCACTTCAGGTTTACTGTATCCCTTTGACCTTCTTATTGACGATGAAACACAGAAACTCCAATCGGAATTAAATACAAATAGCACAATGCCGACTTAAGTACAAGAAGACTGATTCTTCTTACTGTCTATGTTTTGAACCTTTCCTATGACACTAGTTATAGATTCCGATGCTTCTCTTCAGATTTACTGTATCCCTTGGACCTTCGTATTGACGATGAAACACAGCAATTGCATCGGAATTAAATACAAAATGCACAATGCCGACTTAAGTACAAGAAGACTGAGTCTTCTTACTGACTATGTTTTGAACCATTCCTGTGACACTAGTTATAGACACCGATGCTTCACTTCAGGTTTACTGTATCCCTCTGACCTTCTTATTGATGATGAAACACAGAAATTGCATCGGAATTAAATAGAAAAGGCACAATGCCGACTTAAGTACATGAAGACTGACTCTTCATACTGTCTATGTTTTGAACCGATTCTGTGATACTAGTTATAGCTTCCGATGCTTCACTTCAGGTTTACTGCATCCCTTGGACCTTCTCATTGACGATGAAACACAGAAATTACATCGGAATTAAATACAGAAGGCCAAATGCCGACTCAAGTACAAGAAGACTGACTCTTCCTACTGTCTATGCTTTGAAGCATTCCTGTGACACTAGTTATAGATTCCGATGTTTCACTCCAGGTTTACTGTATCCCTCTGACGTTCTTATTGACGATGAAACACAGAAATTGCATCGGAATTAAATAGAAAAAGCACAATGCTGACTTACGTACAAGAAGACTGACTCATCTTACTGTCTATGATTTGAACCTTTCCTGTGACACTAGTTATAGATTCCGATGCTTCACTTCAGGTGTACTGTATCCCTTGGACTTTCTTATTGACGATGAAACACAGATTTTGCATCTGAATTAAATACAAAAGGCACAATGCCGACTTAAGTACAAGTGGACTTACTCTTATAACTGTCTATGTTTTGAACCATTCCAGTGACACTAGTTATAGATTTTGATGCTTCACTTCAGGTTTACTGTGTCCCTCTGACCTTCTTATTGACGATGAAACACAAAAATTGCATCGGAATCAAATGCAAAAGGCACAATGCCGACTCAAGTACAAGAAAACTGGCTCTTCTTACTGTCTATGATTTGAACCATTCCTGTGACACTAGTTATAGATTCCGATGCTTCACTTCAGGTGTACTGTATCCCTTGGACCTTCTTATTGACGATGAAACACAGATATTACATCGGAATTAAATACAAAGGGCACAATGCTGATTAACTACAAGTAGACTGACTTTTCTTACTGACTATGTTTTGAACCATTGCTGTGACACTAGTTATAGATTACGATGCATCACTTCAGGTTTACTGTATCCCTTGGACCTTCGTATTGACGATGAAACACAGAAATTGCATCGGAATTTGATACAAAAGGCACAATGCCGACTTAAGTACAAGAAGTCTGACTCTTCTTACTTACTATAGTTTGAACCATTCCTGTGACACTAGTTACAGATTCCGATGCCTCACTTTAGGTTTACTGTATCCCTTGGACCTTCATATTGACGATGAAACACAGAAATTGCATCGGAATTAAATACAAAAGGCACAATGCCGACTTAAGTACAAGAAGACTGACTCTTTCTACTGTCTATGTTTTGAACCATTCCTGTGACACTAGTTATAGATTCCGATGCTTCACTTCAGGTTTACTGTATCCATCTGACCCACTTATTGACGATGAAATACAGAGATTGCATCGGAATTAAATAGAAAAGGCACAATGCCGACTTTAGTACAAGAAGACTGACTCTTCCTACTGTTTATGTTTTGAACCAATCCTGTGACACTAGTTATGGATTCCGATGCTTAACTTCAGGTTTAGTGTATCCCCCTGACCTTCTTATTGACGATGAAACACAGAAATTGCATCGGAATTAAATAGAAAAGGCATAAGGCTGACTTAAGTACAAGAAGACTGACTCTTCTTACAGTCTATCATTTGAACCATTCCTGTGACACTAATTATAGATTCCGATGCTTCACTTCAGGTGTACTGTATCCCTTGGACCTTCTTATTGGCGATGAAACACAGAAATGGCATCGGAATTATATAGAAAAGGCACAATGCATACTTAAGTACAAGTAACCTGACTCTTCTTACTGTCTATGTTTTGAACCATCCCTGTGACACTAGTTATAGATTCTGATGCTACACTTCAGGTTCACTGTATCCATTTGACCTTCTTATTGACAATGAAACAT
The DNA here is from genome assembly GCF_021461385.2 of Schistocerca piceifrons. NCBI lineage: Eukaryota > Metazoa > Arthropoda > Insecta > Orthoptera > Acrididae > Schistocerca > Schistocerca piceifrons. The sequence continues at coordinate 423,070 of NW_025728227.1, forward strand.
AGAAATTGCATCGGAATTAAATACAAAAGGCACAATGCCGACTTAAGTACAAGAAGACTGACTCTTCCTACTGTCTATGATTTGAACCAATCCTGTGACACTAGTTATAGATTCCGATGCTTCACTTCAGGTTTACTGTACCCTCTGTCCTTCTTATTGACGAGGAAACACAGAAATTGCATCGGAATTAAATACAAAAGGCACAATGCCGACTTAAGTACAAGAAGTGTGACTCTTCTTACTTACTATACTTTGAACCATTCCTGTGACACTAGTTACAGATTCCGATGCTTCACTTCAGGTTTACTGTATCCCCTGACCTTCTTATTGACGATGAAACACAGAATTTGCATCGGAATCAAATGCAAAAGGCACAATGCCGACTTAAGTACAAGAAGACTGACTCTTTCTACTGTCTATGTTTTGAACCTTTCCTATGACACTAGTTATAGATTCCGATGCTTCACTTCAGGTTTACTGTATCCCCCTGACCTTCTTATTGACGACGAAACACAGAAATAGCTTCGGAATTAAATACAAAAGGCACAATGCCGACGTAAGTACAAGAAGTGTGACTCTTCTTACTTACTATATTTTGAACCATTCCTGTGACACTAGTTACAGATTCCGATGCTTCACTTCAGGTTTATTGTATCCCCTGACCGTCTTATTGACGATGAAACACAGAATTTGCATCGGAATCAAATGCAAAAGGCACAATGCCGACTTAAGTACAAGAAGACTGACTCTTCTTACTGTCTATCATTTGAACCATTCCTGTGACACTAATTATAGATTCCGATGCTTCACTTCAGATTTACTGTATCCATCAGACCTTCTTATTAACGATGAAACACGGATATTGCATCGGAATTAAATACAAAAGGCACAATGCCGACTTAAGTACAAGAAGACTGACCCTTCCTACTGTCTATGTTTTGAACCATTCCTGTGGCACTAGTTAAAGATTTCGATGCTTCACTTCAGGAGTACTGTATCCCTTGGACCTTCTTATTGAAGATGAAACACAGATATTACATCGGAATTAAATACAAAAGGCACAATGCCGATTAACTACAAGTAGACTGACTTTTCTTACTGTCTATGTTTTGAACCAATCCTGTGACACTAGTTATGGATTCTGATGCTTCACTTAAGGTTTACTGGATCCCTCTGACCATCTTATTGACGATGAAACACAGAATTTGCATCGGAAATACATAGAAAAGGCACAATGCGACTTAAGTACAAGAAGACTGACTATTCGTACTGTCTATGTATGAACCATTCCTGTGACACTAGTTATAGATTCCGATGCTTCACTACAGGTTTACTGTATCCCTCTGACCTTCTTATAGATAATGAAACACAAAATTTGCATCGGAAGTAAATAGAAAAGGCACAATGCTGACTTAAGTACTAGAAGACTGACTCTTCTTACTGACTATGTTTTGAACTATTCCTGTGACACCATTTATAGATTACGATGCTTCACTTCAGGTTTACTGTATATGAAACACAGAAAGTGCATCGGAATTAAATACAAAAGGCACAATGCCGACTTAAGTACAAGTAGTCTGACTCTTCTTACTTACTATATTTTGAACCATTCCTGTGACACTAGTTACAGATTCCGATGCTTCACTTTAGGTTTACTGTATCTCTTGGACCTTCATATGGACGATGAAACACAGAAATTGCATCGGAATTAAATACAGAAGGCACAATGCCGACTTAAGTACAAGAAGATTGACTCTTCCTACTGTCTATGTTTTGAACCATTCCTGTGACACTAGTTATGGATTCCGATGCTTCACTTAAGGTTTAGTGTATCCCTGTGACCTTCATATTTACGATGAAACACAGAAATTGCATCGGAATGAAATTGAAAAGGCATAATGCCGACTTAAGGTCAAGAGGACTGAGTCTTCCTACTGTCTATGATTTTAACCAATCCTGTGACACTAGTTATAAATTCCGATGCTTCACTTCAGGTTTACTGTATCCCTCTGACCTTCTTATTGACGATGAAACACAGAAATTGAATCGGAATTAAATGCAAAATGCACAATGCCGACTCAAGTACAAGAGGACTGACTCTTCCTACTGTCTATGATTTGAACCACACCTGTGACACTAGTTATAGATTCCGATGGTTCACTTCATGTTTACTGTATACCTCTGACCTTCTTATTGACGATGAAACACAGAAATTGCATCGGAATTTAATAGAAAGGGCACACTGCAGACTTAAGTACAAGAAGACTGACTCTTCTTACTGTTTATGATTTGAACCATTCCTGTGACACTAGTTATAGATTCCGATGCTTCACTTCAGGTGTACTGTATCCCTTGGACCTTCTTATTGACGATGAAACACAGAAATTGCACAGGAATTAAATACAAAAGGCACAATGCCGCCTTAAGTACAAGTAGTCTGACTCATCCTACTGTCTATGGTTTTAACCATTCCTGTGACACTAGTTATACATTCCGATGCTTCAATTCAGGTTCACTGTATCTATCTGACCTTCTTATTTACGATGAAACACAGATATTGCATCGGAATTAAGTACAAAAGGCACAATGCCCACTTAAGTACAAGAAGACTGACTCTTCCTACTGTCATTGTTTTGAACCATTCCAGTGACACTAGTTATAAATTCCGATGCTTCACGTCAGGTTTACTGTATCCCTCTGACCTTCTTATTGACGATGAAACACAGAAATTGCATCGGAATCAAATGCAAAAGGCACAATGCCGACTCAAGTACAAGAAGACTGACTCTTCCTACTGTCTATGATTTGAACCATTCCTGTGACACGAGTTATAGATTCTGATGCTTTACTTCAGGTTGACTGTATCCCTCTGACCTTCTTATTGACGATGAAAGACAGAAATTGCATTGGAATTAAATGGAAAGGGCACAATGCGACTTAAGTACAAGAAGACAGACCATTCCTACTGTCTATGTTTGAACCATTCCTGTGACGCTAGTTATAGATTCCGATGCTTCACTTCAGGTATACTGTAACCCTCTGACCTTCTTATTGACGATGAAACACAAAATTTGCATCGGAAGTAAATAGAAAAGGCACAATGCCGACTTAAGTACAAGAAGACTAACTCTTCTTACTGACTATGTTTTGAACCATTCCTGTGACACTAGTTATAGATTCCGCTGCTTCACTTCAGGTTTACTGTATCCATCTGACCTTCTTATTATCGATGAAACACAGATATTGCATCGGAATTAAATACAAAAGGCACAATGCCCACTTAAGTACAAGAAGACTGACTCTCCTACTGTCTATGCTTTGTACCATTCCAGTGACACTAGTTATAGATTCCGATGCTTCACGTCAGGTTTACTGTATCCCTTTGACCTTCTTATTGACGATGAAACACAGAAATTGCATCGGAATCAAATGCAAAAGGCACAATGCCGACTTAAGTACAAGAAGATTGACTCTTCCTACTGTCTATGTTTTGAACCATTCCTGTGACACAGGTTATGGATTCCGATGCTTTATTTCAGGTTTAGTGTATCCCTCTGACCTTCTTATTGACGATGAAACACAGAAATTGCATCGGAATGAAATAGAAAAGGCATAATGCTGACTTAAGTACACGAAGACTGACTCTTCCTACTGTCTATCATTTGAACCATTCCTGTGACACTAATTATAGATTCCGATGCTTCACTTCAGGTGTACTGTATCCCTTGGACCTTCTTATTGACGATGAAGCACAGAAACTGCATCGGAATTAAATAGAAAAGGCACAATGCCGACTTAAGTGCAAGAAGACTGACTCTTCCTACTTGTCTATGATTTCAACCATTCCTGTGACACTAGTTATAGTTTCCGATGCTTCGCTTCAGGTTTACTGTATCCCTCTGACCTTCTTATTGACGATGAAACACAGAAATTGCATCGGAATCAAATGCAACAAGGCACAATGCCGACTCTAGTACAGGAAGACTGACTCTTCCTACTGTCTATGATTTGAACCATTCCTGTGACACTAGTTACAGATTCCGATGCTTCACTTCATGTTTACTGTATCCCTCTGACGTTCTTATTGACGATGAAACACAGAAATTGCATCGGAATTAAATAGAAAGGGCACAATGCGACTTAACTACAAGAAGACTGACTATTCCTACTGTCTATGTTTGAACCATTCCTGGGACACTAGTTATAGATTCCGATGCTTCACTTCAGGTTTACTGTATACCTCTGACCTTCTTATTGACGATGAAACACCAAATTTGCATCGGAAGTAAATAGAAAAGGCACAATGCCGACTTAAGTACAAGAATACTGACTCTTCTTACTGACTATGTTTTGAACCATTTCTGTGACACTAGTCATGGATTACGATGCTTCACTTCAGGTTTACTGTATCCCTTGGACCTTCATATTGACGATGAAACACAGAAATTGCATCGGAATTGAATACAAAAGGCACAATGCCGACTTAAGTACAAGTAGACTGACTCTTCTTCCTGTCTATGTTTTGAACCATTCCTGTGACACTAGTTATAGATTCTGATGCTTCACTTCAGGTTTACTGTATCCCTTTGATTTCTTATTGACGATGAAACACAGAAATTGCATCGGAATTAAATACAAAAGGCACAATGCCGACTGAAGTACAAGAAGACTGAGTCTTCCTACTGTCTATGATTTTTACCAATCCTGTGACACTAGTTATAAATTCCGATGCTTCACTTCAGGTTTACTGTATCCCTCTGACCTTCTTATTGACGATGAAACACAGAAATTGAGTCGGAATTAAATGCAAAATGCACAATGCCGACTCAAGTACAAGAGGACTGACTCTTCCTACTGTCTATGATTTGAACCACACCTGTGACACTAGTTATAGATTCCGATGGTTCACTTCATGTTTACTGTATACCTCTGACCTTCTTATTGACGATGAAACACAGAAATTGCATCGGAATTTAATAGAATGGGCACACTGCAGACTTAAGTACAAGAAGACTGACTCTTCTTACTGTTTATGATTTGAACCATTCCTGTGACACTAGTTATAGATTCCGATGCTTCACTTCAGGTGTACTGTATCCCTTGGACCTTCTTATTGACGATGAAACACAGAAATTGCATCGGAATCAAATGCAACAAGGCACAATGCCGACTCTAGTACAAGAAGACTGACTCTTCCTACTGTCTATGATTTGAACCATTCCTGTGACACTAGTTACAGATTCCGATGCTTCACTTCAGGTTTACTGTATACCTCTGACCTTCTTATTGACGATGAAACACAGAAATTGCACAGGAATTAAATACAAAAGGCACAATGCCGACTTAAGTACAAGTAGTCTGACTCATCCTACTGTCTATGGTTTGAACCATTCCTGTGACACTAGTTATACATTCCGATGCTTCACTTCCGTTCACTGTATCTATCTGACCTTCTTATTTACGATGAAACACAGATATTGCATCGGAATTAAGTACAAAAGGCACAATGCCCACTTAAGTACAAGAAGACTGACTCTTCCTACTGTCATTGTTTTGAACCATTCCAGTGACACTAGTTATAAATTCCGATGCTTCACGTCAGGTTTACTGTATCCCTCTGACCTTCTTATTGACGATGAAACACAGAAATTGCATCGGAATCAAATGCAAAAGGCACAATGCCGACTCAAGTACAAGAAGACTGACTCTTCCTACTGTCTATGATTTGAACCATTCCTGTGACATGAGTTATAGATTCTGATGCTTTACTTCAGGTTGACTGTATCCCTCTGACCTTCTTATTGACGATGAAAGACAGAAATTGCATTGGAATTAAATGGAAAGGGCACAATGCGACTTAAGTACAAGAAGACAGACTATTCCTACTGTCTATGTTTGAACCATTCCTGTGACACTAGTTATAGATTCCGATGCTTCACTTCAGGTTTACTGTAACCCTCTGACCTTCTTATTGACGATGAAACACAAAATTTGCATCGGAAGTAAATAGAAAAGGCACAATGCCGACTTAAGTACAAGAAGACTAACTCTTCTTACTGACTATGTTTTGAACCATTCCTGTGACACTAGTTATAGATTCCGATGCTTCACTTCAGGTTTACTGTATCCATCTGACCTTCTTATTATCGATGAAACACAGATATTGCATCGGAATTAAATACAAAAGGCACAATGCCCACTTACGTACAAGAAGACTGACTCTCCTACTGTCTATGTTTTGTACCATTCCAGTGACACTAGTTATAGATTCCGATGCTTCACGTCAGGTTTACTGTATCCCTTTGACCTTCTTATTGACGATGAAACACAGAAATGGCATCGGAATCAAATGCAAAAGGCACAATGCCGACATAAGTACAAGAAGATTGACTCTTCCTACTGTCTATGTTCTGAACCATTCCTGTGACACAAGTTATGGATTCCGATGCTTTATTTCAGGTTTAGTGTATCCCTCTGACCTTATTATTGACGATGAAACACAGAAATTGCATCGGAATGAAATAGAAAAGGCATAATGCTGACTTAAGTACACGAAGACTGACTCTTCCTACTGTCTATCATTTGAACCATTCCTGTGACACTAATTATAGATTCCGATGCTTCACTTCATGTGTACTGTATCCCTTGGACCTTCTTATTGACGATGAAGCACAGAAACTGCATCGGAATTAAATAGAAAAGGCACAATGCCGACTTAAGTGCAAGAAGACTGACTCTTCCTACTTGTCTATGATTTGAACCATTCCTGTGACACTAGTTATAGTTTCCGATGCTTCGCTTCAGGTTTACTGTATCCCTCTGACCTTCTTATTGACGATGAAACACAGAAATTGCATCGGAATCAAATGCAACAAGGCACAATGCCGACTCTAGTACAAGAAGACTGACTCTTCCTACTGTCTATGATTTGAACCATTCCTGTGACACTAGTTACAGATTCCGATGCTTCACTTCATGTTTACTGTATCCCTCTGACCTTCTTATTGACGATGAAACTCAGAAATTGCATCGGAATTAAATAGAAAGGGCACAATGCGACTTAACTACAAGAAGACTGACTATTCCTACTGTCTATGTTTGAACCATTCCTGTGACACTAGTTATAGATTCCGATGCTTCACTTCAGGTTTACTGTATACCTCTGACCTTCTTATTGACGATGAAACACCAAATTTGCATCGGAAGTAAATAGAAAAGGCACAATGCCGACTTAAGTACAAGAAGACTGACTCTTCTTACTGACTATGTTTTGAACCATTTCTGTGACACTAGTCATGGATTACGATGCTTCACTTCAGGTTTGCTGTATCCCTTGGACCTTCATATTGACGATGAAACACAGAAATTGCATCGGAATTGAATACAAAAGGCACAATGCCGACTTAAGTACAAGAAGACTGACTCTTCCTACTGTCTATGTATTGAACCATTCCTGTGACACTAGTTATAGATTCCGATGCTTCACTTCAGGTTTACTGTATCAATCTGACCCTCTTATTGAGGATGAAACACAGAAATTGCATCGGAATTAAATAGAAAATGCACAATGCCGACTTAAATACAAGAAGACTGACTCTTCCGACTGTCTATGTTTTGAATCATTCCTGTGACACTAGTTATAGATTCCGATGCTTCACTTCAGGTTCACTGTATCCCTCTGACCATCGTATTGACGATGAAACACAGAAATTGCGTCGGAATTAAATACAAAAAGCACAATGCTGACTTAAGTACAAGAAGATTGACTCTTCCTACTGTCTATGTTTTGATCCATTCCTGTGACACTAGTTATGGATTCCGATGCCTCACTTCATGTTTAGTGTATCCCTCTGACCTTCTTATTGACGATGAAGCACAGAAAATGCATCGGAATTAAATAGAAAAGGCATAATGCTGACTTAAATACAAGAAGACTGACTCTTCTTTCTGTCTATCATGTGAACCACTCCTGTGACACTAATTATAGATTCCGATGCTTCACTTCAGGTGTACTGTATCGCTTGGACCTTCTTATTGACGATGAAGCACAGACATTGCATCGGAATTAAATAGAAAAGGCACAATGCCGACTTAAGTACAAGTAGACTGACTCTTCTTACTGTCTATGTTTTGAACCATTCCTGTGACACAAGTTATAGATTCTGATGCTTCATTTCAGGTTTACTGTATCCCTTTGACCTTATCATTGGGGATGAAACACAGAAATTGCATCAAATTTAAATACAAAAGGCACAATGCCGACTTAAGTACAAGAAGACTGACTCTTCCTACTGTCTATGTATTGAACCATTCCTGTGACTCTAGTTATAGATTCCGATGCTTCACTTCAAGTTTACTGTATCCATCTGACCCTCTTATTGAGGAGAAACACAGAAATTGCACCGGAATTAAATAGAAAATGCACAATGCCGACTTAAATACAAGAAGACTGACTCATCCGACTGTCTATGTTTTGAATCATTCCTGTGACACTAGTTATAGATTCCGATGCTTCACTTCAGGTTTACTGTATCCCTCTGACCTTCTTATTGACGATGAAACACAGAAATTGCGTCGGAATTAAATACAAAATGCACAATGCTGACTTAAGTACAAGAAGATTGACGTCTCCTACTGTCTATGTTTTGAACCATTCCTGTGACACTAGTTATGGATTCCGATGCCTCACTTCATGTTTAGTGTATCCCTCTGACCTTCTTATTGACGATGAAACACAGAAAGAGCATCGGAATTAAATAGAAAAGGCATAATGCTGACTTAAATACAAGAAGACTGACTCTTCTTACTGTCTATCATGTGAACCATTCCTGTGACACTAATTATAGATTCCGATGCTTCACTTCAGGTGTACTGTATCGCATGGACCTTCTTATTGACGATGAAGCTCAGACATTGCATCGGAATTAAATAGAAAAGGCTCAATGCCGACCTAAGTACAAGTAGACTGACTCTTCTTACTGTCTATGTTTTGAACCATTCCTGTGACACTAGTTATAGATTCTGATGCTTCATTTCAGATTTACTGTATCCCTTTGACCTTCTGATTGAGGATGAAACACAGAAATTGCATCAAATTTAAATACAAAAGGCACAATGCCGACTTAAGTACAAGAAGACTGACTCTTCCTACTGTCTCTGATTTGAACCAGTCTTGTGACACTAGTTATAGATTCCGATGCCTGACTTCAGGTTTACTGTATCCCTCTGACCTTCTTATTGACGATGAAAGACAGAAACTGCATTGGAATTAAATAGAAAGGGCTCAATGCGACTTAAGTACAAGAAGACAGACTACTCCTACTGTCTATGTTTGAACCATTCCTGTGACACTAGTTATAGATTCCGATGCTTCACTTCAGGTTTACTGTATCCCTCTGACCTTCTTATTGACGATGAAACACAAAATTTGCATCGGAAGTAAATAGAAAAGGCACAATGCTGACTTAAGTACAAGAAGACTGACTCTTCTTACTGACTATGTTTTGAACCATTCCTGTGACACTAGTTATAGATTCCGATGCTTCACTTCAGGTTTACTATATCCATCTGACCTTCTTATTAACGATGAAACACAGATCTTGCATCGGAATTAAATACAAAAGGCACAATGCTCACTTAAGTAAAAGAAGACTGACTCTCCTACTGTCTATGTTTTGAACCATTCCAGTGACACTAGTTATAGATTCTGATGCTTCACGTCAGGTTTACTGTATGCCTATGACCTTCTTATTGACGATGAAACACAGAAATTGCATCGGAATCAAATGCAAAAGGCACAATGCCGACTCTAGTACAAGAAGTTTGACTCTTCCTACTGCCTATGATTTGAACCATTCCTGTGACACTAGTTACAGATTCCGATGCTTCACTTCATGTTTACTGCATCCCTCTGACCTTCTTATTGACGATGAAACACAGAAATTACATCGGAATTAAATAGAAAGGGCACAATGCGACTTAAGTACAAGAAGACTGACTATTCCTACTGTCTATGTTTGAACCATTCCTGTGACACTAGTTATAGATTCCGATGCTTCACTTCAGGTTTACTGTATCCCTTGGACCCTCTTATTGACGATGAATCACCGAAATTGCATCGGAATTAAATACGAAAGGAACAATGTCGACGTAAGTACAAGAAGACTGACTCTTCTTACTGTTTATGATATTAACCATTCCTGTGACACTAGTTATAGATTCCGATGCTTCACTTCAGGTGTACTGTATTCATTGGACCTTCTTATTGACGATGAAACACAGACATTGCATCGGAATTAAATAGAAAATGCTCAATGCCGACTTAAATACAAGAAGACTGACTCTTCCGACTGTCTATGTTTTGAATCATTCCTGTGACACTAGTTATAGATTCCGATGCTTCCCTTCAGGTTTACTGTATCCCTCTGATCTTCTTATTGACGATGAAACACAGAAATTGCATCGGAATTAAATACAAAATGCACAATGCTGACTTAAGTACAAGAAGATTGACTCTTCCTACTGTCTATGTTTTGAACCATTCCTGTGACACTAGTTATGGATTCCGATGCCTCACTTCAGGTTTAGTGTATCCCCCTGACCTTCTTATTGATAATGAAACACAGAAATTGCATGGGAATTAAATAGAAAAGGCATAATGCTGACTTAAATACAAGAAGACTGACTCTTCTTACTGTCTATCATGTGAACCATTCCTGTGACACTAATTATAGATTCCGACGCTTCACATCAAGTGTACTGTATGCCTTGGACCTTCTTATTGACGATGAAGCACTGACATTGCATCGGAATTAAATAGAAAAGGCACAATGCCGACTTAAGTACAAGTAGACTGACTCTTCTTACTGTCTATGCTTTGAACCATTCCTGTGACACTAGTTATAGATTCTGATGCTTCACTTCAGGTTTACTGTATCCCATTGACCTTCTCATTAACGATGAAACACAGAAATTGCATCAAAATTAAATACAAAAGGCAGAATGCCGACTTAAGTACAAGAAGACTGACTCTTCCTACTGTCTTTGATTTGAATCATTCCTGTGACACTAGTTATAGATTCCGATGCTTCCCTTCAGGTTTACTGTATCCCTCTGATCTTCTTATTGACGATGAAACACAGAAATTGCAACGGAATTAAATACAAAATGCACAGTGCTGACTTAAGTACAAGAAGATTGACACTTCCTACTGTCTATGCTTTGAACCATTCCTGTGACACTAGTTATAGATTCCGATGCATGACTTCAGGTTTACTGTATCCCTCTGACCTTCTTATTGACGATGTAACACAGAAATTGAATCGGAATTAAATGCAAAAGGCACAATGCCGACTCAAGTACAAGAAGACTGACTCTTCCTACTGTGTATGATTTGAACCATTCCTGTGACACTAGTTATAGATTCCGATGCTTCACTTCATGTTTACTGTATACCTCTGACCTTCTTATTGACGATGAAACACAGAAATTGCATCGTAATTAAATTCAAAAGGCACAATGCCGACTTAAGTACATGAAGACTGACTGTTCCTACTGTCTATGTTTAGAACCATTCCTGTGACACTAGTTATAAATTCCGATGCTTCTCTTCAGGCTTACTGTATCCCTCTGACCTTCTTATTGACGATGAAACACAGAAATTGCATCGGAATCAAATATAAAAGGCACAACGCCGACTTAAGTACAAGAAGACTGACTCTTCATACTGTCTATGTTTTGAACCATTCCTGTTACACTAGTTATAGATTCCCATGCTTCACTTCAGGTTTACTGTATACCTCTGACCTTCTTATTTTTCGATGAAACACAGAAATTGCATCGGAATTAAATAGAAAAGGCACAATGCCAACTTAAGTACAAGAAGACTGACTCTTCTTACTGACTATGCTTTGAACCATTCCTGTGACACTAGTTATAGATTGCGATGCTTCACTTCAGCTTTACTGTATCCCTTGGACCTTCTTATTGACGATGAAACATAGAAATAGCATCGGAATTAAATACAAAAGGCACAATGCCGACTTAAGTACAAGAAGACTGACTCTTCTAACTGTTGATGTTTTGAATCATACCTGTGACACTAGTTATGGACACCGATGCTTCACTTCAGGTTTACTGTATCTCTCTGATCTTCGTATTGATGATGAAACACAGAAATTGCATCGGAATAAAATAGAAAAGGCACAATGCCGACTTAAGTACATGAAGACTGACTCTTCATACTCTCTATGATTTTAACCGATCCTGTGACAGTAGTTATAGCTTCCGATGCTTCACTACAAGGTTTACTGTATCCCTTGGACCCTCTTATTGACGATGAAACACCGAAATTGCATCGGAATTAAATACGAAAGGCACAATGTCGACTTAAGTACAAGAAGACTGACTCTTCTTATTGTCTATGTTTTGAACCATTCCTGTGACACTACTTATAGATTCCGATGCCTCTCTTCTGGTTTACTGTATCCCTTTGGACATTCTTATTGTCGATGAAACACAGAAATTGCATCGGAATTAAATACAAAAGTCACAATGCCGACTTAAGTACAATTAGTCTGACTCATCCTACTGTCAATGTTTTGAACCAGTCCTGTGACACGAGTTATAGATTCCGATGCTTCACTTCAGGTTTACTGTATCCATCTGCCCTTCTTATTAACGATGAAACACAGAAATTGCATCGGAATTAAATAGAAAGGCACAATGCTGACTTAAGTTCGAGAAGACTGACTCTTCTTACTGTTTATGATTTGAACCATTCCTGTGACACAAGTTATAGATTCCGATGCTTCACTTCATGTGTACTTTTCCCTTGGACCTTCTTACTGACGATGAAACACAGAAATTACATCGGAATTAAATACAAAATGCACAATGCCGATTAACTACAAGTAGACTGACTCTTCTTACTCTCTATGTTTTGAACCAATCCTGTGACACTAGTTATGGATTCTGATGCTTCACTTCAGGTTTACTGTATCCCTCTAACTTTCTTATTGACGATGAAACACTGAATTTGCATCGGAAGTAAATAGAAAAGGCACAATGCAGACTTAAGTACAAGAAGACTCACTCTTCCTACTGTCTATGTTTTGAACCATGCCTGTTACACTAGTTATAGATTCCGATGCTTCACTTCAAGTTTAGTGTGTACCTCTGACCTTCTTATTGACGATGAAACACAGAACGTGCATCGGAATTAAATAGAAAAGGCACAATGCCAACTTAAGTACAAGAAGACTGACTCTTCTTACTGACTATGCTTTGAACCATTCCTGTGACACTAGTTATAGATTCAGATGCTTCACTTCAGGTTTACTGTATCCCTTGGACCATCTTATTGACGATGAAACACAGAAATTGCATCGGAATTAAATACAAAAGGCACAATGCCGACTTGAGTACAAGAAGACTGACTCTTCCTACTTGTCTATGATTTGAACCAATCCTGTGACACTAGTTATAGATTCCGATGCTTCACTTCAGGTTTACTGTATCCCTCTGACCTTCGTATTGACGAAGAAACACAGAAATTGAATCGGAATTAAATGCAAAAGGCACAATGCCGACTCAAGTACAAGAAGACTGACTCTTCCTACTGTCTATGATTTGAACCATTCCTGTGATACTAGTTACAGATTCCGATGCTTCACTTCATGTTTACTGTATTCCTCTGACCTTCTTATTGACGATGAAACACAGGAATTGCATCGGAATATAATAGAAAGGGCACACTGCTGACTTAAGTACAAGAAGACTGACTCTTCTTACTGTTTATGATTTGAACCATTACTGTGACACTAGTTATAGATTCCGATGCTTCACTTCAGGTGTACTGTATCCCTTGGACCTTCTTAGTGACGATGAAACACAGAAATTACATCGGAATTAAATACAAAAGGCACAATGCCGATTAACTACAAGTAGACTGACTCTTCTTACTGTCTATGTTTTGAACCAATCCTGTGACACTAGTTATGGATTCTGATGCTTCACCTCAGGTTTACTGTATCCCTCTGGCTTCTTGTTGACGATGAAACACAGAAATTGCATCGGAATTAAATACAAAAGGCACAATGCCAACTTAGGTACAAGAAGAATGACTCTTCCTACTGTCTATGTTTTGAACCATTCCTGTAACACTATTTATAGATTCCGATGCTTCACTTCAGGTTTACTGTATACCTCCGACCTTCTTATTGACGATGAAACACAGAACTTGAATCGGAATGAAATAGAAAAGGCACAATGCCAACTTAAGTACAAGAAGACTGACTCCTCTTACTGACTATGCTTTGAACCATTCCTGTGACACTAGTCATAGATTGCGATGCTTCACTTCAGGTTTACTGTATCCCTTGGACCTTCTTATTGACGATGAAACACAGAAATTGCATCGGAATTAAATACAAAAAGCACAATGCCGACTTAAGTACAAGAAAACTGACTCTTCTTACTGTCTATGTTTTGAACCATTCCTGTGACACTAGTTACAGATTTCGATGCTTCACATCAGGTGTACTGCATCCCTTGGACCTTCTTATTGACGATGAAACATAGAAAGAGCATCGGAATTAAATAGAAAAGCCACCATGCCGACGTAAGTACAAGAAGACTGACTCTTCTTACTGACTATGCTTTGAACCATTCCTGTGACACTACTTATAGATTCCGATGCCTCACTTCAGGTTTACTGTATCCCTTGGACCTTCTTATTGACGATGAAACACAGAAATTGCACCGGAATTAAATACAAAAGGCACAATGCCGACAAAAGTACAAGTAGTCTGACTCATCCGACTGTCTATGTTTTGAACCATTCCTGTGACACTAGTTATAGATTCCGATGCTTCACTTCAGGTTTACTGTATCCATCTGACCTTCTTATTAACGATGAAACACAGATATTGCATCGGAATTAAGTATAAAAGGCACAGTGCCCACCTAAGTACAAGAAGACTGACTCTTCTTACTGTCTATGTTTGAAACATTCCAGTGACACTAGTTATAAATTCCGATGCTTTACGTCAGGTTAACTGTATCCCTCTGACCCCCTTATTGACGATGAAACACAGAAATTGCATCGGAATCAAATGCAAAAGGCACAATGCCGACTCAAGTACAAGAAGACTGACTCTTCCTACTGTCTATGATTTGAACCATTCCTGTGACACTAGTTATAGATTCCGATGCTTCACTTCAGGTTTACTGTATCCCTCTGACCATCTTATTGACGATGAAACACAAAATTTACATCAGAAGTAAATAGAAAAGGCACAATGCCGACTTAAGTACAAGAAGACTGACTCTTCTTACTGACTATGTTTTGAACCATTTCTGTGGCACTAGTTATGGATAACGATGCTTCACTTCAGGTTTACTGTATCCCTTGGGCCTTCGTATTGACGATGAAACACAGAATTTGCATCGGAATTAAATGCAAAAGGCACAATGCCGACTTAAGTACAAGATGTCTGACTCTTCTTACTTACTATACTTTGAACCATTCCTGTGACACTAGTTACAGATTCCGATGCTTCACTTTAGGTTTACTGTATCCCTTGGCCCTTAATATTGACGAAGAAACACAGAAATTGCATCGGAATTGAATACAAAAGGCACAATGCGGACTTAAGTAGTAGAAGACTGACTCTTCCTACTGTCTATGTATTGAATTATTCCTGTGACACTAGTTATAGATTCCGATGCTTCACTTCAGGTTTACTGTATCCATCTGACCCTCTTATTGACGATGAAGCTCAGAAATTGCATCGGAATTAAATAGAAAATGCACAATGCCGACTTAAATACAAGAAGACTGACTCTTCCGACTGTCTATGTTTTGAATCATTCCTGTGACACTAGTTATAGATTCCGATGCTTCACTTCAGGTTTACTGTATCCCTCTGACCTTTTGATTGACGATGAAACACGGAAATTGCATCGGAATTAAATACAAATGGCACAATGCTGACTTAAGTACAAGAAGATTGACTCTTCCTACTGTCTATGTTTTGAACCATTCCTGTGACACTAGTTATGGATTCCGATGCTCACTTCAGGTTTAGTGTATCCCTCTGACCTTCTTATTGACGATGAAACATACAAATTGCATCGGAATAAAATAGAAAAGGCATAATGCTGACTTAAATACAAGAAGACTGACTCTTCTTACTGTCTATCATTTGAACCATTCCTGTGACACTAATTATAGATTCCGATGCTTCACTTCAGGTGTACTGTATCCCTTGGACCTTCTTATTGACGAAGGAGCACAGACATTGCATCGGAATTAAATAGAAAAGGCACAATGACGACTTAAGTACAAGTAGACTGACTCTTCTTACTGTCTATGTTTTGAACCATTCCTGTGACACTAGTTATAGATTCTGATGCTTCACTTCAGGTTTACTGTATCCCTTTGACCTTCTCATTGACGATGAAACACAGAAATTGCATCGGAATTAAATACAAAAGGCACAATGCCGACGTAAGTACAAGAAGACTAACTCTTCCTACTGTCTATGATTTGAACCAATCTTGTGACACTAGTTATAGATTCCGATGCTTGACTTCAGGATTACTGTATCCCTCTGACCTTCTTATTGACGATGTAACACAGAAATTGAATCGGAATTAAATGCAAAAGGCACAATGCCGACTCAAGTACAAAAAGTGTGGCTCTTCTTACTGTCTATGATTTGAACCATTCCTGTGACACCAGTTATAGATTCCGATGCTTCACTTCAGGTGTACTGTATTCCTTGGACCTTCTTATTGACAATGAAACACAGAAATTACATCTGAATTAAATACAAAGGGCACTATGCCGATTAACTACAAGTAGACTGACTCTTCTCTTTGTCTGTGTTTTGAACCATTCCTGTGACACTAGTTATGGATTCTGATGCTTCACTTCAGGTTTGCTGTATCCCTCTGACTTTCTTATTGACGATGAAACACAGAAATTGCATCGGAATTAAATACAAAAGGCACAATGCCGACTTAAGTACATGAAGACTGACTGTTCCCACTGTCTATATTTTGAACCATTCCTGTGACACTAGTTATAGATTCCGATGCTTCTGTTCAGGTTTACAGTATCCCTCTGACAGTCTTATTGACGATGAAACACAGAGATTGCATCGGAATCAAATAGAAAAGGCACAATGCCGACTTAAGTACAAGAAGACTGACTCTTCTTACTGTTTATGATTTGAACCATTGCTGTGACACTAGTTATAGATTCCGATGCTTCACTTCAGGTGTACTGTATTCCTTGGACCTTCTTATTGACGATGAAACACAGAAATTGCATCGGAATTAAATACAAAAGGCACAATGCCGACTTAAGTACAAGAAGACTGACTCTTCTTACAGTCGATGTTTTGAACCATACCTGTGACACTAGTTATAGACACCGATGCTTCACTTCAGGTTTACTGTACCCCTCTGATCTTCGTATTTATGACGAAACACAGAAATTGCATCGGAATAAAATAGAAAAGGCACAATGCCGACTTAGGTACATGAAGACTGACTCTTCATACTGTCTATGTTTGAACCGATCCTGTGACAGTAGTTATAGCTTCCGATGCTTCAATTCAGGTTTACTGTATCCTTTGGACCCTGTTATTGACGATGAAACACCGAAATTGCATCGGAATTAAATAGAAAGGCACAATGCTGACTTAAGTTCAAGAAGACTGACTCTTCTTACTGTTTGTGATTTGAACCATTCCTGTGACACTAGTTATAGTTTCCGATGCTTCACTTCAGGTGTACTGTATCCCTTGGACCTTCTTATTGACGATGAAACACAGAAATTACATCGGAATTAAATACAAAATGCACAATGCCGATTAACTACAATAGACTGACTCTTCTTACTGTCTATGTTTAGAAACAATCCTGTGACACTAGTTATGGATTCTAATGTTTCACTTCAGGTTCACTGTATCCCTCTGACTTTGTTATTGACGATGAAACACAGAAATTGCATCGGAATTAAATACAAAAGGCACAATGCCGACTTAAGTACAAGAAGACTGACTGTTCCTACTTTCTATGATTTGAACCCTTCCTGTGACACTAGTTATAAATTGCGATGCTTCACTTCTGGTTTACTGTATCCCTCTGACCTTCTTATTGACGACGAAACACAGAATTTGCATCGGAAGTAAATAGAAGAGGCACAATGCCGACTCAAGTACAAGAAGGCTGTCTCCTCCTACTGTCTATGATTTGAACCATTCCTGTGACACTAGTTATAGATTCCGATGCTTCACTTCAGATTTACTGTATCCCTCTGACCTTCTTATTGACGATGAAACACAGAAATTGCATCGGAATTAAATAGAAAGGCACAATGCTGACTTAAGTTCAAGAAGACTGACTCTTCTTACTGTTTATGATTTGAATCATTCCTATGACACTAGTTATAGATTCCGATGCTTCAATTCAGGTGTACTGTATCCCTCGGACCTTCTTATTGACGATGAAACACAGAAATTACATCGGAATTAAATAGAAAAGGCACAATACCAACTTAAGTACAAGAAGACTGACTCTTCTTACTGACTATGCTTTGAACCATTCCTGTGACACTAGTTATAGATTGCGATGCTTCACTTAAGGTTTACTGTATCCCTTGGACCTTCTTATTGACGATGAAACACAGAAATTGCATCGGAATTAAACACAAAAGGCACAATGCCGACTTACGTACAAGAAGACTGATTCTTCCAACTGTCTATGTTTGAACCATTCCTGTGACGCTAGTTATAGACACCGATGCTTCACTTCAGGTTTACTGTATCCCTCTGACCTTCGTATTGATGATGAAACACAGAATTAGCATCGGAATTAAATAGAAAAGGCACAATGCCGACTTAAGTACATGAAGACTGACTCTTCATACTGTCTATGTTTTGAACCGATCCTGTGACACTAGTTATAGCTTCCGATGCTTCACTTCAGGTTTACTGTATCCCTTGGACATTCTTATTGACGATGAAACACCGAAATTGCATCGGAATTAAATACGAAAGGCACAATGCCGACTTAAGAACAAGAAGACTGACTCTTCTTACTGACTATGCTTTGAACCATTCCTGTGACACTACTTATAGATTCCGATGCCTCACTTCAGGTTTACTGTATCCCTTTGGACCTTCTTATTGACGGTGAAACACAGAAATTGCATCGGAATTAAATACAAATGGCACAATGCCGACTTAAGAACAAGTAGTCTGACTCATCATACTGTCTATGTTTTGAACCATTCCTGTGACACAAGTTATAGATTCCGATGCTTCACTTCAGGTTTACTGTATCCCTCTGACCTTCTTATTGACGATGAAACACAGAAATTGCATCGGAATTAAATAGAAAGGCACAATGCTGACTTAAGTACAAAAAGGCTGACTCTTCCTACTGTCTTTGTTTTGAACCATGCCTGTTACACTAGTTATAGATTCCGATACTTCACTTCAGGTTTACTCGATACCTCTGACCTTCTTATTGACGATGAAACACAGACCTTGCATCGAAATTATATAGAAAAGGCACAATACCAACTTAAGTACAAGAAGACTGACTCTTCTTACTGACTATGCTTTGAACCATTCCTGTGACACTAGTTATAGATTGCGATGCTTCACTTCAGGTTTACTGTATCCTTTGGACCTTCTTATTGACGATGAAACACAGAAATTGCATCGGACTTAAACACAAAAGGCACAATGCCGACTTAAGTACAAGAAGACTGACTGGTCCTACTGTCTATGCTTTGAACCATTCCTGTGACGCTAGTTATAGACACCGATGCTTCACTTTAGGTTTACTGCATCCCTCTGACCTTCGTATTGATGATGAAACACAGAAATAGCATCGGAATTAAATAGAAAAGGCACAATGCCGACTTAAGTAAATGAAGACTGACTCTTCATACTGTCTATGTTTTGAACCGATCCTGAGACACTAGTTATGGATTCTGATGCTTCACTTCAGGTTTACTGTATCCCTCTGAACTTCTTATTGACGGTGAAACACAGAAATTGCATCGGAATTAAATACAAAAGGCACAATGCCGACTTAAATACAAGAAGACTGACTGGTCCTACTGTCTACGTTTTGAACCATTCATGTGACACTAGTTGTAGATTCCGATGCTTCACTTCAGGTTTACTGTATCCCTCCGACCTTCGTATTGACGATGAAACACAGAATTTGCATCGGAAGTAAATAGAACAGGCACAATGCCGACTTAAGTACAAGAAGACTGACTCTTCCTACTGTCTATGTTTTGAACCATGCCTGTTACACTAGTTTTAGATTCCGATACTTCACTTCAGGTTTACTGTATACCTCTGACCTTCTTATTGACGATGAAACACAGAATTTGCATCGGAAGTAAATAGAAAAGGCACAATGCCGACTCAAGTACAAGAAGGCTGACTCTTCCTACTGTCTATGATTTGAAACATTCCTGTGACACTAGTTATGGATTCCGATGCTTCACTTCAGATTTACTGTATCCCTCTGACCTTCTTATTGACGATGAAACACAGAAATTGCATCGGAATTAAATAGAAAGGCACAATGCTGACTTAAGTTCAAGAAGACTGACTCTTCTTACTGTTTATGATTTGAACCATTCCTGTGACACTAGTTATAGATTCCGATGCTTCACTTCAGGTGTACTGTATCCCTTGGGCCTTCTTATTGACGATGAAACACAGAAACTACATCGGAATTAAATAGAAAAGGCACAATACCAACTTAAGTACAAGAAGACTGACTCTTCTTACTGACTATGCTTTGAACCATTCCTGTGACACTAGTTATAGTTTGCGATGCTTCACTTCAGGTTTACTGTATCCCTTGGACCTTCTTATTGGCGATGAAACACAGAAATTGCATCGGAATTAAACACAAAAGGCACAATGCCGACTTAAGTACAAGAAGACTGACTCTTCTTACTGTCTATGTTTTGAACCATTCCTGTGACGCTAGTTATAGACACCGATGCTTCACTTCAGGTTTACTGTATCCCTCTGACCTTCGTAATGATGATGATACACATAATTAGCATCGGAATTAAATAGATAAGGCACAATGCCGACTTAAGTACATGAAAACTGACTCTTCATACTATCTATGTTTTGAACCGATCCTGTGACACTTGTTATAGCTTCCGATGCTTCACTTCAGGTTTACTGTATCCCTTGGACCTTCTAATTGACAATGAAACACCGAAATTGCATCGGAATTAAATCCGAAAGGCACAATGCCGACTTAAGAACAAGAAGACTGACTCTTCTTACTGACTATGCTTTGAACCATTCCTGTGACACTAATTATAGATTCCGATGCCTCACTTCAGGTTTACTGTATCCCTTTGGACCTTCTTATTGACGATGAAACACATAAATTGCATCGGAATTAAATACAAAAAGACAATGCCGACTTAAGTACAAGTAGTCTGACTCATCCTACTGTCTATGTTTTGAACCATTCCTGTGACACGAGTTATAGATTCCGATGCTTCACTTCAGGTTTACTGTATCCATCTGACCTTCTTATTAACGATGAAACACAGATATCGCATCGGAATTAAATACAAAAGCACAATGCCCACTTAAGTACAAGAAGACTGACTCTTCCTACTGCCTATGTTTTGAACAATCCCAGTGACACTAGTTATAGATTCCGATGCTTCACGTCAGGTTTACTGTATCCCTCTGACCTTCTTAGTGACGATGAAACACAGAAAGCATCGGAATTAAACACAAAAGGCACAATGCCGACTTAAGTACAAGAAGACTGACTCTTCTTACTGTCTATGTTTTGAACCATTCCTGTGACGCTAGTTATAGACACCGATGCTTCACTTCAGGTTTACTGTATCCCTCTGACCTTCGTATTGATGATGATACACATAATTAGCATCGGAATTAAATAGATAAGGCACAATGCCGACTTAAGTACATGAGAACTGACTCTTCATACTATCTATGTTTTGAACCGATCCTGTGACACTTGTTATAGCTTCCGATGCTTCACTTCAGGTTTACTGTATCCCTTGGACCTTCTAATTGACGATGAAACACCGAAATTGCATCGGAATTAAATCCGAAAGGCACAATGCCGACTTAAGTACAAGAAGACTGACTGTTCCTACTGTCTATGTTTTGAACCATTCCTGTGACATTAGTTATCGATTCCGGTACTTCGCTTCAGGTTTACTGTATACCTCTGACCTTCTTATTGACGATGAAACACAGAACTTGCATCGGAATTAAATAGAAAAGGCACAATACCAACTTCAGTACAAGAAGACTGAATCTTCTTACTGACTATGCTTTGAACCATTCCTGTGACACTAGTTATAGATTGCGATGCTTCACTTCAGGTTTACTGTATCCTTTGGACCTTCTTATTGACAATGAAACACAGAAATTGCATCGGACTTAAACACAAAAGGCACAATGCCGACTTAAGTACAAGAAGACTGACTCTTCTTACTGTCTATGCTTTGAACCATTCCTGTGACGCTAGTTATAGACACCGATGCTTCACTACAGGTTTACTTTATCCCTCTGACCTTCGTATTGATGATGAAACACAGAAATAGCATCGGAATTCAATAGAAAAGGCACAATGCCGACTTAAGTAAATGAAGACTGTATCTTCATACTGTCTATGTTTTGAACCGATCCTGTGACACTAGTTATAGCTTCCGATGCTTCACTTCAGGTTTACTGTTTCCCTTGGACCTTCTTATTGACGGCGAAACACCGAAATTGCATCGGAATTAAATACGAAAGGCACAATGCTGACTTAAGAACAAGAACACTGACTCTTCTTACTGTCTATGTTTTGAACCATTCCTGTGACACTAGTTATAGATTCCGATGCTTCACATCAGGTGTACTGCATCCCTTGGACCTTCTTATTCACGAGGAAACACAGAATTTGCATCGGAATTAAATAGAAAATGCACAATGCCGACTTAAGTACAAGAAGACTGACTCTTCTTACTGACTATGGTTTGAACCATTCCTGTGACACTAGTTATAGATTCCGATGCTTTACACCAGGTTTACTGTATCCATCTGACCTTCTTATTGACGATGAAACACAGAAATTGCATCGGAATCAAATGCAAAAGGCACAATGCCGACTCAAGTACAAGAAGACTGACTCTTCCTACTGTCTATGATTTAAACCATCCCAGTGACACTAGTTATAGATTCCGATGCTTCACTTCAGGTTTACTCTATCCCTCTGACCTTCGTATTGACGATGAAACACAGAAATTGCATCGGAATTAAATAGAAAGGGCACAATGCTGACTTAAGTTCGAGAAGACTGACTCTTCTTACTGTTTATGTTTGAACCATTCCTCTGACAAAAGTTATAGATTCCGATGCGTCACTTCAGGTGTACTGTATCCCTTGGACCTTCTTATGGACGATGAAACACAGATATTACGTCGGAAATAAATACAAAGGGCACAATGCCGATTAACTACAAGTAGACAGACTCTTCTTACTGTCTATGTTTGAATTAATCCTGTGACACTAGTTATGGATTCTGATTCTTCACTTAAGGTTTACTGTATCCCTCTGACCTTCTTATTGACGATGAAACACAGAATTTGCATCGGAAGTAAATAGAAAAGGCACAATGCGACTTAGTTACAAGAAGACTGACTCTTCCTACTGTCTATGTCTGAATCATTCCTATGACACTAGTTATAGATTCGGATGCTTCAGTTCAGGTTTATGTCTCCCTCTGACTTTCGTATTGACGATGAAACACAGAATTTGCATCGGAAGTAAATAGAAAAGGCACAATGCCGACTTAAGTACAAGAAGACTGACTCTTCTTACTGACTATGATTTGAACCATTCCTGTGACACTAGTTATAGATTACGATGCTTCTCTTCAGGTTTACTGTATCCCTTGGACCTTCTTATTGACTATGAAACACAGAAATTGCATCGGAATTAAATACAAAAGCACAATGCCAAATTAAGTACAAGAAGTCTGACTCTTCTTACTTACTATATTTTGAACCATTCCTGTGATACTAGTTACAGATTCCGATGCTTCACTTCAGGTTTAATGTATCCCTCTGACCTTCTTATTGACAACGAAACACAGAAATTGCATCGGAATTAAATAGAAAAGGCACAATGCCGACTTAAGTACAAGAAGACTGACTCCTCTTACTGTCTATGTTTTGAAACGATCCTGTGACACTAGTTATAGATTCCGATGCTTCACTTCAGGTGTACTGCATCCCTTGGACCATCTTATTGACGATGAAACACAGAAATTGCTTCGGAATGAATTAGAAAAGGCACAATGCTGACTTCAGTACAAGAAGACTGACTCTTCATACTGACTATGTTTTGAACCATTCCTGTGACACTAGTTATAGATTCCGATGCCTCACTTCAGGTTTACTGTATCCCTTGGACCTTCATATTGACGATGAAACACAGAAATTGCATCGGAATTAAATACAAAAGGCACAATGCCGACTTAAGTACGACGAGACTGACTCTTCCTACTGTCTATGTTTTGAACCGTTCCTGTGACACTAGTTATAGATTCCGATGCTTCACTTCAGGTTTACTGTATCCATCTGACCTTCTTATTGACGATGAAACACAGAAATTGCATCGGAATTAAATAGAAAAGGCACAATGCCGACTTAAATACAAGAAGACTGACTCTTTCGACTGTCTATGTTTTAAATCATTCCTGTGACAATAGTTATAGATTCCGATGCTTCACATCAGGTTTACTGTATCCCTCTGACCTTCTTATTGACGATGAAACACAGAAATTGCATCAGAATTAAATACAAAATGCACAATGCCGACTTAAGTACAAGAAGACTGACTCTTCCTACTGTCTAGGTTTTGAACTATTCCTGTGACACTAGTTACGGATTCCGATGCTTAACTTCAGGTTTAGAGTATCCCTCTGACCTTCTTATTGACGATGAAACACAGAAGTTGCATCGGAATTAAATAGAAAAGTCACAATGCTGACTTAAGTACAAGAAGACTGACTCTTCCTACTGTCTATCATTTGAACCATTGCTGTGACACTAATTACAGATTCCGATACTTCACTTCAGGTGTACTGTATCCCTTGGACTTTCTTATTGACGATGAAACACAAAAATTGCATCGGAATTAAATAGAAAAGGCACAATGCCGACTTAAGTACAAGTAGACTGACTCTTCTTACTGTCTATGTTTTGAACCATTCCTGTGACACTAGTTATAGATTCAAATGCTTCACTTCAGGTTTTCTGTATCCTTCTGACCTTCTTATTGACGATGAAACACAGAAAT
Source organism: Schistocerca piceifrons (assembly GCF_021461385.2). Lineage (NCBI taxonomy): Eukaryota > Metazoa > Arthropoda > Insecta > Orthoptera > Acrididae > Schistocerca > Schistocerca piceifrons. The sequence goes on from NW_025728227.1 coordinate 448,470, forward strand.
TGCATTGGAATTAAATAGAAAGGACACAATGCTGACTTACGTTCAAGAAGACTGTCTGTTCTTACTGTTTATGTTTGAACCATTCCTGTGACACTAGTTATAGATTCCGATGCTTCACTTGAGGTGTACTGTATCCCTTGGACCTTCTTATTGACGATGAAACACAGATATTACATCGGAATTAAATACAAAAGGCACAATGCCGATTAACTACAAGTAGACTGACTCTTCTTTCTGTCTATGTTTTGAACAAATCCTGTGACACTAGTTATAGATTGCGATGCTTCTTCACTTCAGGTTTACTGTATCCCTTGGACCCTCTTATTGACGATGAAACACAGAAATTGCATCGGAATTAAACACAAAAGGCACAATGCCGACTTAAGTTCAAGAAGACTGATTCTTCTTACTGTCTATGTTTTGAACCATTCCTGTGACGCTAGTTATAGACACCGATGCTTCACTTCAGGTTTACTGTATACCTCTGACCTTCGTATTGATGATGATACACAGAATTAGCATCGGAATTAAATAGAAAAGGCACAATGCCGACTTAAGTACATGAAGACTGACTCTTCATACTGTCTATGTATGAACCGATCCTGTGACACTAGTTATAGCTTCCGATGCTTCACTTCAGGTTTACTGTATCCCTTGGACCTTCTTATTGACGATGAAACACCGAAATTGCATCGGAATTAAATACGAAAGGCACAATGCCGACTTAAGAACAAGAAGACTGACTCTTCTTACTGACTATGCTTTGAACCATTCCTGTGACACTACTTATAGATTCCGATGCCTCACTTCAGGTTTACTGTATCCCCTTGGACCTTCTTATTGACGATGAAACACAGAAATTGCATCGGAATCAAATACAAAAGGACAATGCCGACTTAAGTACAAGTAGTCTGACTCATCCTACTGTCTATGTTTTGAACCATTCCTGTGACACGAGTTATAGATTCCGATGCTTCATTTCAGGTTTACTGTATCCATCTGACCTTCTTATTACCGATGAAACACAGATATTGCATCGGAATTAAATACAAAAGCACAATGCCCACTTAAGTACAAGAAGACTGACTCTTCCTACTGCCTATGTTTTGAACCATTCCAGTGACACTAGTTATAGATTCCGATGCTTCACGTCAGGTTTACTGTATCCCTCTGACCTTCTTAGTGACGATGAAACACAGAAATTGCATCGGAATCAAATGCAAAAGGCACAATGCCGACTCAAGTACAAGAAGGCTGACTCTTCCTACTGTCTATGATTTGAACCATTCCTGTGACACTAGTTATAGATTCCGATGCTTCACTTCAGGTTTACTGTATCCCTCTGACATTCTTATTGACGATGACACCCAGAAATTGCATCGGAATTAAATAGAACGGCACAATGCTGACTTAAGATCAAGAAGACTGACTCTTCTTACTGTTTATTATTTGAACCATTCCTGTGACACTAGTTGTAGATTCCGATGCTTCACTTCAGGTGTACTGTATCACTTGGACCTTCTTATTGACGATGAAACACAGAAATTAAATCGGAATTAAATACAAAATGCACAATGCCGATTAACTACAAGTAGTCTGACTCTTCTTACTGTCTATGTTTTGAACCAATCCTGTGACACTAGTTATGGATTCTGATGCTTCACTTCAGGTTTACTGTATCCCTCTGACTTTCTTATTGACGATGAAACACAGAAATTGCATCGGAATTAAATAGAAAAAGCACAATACCAACTTCAGTACAAGAAGACTGACTCTTCTTGCTGACTATGCTTTGAACCATTCCTGTGACACTAGTTATAGATTCCGATGCCTCACTTCAGGTTTACTGTATCGCTTGGACCTTCATATTGACGATGAAACACAGAAATTGCATCGGAATTAAATACAAATAGGCACAATGCCGACTTAACTACAAGAAGACTGACTCTTCCGACTGTCAATGTTTTGAATCATTCCTGTGACGCTAGTTATAGATTCCGATGCTTCACTTCAGGTTTACTGTATTCCTCTGACCTTCTTATTGACGATGAAACACAGAAATTGTATCGGAATTAAATACAAATGGCACAATGCCGACTCAAGTACAAGAAGACTGACTCTTCCTACTGCCTATGTTTGAACCATTACTGTGACACCAGTTATGGATTCCGATGCTTCACTTCAGGATTAGAGTATCCCTCTGGCCTTCTTATTGACGATGAAACACAGAAATTTCATCGGAATTAAATAGAATAGGCACAATGCTGACTTAAGTACAAGAAGACTGACTCTTCTTACTGTCTATCATTTGAACCATTCCAATGACACTAATTATAGATTCCGATGCTTCACTTCAGGTGTACTGTATCCCTTGGATCTTCTTATTGAGGAAGAAACACAGAAATTGCGTCGGAATTAAATACAAAAGGCACAATGCCGACTTAAGTACAAGAAGACTGACTCTTCCTACTGTCTATGTTTTTAACCATTCCTGTGACACTAGTTACAGATTCAGATGCTTCATTTCAGGTTTACTGTATCCCTCTGACGTTCTTATTGACGATGAAACACAGAAATTACATCGGAATTAAATACAAAAGGCACAATGCCGATTAACTACAAGTAGACTAACTCTTCTTACTGTCTATGTTTTGAACCAATCCTGTGACACTAGTTATGGATTCTGATGCTTCACTTCAGGTTTACTGTATCCCTCTGACTTTTATATTGACGTTGAAACACAGAAATTGCATCGGAATTAAATACAAAAGGCACAATGCCGACTTAAGTACGAGAAGGCTGACTCTTCCTAATGTCTATGTTTTGAACCATTCCTGTGACCCTAGTTATAGATTCCGATGCTTCACTTCAGGTTTACTGTATCCCTCTCACCTTCTTATTGACGATGAAACACAGAATTTGCATCGGAAGTAACTATAAAAGGCACAATGCCGACTTAATTACAAGAAGACTGACTCTTCTTACTGACTATGTTTTGAACCCTTCCTGTGACACTAGTTATAGATTGCGATGTTTCACTTCAGCTTTACTGTATCCCTTGGACCTTGTTATTGACGACGAAACACAGAAATTGCATCTGAATTAAATAGAAAAGGCACAATGCCGACTTATGTACAAGAAGATTGTCTCTTCCTACTGTCTATGTTTAGAACCATTCCTGTGACACTAGTTATAGATTCCGATGCCTCACATCAGGTTTACTGTATCCCTCTCTGACCTTCTAATTGACGATGAAACACAGAAATTGCATCGGAATTAGATACATAATGCACAATGCCGACTTAAGTGCAAGAGGACTGACTCTTCTTACTGTCTGTGTTTTAAAACATTCCAGTGACACTATTATAGATTCCGATGCTTCATTTCAGGTTTATTGTATCCCTTGGACCTTCTTATTGACGACGAAACACAGAAATTGCATCGGAATTAAATAGAAAAGGCTCAATGCCGACATAAGTACAAAAAGACTGACTCTTCATACTGTCTATGTTTTGAACCATTCCTGTGACACTAGCTATAGATTCCGATGCTTCACTTCAGGTGTACTGCATCCCTTGGACCTTCTTATTGTCGATGAAACACAGAAATTGCATTGGAACTAAATAGAAAAGGCACAATGCCGACTTAAGTACAAGAAAGACTGACTCTTCCTACTGACTATGTTGTGAACAATTACTGTTACACTAGTTATTGATTCCGATTCTTCACTTCAGGTTTACTGTATCCCTTGGACTTTCTTATTGACGATGAAACACTAAAATGGCATCGGAATTAAATACAAAAGGCACAATGCCGACTTAAGTACAAAAAGGCTGACTCTTCCTACTGTCTGTGTTTTGAACCATTCCTGTGACACTAGTTATAGATTCCGATGCTTCACATCAGGTTTACTGTATCCCTCTGACCTTCTAATAGACGATGAAACACAGAAATTGCATCGGAATAAGATACAAAATGCGCAATGCCGACTTAAGTACAAGAGGACTGACTCTTCTTACTGTCTATGTTTTGAAACATTCCTGTGACACTATTATAGATTCCGATGCTTCATTTCAGGTTTACTGTATCGCTTGGAACTTCTTATTGTCGATGAAACACACAAATTGCATCGGAATTGAATAGAAAAGGCACAATGCCGACATTAGTACATGAAGACTGACTCTTCCTACTGACTATGTTGTGAACCATTACTGTGACACCAGTTATTGATTCCGATTCTTCACTTAAGGTTTACTGTATCCCTTGGACCTTCTTATTGACGATGAAACACTAAAATTGCATCGGAATTAAATACAAAAGGCACAATGCCGACTTAAGTACATGTAGACTGACCCTTCCTAGTGTCTATGCTTTTGAACCATTCCTGTTACGCCACTTATAGATTCCGATGCTTCACTTCAGGTTTACTGTATCCCTCTGACCATCTTATTGACGATGAAACACAGAAATTGCTTCGGAATTAAATTGAAAAAGCACAATGCCGAATTAAGTACAAGAAGACTGACTCTTCTTACTGACTATGTTTTGACCATTCCTGTGACACTAGTAATAGATTCCGATGCTTCACATTAGGTTTACTGTATCCCTCTGACCTTCTTAGTGACGATGAAACACAGAAATTGCATCGGAATTAAAGAGAAAAAGCACAATGCCGACTTAGATACAAGAAGACTGACTCTTCCGACTGTCAAAGTTTTGAATCATTCCTGTGACACTAGTTATAGTTTCCGATGCTTCACTTCAGGTTTACTGTATCCCTCTGACCTTCTTATTGACGAGGAAACACAGAAATTGCATCGGAATTACATACAAATGGCACAATGCCGACTCAAGTACAAGAAGACTGACTCTTACTACTGTCTATGTTTTGAACCATTCCTGTGACACTAGTTATGGATTCCGATGCTTCACTTCAGGATTAGAGTATCCCTCTGACCTTCTTATTGACGATAATACACAGAAATTGCATCGGAATTAAGTAGAAAAGGCACAATGCTGACTCAAGTACAAGAAGACTGACTCTTCTTACTGTCTATCATTTGAATCATTCCTGTGACACTAATTATAGATTCCGATGCTTCACTTCAGGTGTGCTGTATCCCTTGGATCTTCTTATTGACGATGAAACACAGAAATAGCATCGGAATTAAATAGAAAAGGCACAATGCCGACTTAAGTACAAGTAGACTGACTCTTCTTACTGTCTATGTTTTGAACCATTCCTGTGACACTAGTTATAGATTCCGATGCTTCACTTCAGGTTTACTGTATCTTCTGACCTTCTTATTGACGATGAAACACAGAAATTGCATCGGAATTAAATGCAAAAAGCACAATGCCGACTCAAGTACAAGAAGACTGACTCTTCCTACAGTCTATGATTTGAAACATTCCTGTGACACTAGTTATAGATTCCGATGCTTCACTTCATGTTTACTGTATACCTCTGACCTTCTTATTGACGATGAAAGACAGAAATTGCATTGGAATTAAATAGAAAGGGCACACTGCTGAGTTAAGTACAAGAAGACTGACTCTTCTTACTGTTTATGATTTGAACCATTCCTCTGACACCAATTATAGATTCCGATGCTTCACTTCAGGTGTACTGTATCCTTTGGACCTTCTTATTGACGATAAAACACAGAAATTACATCGGAATTAAATACAAAAGGCACAATGCCGATTAACTACAAGTAGACTGACTCTTCTTACTGTCTATGTTATGAACCAATCCTGTGACACTAGTTATGGATTCTGATGCTTCACTTCAGGTTTAGTGTATCCCTCTGACTTTTATATTGACGATGAAACACAGAAATTGCATCGGAATTAAATACAAAAGGCACAATGCCGACTTAAGTACAAAAAGGCTGACTCTTCCTAATGTCTATGTTTTGAACCATTCCTGTGACCCTAGTTATAGATTCCGATGCTTCACTTCAGGTTTACTGTATCCCTCTCACCTTGTTATTGACGATGAAACACAGAATTTGCATCGGAAGTAAATAGAAAAGTCACAATGCCGACTTAATTACAAGAAGACTGACTCTTCTTACTGACTATGTTTTGAACCATTCCTGTGACACTAGTTATAGATTGCGATGTTTCACATGAGGTTTACTGTATCCCTTGGACCTTCTTATTGACGACGAAACACAGAAATTGCATCGGAATTAAATAGAAAAGGCACAATGCTGACTTAAGTACAAGAAGACTGACTCTTCCTACTGTCTGTGTTTTGAACCATTCCTGTGACACTAGTTATAGATTCCGATGCTTCACATCAGGTTTACTGTATCCCTCTGACCTTCTAATAGACGATGAAACACAGAAATTGCATCGGAATAAGATACAAAATGCGCAATGCCGACTTAAGTACAAGAGGACTGACTCTTCTTACTGTCTATGTTTTGAAACATTCCTGTGACACTATTATAGATTCCGATGCTTCATTTCAGGTTTACTGTATCGCTTGGAACTTCTTATTGTCGATGAAACACAGAAATTGCATCGGAATTAAATAGAAAAGGCACAATGCCGACATTAGTACATGAAAACTGACTCTTCCTACTGACTATGTTGTGAACCATTACTGTGACACCAGTTATTGATTCCGATTCTTCACTTAAGGTTTACTGTATCCCTTGGACCTTCTTATTGACGATGAAACACTAAAATTGCATCGGAATTAAATACAAAAGGCACAATGCCGACTTAAGTACATGTAGACTGACCCTTCCTAGTGTCTATGCTTTTGAACCATTCCAGTTACGCCACTTATAGATTCCGATGCTTCACTTCAGGTTTACTGTATCCCTCTGACCATCTTATTGACGATGAAACACAGAAATTGCTTCGGAATTAAATTGAAAAAGCACAATGCCGAATTAAGTACAAGAAGACTGACTCGTCTTACTATGTTTTGAACCATTTCTGTGACACTAGTTACAGATTCCGATGCTTCACTTCAGGATTCCTGTATCCCTTGGACCTTCTTATTGACGATGAGACACAGAAATTGCATCGTAATAAAATAAAAAGGCACAATACCGAATTAAGTACAAGAAGACTGACTCTTCTTACTGACTATGTTTTGACCATTCCTGTGACACTAGTTATAGATTCCGATGCTTCACATTAGGTTTACTGTATCCCTCTGACCTTCTTAGTGACGATGAAACACAGAAATTGCATCGGAATTAATTACAAAAGCACAATGCCGACTTAAGTGCAGAAGACTGATTCTTAGTACCCTCTATGTTTTGAACCATTCCTGTGACACTAGTTATAGAAATCTGATGCTTTACTTCAGGTTTACTGTATCCCTCTGACCTTCTTATTGACGATGATACACAGAAATTGCGTCCGAATTAAATACAAAAAGAACAATGCCGACTTAAGTACAAGAAGACTGACTCTTATTACTGTCTATGTTTTGAACCATTCCTGTGACATTAGTTATTGATTCCGATGCTTCACTTCAGGTTTACTATATCCCTTGGACCTTCGTATTGACGACGAAACACAGAAATTGTATCGGAATTAAATAGAAAAGGCACATTGCAGACTTAAGTACAAGAAGACTGACTCTTCTTACTGTCTATGATTTAAACCATTCCTGTGACACTAGTTATAGATTCCGATGCTTCACTTCAGGTTTACTGTATCCCTCTGATCTTCCTATTGACGATGAAACACAGAAATTGCATCGGAATTAGATACAAAAAGCACAATGCCGACTTAAATACTAGAGAACTGACTCTTCTTACTGTCTATGTTTTGAAACATTCCTGTGACACTAGTTATAGATTCCGATGCTTCACTTCAGGTTCATTGTATCGCTTGGACCTTCTTATTAACGACGAAACACAGAAATTGCATCGGATTTAAATAGAAAAAGCACAATGCCGCTATAAGTACAAGAAGACTGACTCTTCCTACTGTCTATTCATTGAACCATACCTGTGACACTAGTTATACATTCGGATGCTTCACTTCAGGTTTATTGTATCCCTCTGACCTTCTTATTGACGATGAAATACAGAAATTTCATCGGACATAAATACAAAATGCACAATGCCGGCTCAAGTAGAAGAAGACTGACTCTTCCTACTGTCTATGCTTTGAACGATTCCTGTGACACTAGTTATACATTCCGATGCCTCACTTCAGGTTTACTGTATCCCTCTGACCTTCTTATTGACGATGAAACACAGAAATTGCATCGGAATTAAATAGAAATGGCACAATGCCGACTTAAGTACAAGAAGTCTGACTCTTCCAACCGTCTATGATTTGAACCATTCCTGTGACACTAGTTATGGATTCCGATGCTTCACTTCAGGTTTACTGTATCCCTCTGACCTTCTTATTGACGATGGAACACAGAAATTCCATCGGAATTAAATACAAAAGGCACAATGGCGACTTAAGTACAAGAAGACTGACTCTTCTTACTGTCTATGTTTTGAACCATTCCTGTGACACTAGTTATGGATTCCGATGCTTCACTTCAGGTTTACTGTATCCCTCTGACCTTCTTATTGACGACGAAATACAGAAATTGCATCGGAATTAAATAGAAAAGGCACAATGCCGACTTAAGTACAAGAAGACTGACTCTTCCTACGGTCTATGTTTTGAACCATTCCTGTGACACTAGTTATAGATTCCGATGCTTCACTTCAGGTTTACTGTATCCTTCTGACCTTTGAATTGACGATGAAACACAGAAATTGCATCGGAATTAGATACAAAATGCACAATGCCGACTTAAGTACAAGAAGACTGACTCTTCTTACTGTCTATGTTTTGAACCATTCCAGTGACACTAGTTACAGATTCCGATGCTTCACTTCAGGTTTACTGTATCCCTCTGACCTTCCCATTGAAGATGAAACACAGAAATTGCATCGGAATTAAATAGAAAAGTCACAATGCCAACTTAAGTACAAGAAGACTGAATCTTCTTACTGTCTATGTTTTGAACCATTCCTGTGACACTAGTTATAGATTCCGATGCTTCACTTTAGGTTTACTATATACCTTGGACCTTCTTATTGACGATGAATCACAGAAATTGCATCGGAATTAAATAGAAAATATGCAATGCTGACTTATGTACAAGAAGACTGACTCATCTTACTGTGTATGTTTTGAACCATTCCTGTGACACTAGTTATAGATTCCGATGCTTCACTTCAGGTTTACTGTATCCTTCTGACCTTTGAATTGACGATGAAACACAGAAATTGCATCGGAATTAAATACAAAAGGCACAATGCCGACTTAAGTACAAGAAGACTGACTCTTCCTACTGTCTATGTTTTGAACCATTCCTGTGACACTAGTTATAGATTCCGATGCTTTACTTCAGGTTTACTGTATCCATCTGACCTTCTTATTGACGATGAAACACAGAAATTGCATCGGAAATAAATAGAAAAAGCACAATGCCGACTTAGATACAAGAAGACTGACTCTTCCGACTGTCAAAGTTTTGAATCATTCCTGTGACACTAGTTATAGTTTCCGATGCTTCACTTCAGGTTTACTGTATCCCTCTGATCTTCCTATTGACGATGAAACACAGAAATTGCATCGGAATTAGATACAAAAAGCACAATGCCGACTTAAATACTAGAGAACTGACTCTTCTTACTGTCTATGTTTTGAAACATTCCTGTGACACTAGTTATAGATTCCGATGCTTCACTTCAGGTTCATTGTATCGCTTGGACCTTCTTATTAACGACGAAACACAGAAATTGCATCGGATTTAAATAGAAAAAGCACAATGCCGCTATAAGTACAAGAAGACTGACTCTTCCTACTGTCTATTCATTGAACCATACCTGTGACACTAGTTATACATTCGGATGCTTCACTTCAGGTTTATTGTATCCCTCTGACCTTCTTATTGACGATGAAATACAGAAATTTCATCGGACATAAATACAAAATGCACAATGCCGGCTCAAGTAGAAGAAGACTGACTCTTCCTACTGTCTATGCTTTGAACGATTCCTGTGACACTAGTTATACATTCCGATGCTTCACTTCAGGTTTACTGTATCCCTCTGACCTTCTTATTGACGATGAAACACAGAAATTGCATCGGAATTAAATAGAAATGGCACAATGCCGACATAAGTACAAGAAGACTGACTCTTCTTACTGACTATGTTTTGAACCATTTCTGTCACACTAGTTATAGATTCCGATTTTTCACTTCAGGTTTACTGTATCCCTCCGACTTTCTTATTGACGATGAAACACAGAAATTGCATCGGAATTAAATATAAATTCACAATTCCGAATGAAGTACAAGAAGACTGACTCTTCTTACTGACTATGCTTTGAACCATTCATGTGACACTAGTTATGGATTCCGATGCTTCACTTCAGGTTTACTGTATCCCTCTGACCTTCTTATTGACGATGGAACACAGAAATTCCATCGGAATTAAATACAAAAGGCACAATGGCGACTTAAGTACAAGAAGACTGAATCTTCTTACTGTCTATGTTTTGAACCATTCCTGTGACACTAGTTATAGATTCCGATGCTTCACTTTAGGTTTACTATATACCTTGGACCTTCTTATTGACGATGAATCACAGAAATTGCATCGGAATTAAATAGAAAATATGCAATGCTGACTTATGTACAAGAAGACTGACTCATCTTACTGTGTATGTTTTGAACCATTCCTGTGACACTAGTTATAGATTCCGATGCTTCACTTCAGGTTTACTGTATCCTTCTGACCTTTGAATTGACGATGAAACACAGAAATTGCATCGGAATTAAATACAAAAGGCACAATGCCGACTTAAGTACAAGAAGACTGACTCTTCCTACTGTCTATGTTTTGAACCATTCCTGTGACACTAGTTATAGATTCCGATGCTTCACTTCTGGTTTACTGTATCCATCTGACCTTCTTATTGACGATGAAACACAGAAATTGCATCGGAAATAAATAGAAAAAGCACAATGCCGACTTAGATACAAGAAGACTGACTCTTCCGACTGTCAAAGTTTTGAATCATTCCTGTGACACTAGTTATAGTTTCCGATGCTTCACTTCAGGTTTACTGTATCCCTCTGACCTTCTTATTGACGAGGAAACACAGAAATTGCATCGGAATTAAATAGAAATGGCACAATGCCGACTCAAGTACAAGAAGACTGACTCTTACTACTGTCTATGTTTTGAACCATTCCTGTGACACTAGTTATAGATTCCGATGCTTCACTTCAGGTTTACTGTATCCTTCTGACCTTCTTATTGACGATGAAACACAGAAATTGCATCGGAATTAAATGCAAAAGGCACAATGCCGACTCAAGTACAAGAAGTTTGACTCTTCCTACAGTCTATGATTTGAAACATTCCTGTGACACTAGTTATAGATTCCGATGCTTCACTTCATGTTTACTGTATACCTCTGACCTTCTTATTGACGATGAAAGACAGAAATTGAATTGGAATTAAATAGAAAGGGCACACTGCTGAGTTAAGTACAAGATGACTGACTCTTCTTACTGTTTATGATTTGAACCATTCCTCTGACACCAATTATAGATTCCGATGCTTCACTTCAGGTGTACTGTATCCTTTGGACCTTCTTATTGACGATAAAACACAGAAATTACATCGGAATTAAATACAAAAGGCACAATGCCGATTAACTACAAGTAGACTGACTCTTCTTACTGTCTATGTTTTGAACCAATCCTGTGACACTAGTTATGGATTCTGATGCTTCACTTCAGGTTTAGTGTATCGCTCTGACTTTTATATTGACGATGAAACACAGAAATTGCATCGGAATTAAATACAAAAGGCACAATGCCGACTTAAGTACAAAAAGGCTGACTCTTCCTAATGTCTATGTTTTGAACCATTCCTCTGACCCTAGTTATAGATTCCGATGCTTCACTTCAGGTTTACTGTATCCCTCTCACCTTCTTATTGACGATGAAACACAGAATTTGCATCGGAAGTAAATTGAAAAGTCACAATGCCGACTTAATTACAAGAAGACTGACTCTTCTTACTGACTATATTTTGAACCATTCCTGTGACACTAGTTATAGATTGCGATTTTTCACTTGAGGTTTACTGTATCCCTTGGACCTTCTTATTGACGACGAAACACAGAAATTGCATCGGAATTAAATAGTAAAGGCACAATGCTGACTTAAGTACAAGAAGACTGACTCTTCCTACTGTCCGTGTTTTGAACCATTCCTGTGACACTAGTTATAGATTCCGATGCTTCACATCAGGTTTACTGTATCCCTCTGACCTTCTAATAGACGATGAAACACAGAAATTGCATCGGAATAAGATACAAAATGCACAATGCCGACTTAAGTACAAGAGGACTGACTCTTCTTACTGTCTATGTTTTGAAACATTCCTGTGACACTATTATAGATTCCGATGCTTCATTTCAGGTTTACTGTATCCCTTGGACCTTCTTATTGTCGATGAAACTCAGAAATTGCATCGGAATTAAATAGAAAAGGCACAATGCCGACATAAGTACATGAAGACTGACTCTTCCTACTGACTATGTTGTGAACCATTAGTGTGACACCAGTTATTGATTCCGATTCTTCACTTAAGGTTTACTGTATCCCTTGGACCTTCTTATTGACGATGAAACACTAAAATTGCATCGGAATTAAATACAAAAGGCACAATGCCGACTTAAGTACATGTAGACTGACCCTTCCTAGTGTCTATGCTTTTAAACCATTCCTGTTACGCCACTTATAGATTCCGATGCTTCACTTCAGGTTTACTGTATCCCTCTGACCATCTTATTGACGATGAAACACAGAAATTGCTTCGGAATTAAATTGAAAAAGCACAATGCCGAATTAAGTACAAGAAGACTGACTCGTCTTACTATGTTTTGAATCATTTCTGTGACACTAGTTACAGATTCCGATGCTTCACTTCAGGATTCCTGCATCCCTTGGACCTTCTTATTGACGATGAAATACAGAAATTGCATCGTAATAAAATAAAAAGGCACAATGCCGAATTAAGTACAAGAAGACTGACTCTTCTTACTGACTAAGTTTTGACCATTCCTGTGACACTAGTTATAGATTCCGATGCTTCACATTAGGTTTACTGTATCCCTCTGACCTTCTTAGTGACGATGAAACACAGAAATTGCATCGGAATTAATTACAAAAGCACAATGCCGACTTAAGTGCAGAAGACTGACTCTTAGTACTCTCTATGTTTTGAACCATTCCTGTGACACTAGTTATAGAAATCCGATGCTTTACTTCAGGTTTACTGTATCCCTCTGACCTTCTTATTGACGATGATACACAGAAATTGCGTCCGAATTAAATACAAAAAGAACAATGCCGACTTAAGTACAAGAAGACTGACTCTTATAACTGTCTATGTTTTGAACCATTCCTGTGACATTAGTTATTGATTCCGATGCTTCACTTCAGGTTTACTATATCCCTTGGACCTTCTTATTGACGACGAAACACAGAACTTGTATCGGAATTAAATAGAAAAGGCACATTGCAGACTTAAGTACAAGAAGACTGACTCTTCTTACTGTCTATGTTTTAAACCATTCCTGTGACACCAGTTATAGATTCCGATGCTTCACTTCAGGTTTACTGTATCCCTCTGATCTTCTTATTGACGATGAAACACAGAAATTGCATCGGAATTAGATACAAAAAGCACAATGCCGACTTAAATACTAGAGAACTGACTCTTCTTACTGCCTATGTTTTGAAACATTCCTGTGACACTAGTTATAGATTCCGATGCTTCACTTCAGGTTCACTGTATCGCTTGGACCTTCTTATTAACGACGAAACACAGAAATTGCATCGGATTTAAATAGAAAAAGCACAATGCCGCTATAAGTACAAGAAGACCGACTCTTCTTACTGACTATGCTTTGAACCATTCCTGTGACACTAGTTATAGATTCCGATGCTTCACTTCAGGTTTACTGTATCCCTTCGACCTTCTGATTGACGATGAAACACGGAAATTGCATCGGAATTAAATACGAATGGCACAGTGCCGACTTAACTACAAGAAGACTGACTCTTCTTACTGACTTTGTTTGAACCATTCCTGTGACACCACTTATAGATTCCGATGCTTCACGTCAGGTTTACAGTATCCCTCTGCCCTCTTATTGACGATGAAACACAGAAAATGCATCGGAATTAAATAGAAAATGTACAATTCCGACTTAAGTACAAGAAGACTGACTCTTCTTACTGTCTATGATTTGAACCATTCCTGTGACTCTAGATATAGATTGCGATGCTTCACGTCAGGTGTACTGCATCCCTTGGACCTTCTTATTGTCGATGAAACACAGAAATTGCATTGGAATTAAATAGAAAAGGCACAATGCCGACTTATCTACAAGAAGACTGACTATTCTTACTGACTATGTTTTGAACCATTCATGTGACACTAGTTATAGATTCCGATGCCTCACTTCAGCTTTACTGAATCCCTTGGACCTTCTTATTGACGATGTAACACAGAAATTGCATCGGAATTAAATACAAAAGGCACAATGCCGACTTAAGTACAAGACGACTGACTCTTCCTACTGTCTATGTTTTGAACCATTCCTGTGACACTAGTTATAGATTCCGATGCTTCACTTCAGGTTTACTGTATCCATCTGACCTTCTTATTGACGATGAAACACAGATATTGCATCGGAATTAAATAGAAAAGGCACAATGCCGACTTAACTACAAGAAGACTGACTCTTCCTACTGTCTATTCATTGAACCATACCTGTGACACTAGTTATACATTCGGATGCTTCACTTCAGGTTTATTGTATCCCTCTGACCTTCTTATTGACGATGAAATACAGAAATTTCATCGGACATAAATACAAAATGCACAATGCCGACTCAAGTAGAAGAAGACTGACTCTTCCTACTGTCTATGTTTTGAACGATTCCTGTGACACTAGTTATACATTCCGATGCTTCACTTCAGGTTTACTGTATCCCTCTGACCTTCTTATTGACGATGAAACACAGAAATTGCATCGGAATTAAATAGAAATGGCACATTGCCGACTTAAGTACAAGAAGACTGACTCTTCTTACTGACTATGTTTTGAACCATTTCTGTCACACTAGTGATAGATTCCGATTTTTCACTTCAGGTTTACTGTATCCCTCCGACTTTCTTATTGACGATGAAACACAGAAATTGCATCGGAATTAAATATAAATTCACAATTCCGAATGAAGTACAAGAAGACTGACTCTTCTTACTGACTATGTTTTGAACCATTCGTGTGACACTAGTTATGGATTCCGATGCTTCACTTCAGGTTTACTGTATCCCTCTGACCTTCTTATTGACGATGGAAAACAGAAATTCCATCGGAATTAAATACAAAAGGCACAATGCCGACTTAAGTACAAGAAGACTGACTCTTCTTACTGTCTATGCTTTGAACCATTCCTGTGACACTAGTTATGGATTCCGATGCTTCACATCAGGTTTACTGTATCCCTCTGACCTTCTTATTGACGACGAAACACAGAAATTGCATCGGTATTAAATAGAAAAGGCACAATGCCGACTTAAGTACAAGAAGACTGACTCTTCCTACGGTCTATGTTTTGAACCATTCCTGTGACACTAGTTATAGATTCCGATGCTTCACTTCAGGTTTACTGTATCCTTCTGACCTTTAAATTGACGATGAAACACAGAAATTGCATCGGAATTAGATACAAAATGCACAATGCCGACTTAAGTACAAGAAGACTGACTCTTCTTACTGTCTATTTTTTGAACGATTCCAGTGACACTAGTTACAGATCCCGATGCTTCACTTCAGGTTTACTGTATCCCTCTGACCTTCCCATTGAAGATGAAACACAGAAATTGCATCGGAATTAAATAGAAAAGTCACAATGGCAACTTAAGTACAAGAAGACTGAATCTTCTTACTGTCTATGTTTTGAACCATTCCTGTGACACTAGTTATAGATTCCGATGCTTCACTTTAGGTTTACTATATACCTTGGACCTTCTTATTGACGATGAATCACAGAAATTGCATCGGAATTAAATAGAAAAGGTGCAATGCTGACTTATGTACAAGAAGACTGACTCATCTTACTGTGTATGATTTGAACCATTCCTGTGACACTAATTATAGATTCCGATGCTTCACTTCAGGTTTACTGTATCCCTCTGACCTTCTTATTGACGATGATACACAGAAATTACATCGGAATTAAATAGAAAAGGCACAATGCCGACTGAAGTACAAGAAGACTGACACTTCTTACTGTCTATGATTTGAACCATTCCAGTGACACTAGTTATAGATTCCGATGCTTCACTTCAGGTTTACTGTATCCCTCTGACCTTCCCATTGAAGATGAAACACAGAGATTGCATTGGAATTAAATAGAACAGGCACAATGCCAACTCAAGTACAAGAAGACTGTCTCTTCTTACTGTCTATGTTTTGAACCATTCCTGTGACACTGGTTATTGATTCCGATGCCTCATTTAAGGTTTACTGTATCCCTCTGTCCTTATAATTGACAATGAAACACAGAAATTGCATCGGAATTAGATACAAAATGCACAATGCCGACTTAAGTACAAGAAGACTGACTCTTCTTACTGTCTATGATTTGAACCATTCCTGTGACACAACTTATAGATTCCGATGCTTCACTTCAGGTTTACTGTATCCCTTGGACCTTCTTATCGACGACGAAGCACCGAAATTGCATCGGACTTTAATACAAAAAGGACATTGCCGACTTAAGTACAAGAAGACTGACTCTTATTACTGTCTATGCTTTGAACCATTCCTGTGACACTAGTTATAGATTCCGATGCTTCACTTCAGGTTTACTGTATCCCTCTGACCTTTAAATTGACGATGAACCACAGAAATTGCATCGGAATTAGATACAAAATGCACAATGCCGACTTAAGTACAAGAAGACTGACTCTTCTTACTGTCTATGTTTTGAACCATTCCCGTGACACTAGTTACAGATTCCGATGCTTCACATCAGGTTTACTGTATCCCTCTGACCTTCCCATGGAAGATGAAACACAGAAATTGCTTCGGAATTAAATAGAAAAGGAGCAATGCTGACTTATGTACAAGAAGACTGACTCATCTTACTGTGTATGTTTTGAACCATTCCTGTGACACTAGTTATAGATTCCGATGCTTCACTTCAGGTTTACTGTATCCCTCTGACCTTCTTATTGACGATGAAACACAGAAATTGCATCGGAATTAAATAGAAAAGGCACAATGCCGACTTAAGTACAAGAACACTGACACTTCTTACGGTCTATGATATGAACCATTCCAGTGACACTAGTTATAGATTCCGATGCTTCACTTCAGGTTTACTGTGTCCCTCTGACCTTCCCATTGATGATGAAACACAGAAATTGCATCGGAATTAAATAGAAAAGGCACAATGCCGACATAAGTACAAGAAGACTGACTCTTCTTACTGTCTATGTTTTGAACCATTCCTGTGACACTAGTTTTAGATTCCGATGCTTGACTTCAGATTTACCGTATACCTTGGACCTTCTTATTGACGATGAATCACAGAAATTGCATCGGAATTTAATAGAAAAGGAGCAATGCTGACTTATGTACAAGAAGACTGACTCATCTTACTGTGTATGTTTTGAACCATTCCTGTGACACTAGTTATAGATTCCGATGCTTCAATTCAGGTTTACTGTATCTCTCTGACCTTCTTATTGACGATGAAACACAGAAATTGCATGGGAATTAAATAGAAAAGGCACAATGCCGCCTTAAGTACAAGAAGACTGACTCTTCTTACTGTCTATGTTTTGAAGCATTTCAGTGACACTAGTTATAGATTCCGATGCTTCACTTCAAGTTTACTGTATCCCTTGGACCTTCTTATTGACGATGAAACAGAAATTTCATCAGAATTAAATACAAAAGGCACAATGCCGACTTAAGTACAAGAAGAGTGACTCTTCTTACTGTCTATGTTAGAACAATTCCTGTGACACTAGTTATAGATTCCGATGCTTCACTTCAGGTTTACTGTATCCCATGGACATTCTTATAGACGATGAAACACAGAAATTGCATCGGAACTAAATACAAAAGGCACAATGCCGCCGTAAGTACAAGAAGACTGACTCTACCTAATGTCTATGCTTTGAACCATTCCTGTGACACTAGTTATAGATTCCGATGCTATGCATCAGGGTTACTGTATCCCTCTGACCTTCTTATTGACGATGAAACTCAGAAATTGCATCGGAATTAAATAAAAAGGCACAATGCCGAAATAAGTACATGAAGACTGACTAATCTTATTGACTATGTTTTGAACCATTCCTGTGGCACTAGTTATAGGTTCCGATGCTTCACTTCAGGTTTACTGAATCCTTCTGACTTTCTTATTGCGATGAAACACAGAAATTGCATCGGAATTAAATACAAAAGGCACAATGCAGACATAAGAACAAGAAGACTGACTTTTCCTACTCTCTATGGTTTAAACCATTCCTGTGACACTAGTTATACATTCCGATGCTTCACTTCAGGTTTACTGTATCCCTCTAACCTTCTTATTGACGATGAAACACAGAAATTGCATCGGCATTAAATACAAAAGGCACAATGCGACTTATGTACAAGAAGACTGATTCATCTTACTGTCTATGTTTTGAACCATTCCTGTGACACTAGTTATAAATTCCGATGCTTCACTTCAGGTTTACTGTATCCCTCTGACCTCTTATTGACGATGAAACACAGAAAATGCATCGGAATTAAATAGAAAATGTACAATGCCGACTTAAGTACAAGAAGACTGACTCTTCTTACTGTCTATGATTTGAACCATTCCTGTGACTCTAGATATAGATTGCGATGCTTCACGTCAGGTGTACTGCATCCCTTGGACCTTCTTATTGTCGATGAAACACAGAAATTGCATTGGAATTAAATAGAAAAGGCACAATGCCGACTTATGTACAAGAAGACTGACTATTCTTACTGACTATGTTTGAACCATTCATGTGACACTAGTTATAGATTCCGATGCCTCACTTCAGCTTTACTGAATCCCTTGGACCTTCTTATTGACGATGTAACACAGAAATTGCATCGGAATTAAATACAAAAGGCACAATGCAGACTTAAGTCCAAGAAGACTTACTCTTCTTACAGTCTATGATTTGAACCATTCCTGTGACACTAGTTATAGATTCCGATGCTTCACTTCAGATTTACTGTACCCCTTGGACCTTCTTATTGACAACGAAACAGAGAAATAGCATCGGAATTACATAGAGAAGGCACAATGCCGACTTAAGTTCAAGAAGACTAACTCTCTATGTTTGAACCATTCCTGTGACACTAGTTATAGATTCCGATGCTTCACTTTAGGTTTACTGTATCCCTCTGACCTTCTTAATGCCGATGAAACACAGAAATTGCATCGGATTTAAATACAAAAGGCACAATGCCGACTTAAGTACAAGAAGACTGACTCTTCTTACTGACTATGCTTTGAACATTTCCTGTGAGACCAGTTTTAGATTCCGATGCTTCACTATGTGTTTACTGTATCCCTTGGACCTCCTTATTGACGATGAAACACAGTAATTGCATCGGAAAGAAATAGAAAAGGCACAATGCCTACTTAAGTAGAAGAAGACTGACTCTACTTACTGTCTATTTTTTAACCTTTCCTGTGAAACCTAGTTATAGATTCCGATGATTCACTTCAGGTTTACTGTATCTCTCTGACCTTCTTGTTGACGATGAAACACAGAATTTGCATCGGAATTAAATAGAAAAGGCACAATGCCGATTTAAGTACATGAAAACTGACTCTCCTTAGTGTCTATGTTTTGAAACATTCCTGTGACACTAGTTTTAGATTCCGATGCTTCACCTCAGGTTTACTGTATCCCTCTGACCTTCCTATTGAAGATGAAACACAGAAATTGTATCGGAATTAAATAGAAAAGGCACAATGCCGACTTAAGTACAAGAAGAGTTACTCTTCTTACTGTCTATGTTTTGAACCATTCCTGTGACACTAGTTATAAATTCCGATGCTTCACTTCTGGTTTACTGTTTCCCTTTGACCTTCTTATCGACGATGAAACACAGAAATTGCATCGGAATCAAATACAAAAGGCACAAAGTAGACTTAAGTCCAAGAAGACTTACTTTTCTTACAGTCTATGCTTTGAACCATACCTGTGACACTAGTTATAGATTCTGATGCTTAACTTCAGATTTACTGTATCCCTTGGACCTTCTTATTGACGACGAAACAGAGAAATAGCATCGGAATTAAATAGAGAAGGCACAATGCCGACTTAAGTTCAAGAAGACTGACTCTCTATGTTTGGAACCATTCCTGTGACACGAGTTGTAGATTCCGATGCTTCACTTTAGGGGTACTGTAAACCTCTGACCTTCTTATTGCCGATGAAACACAGAAATTGCATCGGATTTATATACAAAAGGCACAATGCCGACTTATGTACAAGAAGACTGATTCTTCTTACTGACTATTCTTTGAACATTTCCTGTGAGACCACTTTTAGATTCCGATGCTTCACTATGTGTTCACTGTATCCCTTGGACCTCCTTATAGACGATGAAACACAGAAATTGCATCGGAATGAAATAGAAAAGGCACAATGCCGACTTAAGTACAGGAAGACTGACTCTTCTTACTGTCTATTCTTTAACCATTCCTGTGAAACCTAGTTATAGATTCCAATGCTTCACTTCAGGTTTACTGTATCCCTCTGACCATCTTATTGACGATGAAACACAGAAATTGCATCGGAATTAAAAAGAAAAGGCACAGTGCTGACTTAAGTACAAGAAGACTAACCCTTCCTACTGTCTATGATTTGAACCATTCCTGTGACACTAGTTATAGACTCCGATGCTTCACTTCAGGTGTACTGTATCCCTTGGACCTTCTTATTGACGATGAAAAACAGAGATTGCATCGGAATTAAATACAAAAGGCATAATGCCGACTTAAGTACAAGTAGACTGACTCTTCTTACTGTCTATGTGTTGAACCATTCCTGTGACACTAGTTATAGATTCCGATGCTTCACTTCAGATTTTCTGTATCCCTCTACCCTTCTTATTGACGATGAAACACAGAAATTGCATCGGAATTAAATAGAAAAGGCACAATGCCGACTTAAGTACAAGAAATATGACTCTTCCTACTGTCTATGATTTGAACCATTCCTGTGACACTAGTTATAGATTCCGATGCATCACTTCGGGTTTACTGTGTCCCTATTACCTTCTTACTGACGATGAAACACACAAATTGCATCGGAAATATATACAAAAGGCACAATGCCGACTCAAGTACAAGAAGACTGACTCTTCCTACTGTCTATGTTTTGAACCATTCCTGTGACACTAGTTATACATTTCGACGCTTCACTTCAGGTTTACTGTATCCCTTGGACCTTCTTATTGACGATGAAACACAGAAATTGCATTGGAATTAAATAGAAAAGGCACAATGCCGACTTAAGTACAAGAAGACTGTCTGTTCTTACTGACTATGTTTTGAACCATATCTGTGACACTAGTTACAGATTCCGATGCTTCACTTCAGGTTTACTGTATGCCCCTGACCTTCTTATTGACGATGAAACACAGAAATTGCATCGGAATTAAATACAAAAGGCACAATGCAGACTTAAGTACAAGAAGCCTGACTCTTCCTACTCTCTATGATTTGAACCATTCCTGTGACACTAGTTATAGATTCCGATGCTTCACTTCAGGTTTTCTGTATCCCTCTACCCTTCTTATTGACGATGAAACACAGAAATTGCATCGGAATTAAATACAAAAGGCACAATGCCGACTTAAGTACAAGAGGACTGACTCTTCATGCTGTCTATGTTTTGAAACATTCCTGTGACACTAGTTATAGATTCCGATGCTTCACTTCAGGTTTACTGTATCCTTTGGACCTTCTTATTGACGACGAAACACAGAAATTGCATCGGAAATAAATAGAAAAGGCACAATGCCGACTTAAGTTCAAGAAGACTGACCCTTAGTAATGTCTATGTTTTCAACCATTCCTGTGACACTAGTTATAGATTCCGATGCTTCACTTCAGTTTTACTGTATCCCTCTGACCTTCCTATTGACGATGAAACACAGAAATTGCATCGGAATTAAATAGGAAAGGCACAATGCCGACTTAAGTACAAGGAGACTGACTCTTCTTACTGTCTTTGTTTTGAACCATTCCTGTGTCACTAGATATAGATTCCGATGCTTCACTTCAGGTTTACTGTATCCCTCTGACCTTCCTAATGAAGATGAAACACAGATATCTCATCGGAATTAAATAGATAATGCACAATGCCGACTTATCAACAAGTAGACTGACTCTTCTTACTGTCAATGTTTGAACCATTCCTGTGACACTAGTTATAGATTCCGATGCTTCACTACAGGATTACTGTATCCCTTGGACCTTCTTATTGACGATAAATCCCAGAAATTGCATCGGAATTAAATAGAAAATTCACAATGCCGAATTATGTACAAGAAGACTGACTCATCTTACTGTCTATTTTTTAACCATTCCTCAGACACTAGTTATTTATTCCGATGCTTCACTTCAGGTTTACTGTATCCCTCTGACCTTCTTATGGACGATGAAACACATAAATTGCATCGGAATCAAATACAAAAGGCACAATGCCGACTCAAATACAAGATGACTGGCTCTTGTTACTCTCTATGTTTTGAACCTTTCCTCTGAGACCGGTTTTAGATTCCGATGCTTCACTTTAGGTTTACTGTATTACTTGTACCTTCCTATTGACGACGAAACACAGAAATTGCATCGGAATTAAATAGAGAAGGCACAATGATGACTTAAGTGCAAGAAGACTGACTCTTCTTAATGACTAGGTTTTGAATATTTCCTGTGAGACAAGTTTTAGATTCCGATGCTTCACTATATGTTTACTGTATCTCTTGGACCATCTTATTGATGATGAAACACAGAAATTGCATCGGAATTAAATACAAAAGAGACAATGCCGACTTAAGTACAAGAAGACTGATACTTCTTACTGACTATGTTTTGAACCATTATTGTGACACTAGTTATAGATTCCGATGCCTCACTTCAGGTTTACTGTATCCCTTGGACCTTCTTAATGACGATGAAACACCGAAATTGCATCGGAATTGAATACGAAATGCACAATGCCGACTTAAGTACAAGAAGACTGACTCTTCCTACTGACTATGTTTTGAACCTTTCCTGTGACACCACTTATTGATTCCGATGCTTCACTTCAGGTTTACTGTATCCCTCTGACCTTCTTATGGACGATGAAACACAGAAATTGCGTCGGAATTAAATTAAAAAGGCACAATGCCGACTTAAGTACAAGAAGACTGACCATTCTTACTGTCTCTGTTTTGAACCATTCCTGTGACACTAGTTATAGATTCCAATGCTTCACTTCAGATTTACTGTATCCCTCTGACCTTATTACTAATGATGAAACACAGAAATCGCATCGAAAGTAAATTGATAAGGCACAATGCCGACTTAAGTATAAGAAGACTGACTCTTCCTACTGGCTATGTTTTGAACCATTCCTGTGACACTAGTTATAGATTCCGATGCTTCACTTTAGGTTTACTGTATCCCTCTGACCTTCTTATTGACCATGAAACACAGAAATTGCATCGAAATTAAATACAAAAGCACAATGCCGACTCAAGTACAAGAAGACTGACTCTTCTTACTGATTATGTTTTGAACCATTCCTGTGACACTAGTTATAGACTAAGATGCTTCACTTCAGGTTTACTGTATACCTCTGACCTTCTTATTGATGATGAAACACAGAAATTGCATCGGAAGTAAATAGAAAAGGCACAATGCCAACTTAAGTACAAGAAGACTGACTCTTCTTACTGTCTATCATTTGAACCGATCCTGTGACACTAGTTATAGATTCCGGTCCTTCACTTCAGGTTTACTGTATCCCTTGGACCTTCTTATTGACGATGAAACACATAAATTGCTTCGGAATTAAATAGAAAAGGCACAATGCCGACTTAAGTACAAGAACACTGACTCTTCTTACCGACTATGTTTTGAACCATTCCTGTGACACTAGTTATAGATTCCGATGCCTCACTTCAGGTTTACTGTATCCCTTGGACCTTCTTACTGACGATGAAACACAGAAATTGCATCCGAATTACATACAAAAGGCACAATGCCGACTTAAGTAAAAGAAGACTGACTCTTCCTACTATCTATGTTCTGAAGCATTCCTGTGACACTAGTTATAGATTCCGATGCTTCACTTCAGGTTTACTGTATCCCTCTGACCTTCTTATTGACGATGAAACACAGATATTGCATCGGAATTAAATAGAAATAGCACAATGCCGACTTAAGTACAAGAAGACTGACTCTTCTTACTGTCTATGTTAGAACAATTCCTGTGAGACTAGTTATAGATTCCGATGCTTCACATCAGGTTTACTGTATCCCTTGGACATTCTTATAGACGATGAAACACAGAAATTGCATCGGAATTAAATACAAAAGGCGCAATGCCGACTTAAGTACAAGAAGACTAACTCTTCTTACTGTCTATGTTATCAACCATTCCTGTGACACTTGTTATAGATTCCGATGCTTCACTTCAGATTTACTGTATCGCTTGGACCTTCGTATTGAGGATGAAACACAGAAATTGTATCGGAATTAAATGAAAAGGCACAATGCCGAAATAAGTACATGAAGACTGACTCTTCTTATTGACTATGTTTTGAACCATTCCTGTGACACTAGTTACAGATTCCGATGCTTCACTTCTGGTTTACTGTATCCTTCTGACCTTCTTATTGACGATGAAACACAGATATTGCATCGGCATTAAATACAAAACGCACAATGCGACTTATATACAAGAAGACTGACTCATCTTACTGTCTATGTTTTGAACCATTCCTGTGACACTAGTTATAAATTCCGATGCTTCACTTCAGTTTTACTGTTTCCCTTGGACCTTCTTATCGACGATGAAACACAGAAATTGCATCGGAATCAAATACAAAAGGCACAATGTAGACTTAAGTCCAAGAAGACTTACTCTTCTTACAGTCTATTTTTGAACCATTACTGTGACACTAGTTATAGATTCCGATGCTTCACTTCAGGATTACTGTATCCCTCTGATCTTCATATTGACGATGAAACGCAGAAATTGCATCGGAATTAAATACAAAAGGCACATAGCCGACTTAAGTACAAGAAGACTGCCTCTTATTACTGACTATGTTTTGAACCATTCCTGTGACACTAGTTATAGATTCCGATGCTTCACATCAGGTTCTCTGTATCCCTTGGAGCATCTTATTGAAGATGAAACACAGAAATTGCATCGGAATTAAATACAAATGGCACCACGCCGACTTATGTACAAGAAGACTGACTCATCTTACAGTCTATATTTGGAACCATTCCTCTGACACTAGTTATAGATTCCGATGCTTCACTTCATGTTTACCGTATCCCTCGGACCTACTTATTGACGACGAAACACAGAAATTGCATCGGAATTAAATAGAAAAGGCACAATGCCGACTTAATTACAAGAAGACTGACTCATCCTAATGTCTATGCTTTGAACCATTCCTGTGACACTAGTTACAGATTCCGATGCTTCACTTCAGGTTTACTGTATCTCTCTGACCTTCTTGTTGACGATGAAACACAGAATTTGCATCGGAATTAAATAGAAAAGGCACAATGCCGATTTAAGTACATGAAGACTGACAATCCTTACTGTCTATGTTTTGAAACATTCCTGTGACACTAGTTATAGATTCCGATGCTTCACCTCAGGTTTACTGTTTCCCTCTGACCTTCCTATTGAAGGTGAAACACAGAAATTGCATCGGAATTAAATAGAAAAGGCACAATGCCGACTTAAGTCCAAGAAGACTTACTTTTCTTACAGTCTATGTTTTGAACCATTCCTGTGACACTAGTTATAGATTCCGATGCTTCACTTCAGATTTACTGTATCTCTTGGACCTTCTTATTGACGACGAAACAGAGAAATAGCATCGGAATTAAATAGAGAAGGCACAATGCCGACTTAAGTTCAAGAAGACTGACTCTCTATGTTTTGAACCATTCCTGTGACACTAGTTATAGATTCCGATGCTTCACTTTAGGGGTACTGTATCCCTCTGACCTTCTTATTGCCGATGAAACACAGAAATTGCATCGGATTTAAATACAAAAGGCACAATGCCGACATAAGTACAAGAAGACTGACTCTTCTTACTGACTATTCTTTGAACATTTCCTGTGAGACCAGTTTTAGATTCCGATGCTTCACTAAGTGTTTACTGTATCCCTTGGACCTCCTTATTGACGATGAAACACAGAAATTGCATCGGAATACAATAGAAAAGGCACAATGCCGACTTAAGTACAAGAAGACTGAATCTTCTTACTGTCTATTCTTTAACCATTCCTGTGAAACCTAGTTATAGATTCCGATGCCTCACTTCAGGTTTACTGTATCCCTCTGACCATCTTACTGACGATGAAACACAGAAATTGCATCGGAATTAAATACATAAGGCACAATGCTGATTTAAGTACAAGGAGACTGACCCATCCTACTGTCTATGATTTGAACCATTCCTGTGACACTAGTTATAGACTCCGATGCTCCACTTCAGGTGTACTGCATCCCTTGGACCTTCTTATTGACGATGAAAAACAGAGATTGCATCGGAATTAAATACAAAAGGCATAATGCCGACTTACGCACAAGTAGATTGACTCTTCTTACTGTCTATGTGTTGAACCATTCCTGTGACACTAGTTATAGATTCTGATGCTTCACTTCAGGTTTACTGTATCCCTCTGACCTTCTTATTGACGATGAAACAGAGAAATTGCATCGGAATTAAATACAAAAGGCACAATGCCGACTTAAGTACATGTAGACTGACTGTTCCTAATGTCTATGTTTTGAACCATTCCTGTGACACTAGTTATAGATTCCAATGATTCGCTTCAGGTTTACTGTATCCCTCTGACTATCTTATTGACGATGAAACACAGAAATTGCATCGGAATTAAAGACAAAAGGCACAATGCCGACTTAAGTACAAGAAGAATGACTCTTCCTACTGTCTATGATTTGAACCATTCCTGTGACACTAGTTATAGATTCCGATGCATCACTTCGGGTTTACTGTGTCCCTCTTACCTTCTTATTGACGATGAAACACACAAATTGCATCGGAAATATATACAACAGGCACAATGCCGACTCAAGTACAAGAAGACTGACTCTTCCTACTGTCTATGTTTTGAACCATTCCTGTGACACTAGTTATACATTCCGACGCTTCACTTCAGGTTTACTGTATCCCTTGCACCTTCTTATTGACGATGAAACACAGAAATTGCATCAGAATTAAATAGAAAAGGCACAATGCCGACTTAAGTACAAGAAGTCTGTTTCTTCTTACTGACTATGTTTTGAACCATTTCTGTGACACTAGTTACAGATTCCGATGCTTCACTTCAGGTTTACTGTATGCCTCTGAGCTTCTTATTGACGATGAAACACAGAAATTGCATCGGAATTAAATACAAAAGGCACAATGCAGACTTGAGTACAAGAAGACTGACTCTTCCTACTCTCTATGATTGGAACCATTCCTGTGACACTAGTTATAGATTCCGATGCTTCACTTCAGGTTTTCTGTATCCCTCTACCATTCTTATTGACGATGAAACACAGAAATTGCATCGGAATTAAATACAAAAGGCACAATGCCGACTTAAGTACAAGAGGACTGACTCTTCTTGCTGTCTATGTTTTGAAACATTCCTGTGACACTAGTTATAGATTCCAATGCTTCACTTCAGGTTTACTGTATCCTTTGGACCTTCTTATTGACGACGAAACACAGAAATTGGATCGGAATTAAATAGAAAAGGCACAATGCCGACTTAAGTTCAAGAAGACTGACCCTTAGTGATCTCTATGTTTTGAACCAATCCTGTGACACTAGTTATAGATTCCGATGCTTCACTTCAGTATTACTGTATCC
Organism: Schistocerca piceifrons; assembly: GCF_021461385.2. Taxonomy (NCBI): domain Eukaryota; kingdom Metazoa; phylum Arthropoda; class Insecta; order Orthoptera; family Acrididae; genus Schistocerca; species Schistocerca piceifrons. The sequence goes on from NW_025728227.1 coordinate 476,748, forward strand.
CTCTGACCTTCCTATTGACGATGAAACACAGAAATTGCATCGGAATTAAATAGGAAAGGCACAATGCCGACTTAAGTACAAGAAGACTGACTCTTCTTACTGTCTTTGTTTTGAACCTTTCGTGTGACACTAGTTATAGATTCCGATGCTTCACTTCAGGTTTACTGTATCCCTCTGACCTTCCTAATGAAGATGAAACACAGATATCTCATTGGAATTAAATAGATAATGCACAATGCCGACTTAACTACAAGTAGACTGACTCTTCTTACTGTCAATGCTTTGACCCATTCCTGTGACACTAGTTATAGATTCCGATGCTTCACTACAGGTTTACTGTATCCCTTGGAACTTCTTATTGACGATGAATCCCAGAAATTGCATCGGAATTAAATAGAAAATTCACAATGCCGAATTATGTACAAGAAGACTGACTCATCTTACTGTCTATTTTTTAACCATTCCTCAGACACTAGTTATAGATTCCGATGCTTCACTTCAGGTTAACTGTATCCCTCTGCCCTTCGTATGGACGATGAAACACATAAATTGCATCGGAATCAAATACAAAAGGCACAATGCCGACTCAAATACAAGATGACTGGCTCTTGTTACTCTCTATGTTTGAACCTTTCCTGTGAGACCGGTTTTAGATTCCGATGCTTCACTTCAGGTTTACTGTATTACTTGTACCTTCCTATTGACGACGAAACACAGAAATTGCATCGGAATTAAATAGAGAAGGCACAATGATGACTTAAGTACAAGAAGACTGACTCTTCCTACTGCCTATGTTTCGAACCGATCCTGTGACACTAGTTATAGATTCCGATCCTTCACTTCAGGTTTACTGTATCCCTTGGACCTTCTTATTGACGATGAATCACCGAAATTGCATCGGATTGAAATACGAAAGGCACAATAACGACTTAACTACAAGAAGACTGACACTTCTTACTGACTATGTTTTGAACCATTCCTGTGACACCACTTATAGATTCCGATGCTTCACTTCCGGTTTACTGTTTCCCTCTGACCTTCTTGTTGACGATGAAACACAGAAATTGCATCGGAATTAAATAGAAAAGGCACAATGCCGATTTAAGTACAACAAGACTGACTATTCTAACTCTCTATGATTTGAACCATTCTTGTGACACTAGTTATAGACTCCGATGCTTCACTTCAGGTTTACTGTATCCCTCTTACCTTCTTATTGACGATGAAACACACAAATTGCATCGGAAATATATACAACAGGCACAATGCCGACTCAAGTACAAGAAGACTGACTCTTCCTACTGTCTATGTTTTGAACCATTCCTGTGACACTAGTTATACATTCCGACGCTTCACTTCAGGTTTACTGTATCCCTTGGACCTTCTTATTGACGATGAAACACAGAAATTGCATCAGAATTAAATAGAAAAGGCACAATGCCGACTTAAGTACAAGAAGTCTGTTTCTTCTTACTGACTATGTTTTGAACCATTTCTGTGACACTAGTTACAGATTCCGATGCTTCACTTCAGGTTTACTGTATGCCTCTGAGCTTCTTATTGACGATGAAACACAGAAATTGCATCGGAATTAAATACAAAAGGCACAATGCAGACTTGAGTACAAGAAGACTGACTCCTCCTACTCTCTATGATTGGAACCATTCCTGTGACACTAGTTATAGATTCCGATGCTTCACTTCAGGTTTTCTGTATCCCTCTACCCTTCTTATTGACGATGAAACACAGAAATTGCATCGGAATTAAATACAAAAGGCACAATGCCGACTTAAGTACAAGAGGACTGACTCTTCTTGCTGTCTATGTTTTGAAACATTCCTGTGACACTAGTTATAGATTCCGATGCTTCACTTCAGGTTTACTGTATCCTTTGGACCTTCTTATTGACGACGAAACACAGAAATTGGATCGGAATTAAATAGAAAAGGCACAATGCCGACTTAAGTTCAAGAAGACTGACCCTTAGTGATCTCTATGTTTTGAACCAATCCTGTGACACTAGTTATAGATTCCGATGCTTCACTTCAGTATTACTGTATCCCTCTGACCTTCCTATTGACGATGAAACACAGAAATTGCATCGGAATTAAATAGGAAAGGCACAATGCCGACTTAAGTACAAGAAGACTGACTCTTCTTACTGTCTTTGTTTTGAACCTTTCGTGTGACACTAGTTATAGATTCCGATGCTTCACTTCAGGTTTACTGTATCATTCTGACCTTCCTAATGAAGATGAAACACAGATATCTCATTGGAATTAAATAGATAATGCACAATGCCGACTTAACTACAAGTAGACTGACTCTTCTTACTGTCAATGTTTTGACCCATTCCTGTGACACTAGTTATAGATTCCGATGCTTCACTACAGGTTTACTGTATCCCTTGGAACTTCTTATTGACGATGAATCCCAGAAATTGCATCGGAATTAAATAGAAAATTCACAATGCCGAATTATGTACAAGAAGACTGACTCATCTTACTGTCTATTTTTTAACCATTCCTCAGACACTAGTTATAGATTCCGATGCTTCACTTCAGGTTAACTGTATCCCTCTGCCCTTCGTATGGACGATGAAACACATAAATTGCATCGGAATCAAATACAAAAGGCACAATGCCGACTCAAATACAAGATGACTGGCTCTTGTTACTCTCTATGTTTGAACCTTTCCTGTGAGACCGGTTTTAGATTCCGATGCTTCACTTCAGGTTTACTGTATTACTTGTACCTTCCTATTGACGACGAAACACAGAAATTGCATCGGAATTAAATAGAGAAGGCACAATGATGACTTAAGTACAAGAAGACTGACTCTTCCTACTGCCTATGTTTTGAACCGATCCTGTGACACTAGTTATAGATTCCGATCCTTCACTTCAGGTTTACTGTATCCCTTGGACCTTCTTATTGACGATGAATCACCGAAATTGCATCGGATTGAAATACGAAAGGCACAATAACGACTTAACTACAAGAAGACTGACACTTCTTACTGACTATGTTTTGAACCATTCCTGTGACACCACTTATAGATTCCGATGCTTCACTTCCGGTTTACTGTTTCCCTCTGACCTTCTTGTTGACGATGAAACACAGAAATTGCATCGGAATTAAATAGAAAAGGCACAATGCCGATTTAAGTACAACAAGACTGACTATTCTAACTCTCTATGATTTGAACCATTCTTGTGACACTAGTTATAGACTCCGATGCTTCACTTCAGGTTTACTGTATCCCTCTGACCTTCTTATCGACGATGAAACACAGAAATTGCATCGGAATTAAATAGAAAAGGCACAATGCCGACTTAAGTACAAGAAGACTGACTCTTCTTACTGTCTCTGTTTTGAACCAATCCTGTGACACTAGTTATAGATTCCGATGCCTCACTTCAGGTTTACTGTATCCGTCGGACTTTCTTATTGACGATGAAACACAGAAATTGCATCGGAATTAAATAGAAAAGGCACAATGCCGACTTAAGTACAAGAAGACTGACTCTTCTGACTGTCTATGATTTGAACCATTCCTGTGACAGTAGTTATAGATTCCGATGCTTCACTTCAGGTGTACTGCATCCCTTGGACCTTCTTATTGACGATGAAACACATAAATTGCTTCGGAATTAAATGCAAAAGGCACAATGCAGACTTAAGTATAAGAAGACTGACCCTTCTTACCGACTATGTTTTGAACCATTCCTGTGACACTAGTTGTAGATTCCGATGCCTGACTTCAGGTTTACTGTATCCCTTGGACCTTCCTATTGACGATGAAACACAGAAATTGCATCGGAATTACATACAAAAAGCACAATGCCGACTTAAGTAAAAGAAGACTGACTCTTCCCACTATCTATGTTCTGAAGCATTCCTGTGACACTAGTTATAGATTCCGATGCTTCACTTCAGGTTTACTGTATCCCTCTTACCTTCTTATCGACGATGAAACACAGATATTGCATCGGAATTATATAGAAATAGCACAATGCCGACTTAAGTACAAGGAGACTGACTCTTCTTACTGACTATGCTTTGAACCATTACTGTGACACTAGTTATAGCCTCCGATGCTACACTTCAGGTTTATTGTATCTCTCTGATCTTCTTATTGATGATGAAAGACAGAAATTGCAACGGAGTTGAATACGAAATTTACAATGGCGACTTAAGTACAAGAAGACTGACTCTTCTTACTGACAAAGTCTTGAACCATTCCTGTGAGACCACTTATTGATTCCGATGCTTCACTTCAGGTTTACTGTATCCCTCTGACCTTCTTATTGACGAAGAAACACAGAAATGGCATCGGAATTAAATACAAAAGGCACAATGCCGACTTAAGTACAAGAAGACTGACTCTTCTTACTGTCTCTGTTTTTAACCATTCCTGTGACACTAGTTATAGATTCCAATGCCTCACTTCAGGTTTACTGTATCCCTTGGACTTTCTTATTGACGATGTAACACAGAAATTGCTTCGAAATTAAATAGAAAAGTCACAATGCCGACTTAAGTACAAGAAGACTGACTCTTCTTACAGTCTATGTTTTGAACCGATCCTGTGACATTAGATATAGATTCCGATGCTTCACTTCAGGTTTACTGTATCCCTTCGACCTTCTTATTGACGATGAAACACAGAAATTGCATGGGAATTAAATAGAAAAGGCACAATGCCGACTTAAGTACAAGAAGACTGTCTCTTCTTACTGTCTACGTTTTGAACCACTCCTGTGACACTAGTTATAGACTCCGAAGTTTCACTTCAGGTGTACTGCGTCCCTTGGACCTTCTTATTGAAGATGAATCACATAAATTGCTTCGGAATACAATAGAAAAGGCACAATGCCGACTTAAGTACAAGAAGACTGAATCTTCTTACTGTCTATTCTTTAACCATTCCTGTGAAACCTAGTTATAGATTCCGATGCCTCACTTCAGGTTTACTGTATCCCTCTGACCATCTTACTGACGATGAAACACAGAAATTGCATCGGAATTAAAAAGAAAAGGCACAATGCTGATTTAAGTACAAGGAGACTGACCCATCCTACTGTCTATGATTTGAACCATTCCTGTGACACTAGTTATAGACTCCGATGCTCCACTTCAGGTGTACTGCATCCCTTGGACCTTCTTATTGACGATGAAAAACAGAGATTGCATCGGAATTAAATACAAAAGGCATAATGCCGACTTACGCACAAGTAGATTGACTCTTCTTACTGTCTATGTGTTGAACCATTCCTGTGACACTAGTTATAGATTCTGATGCTTCACTTCAGGTTTACTGTATCCCTCTGACCATCTTATTGACGATGAAACAGAGAAATTGCATCGTAATTAAATACAAAAGGCATAATGCCGACTTACGCACAAGTAGATTGACTCTTCTTACTGTCTATGTGTTGAACCATTCCTGTGACACTAGTTATAGATTCTGATGCTTCACTTCAGGTTTACTGTATCCCTCTGACTATCGTATTGACGATGAAACACAGAAATTGCATCGGAATTAAAGACAAAAGGCACAATGCCGACTTAAGTACAAGAAGAATGACTCTTCCTACTGTCTATGATTTGAACCATTCCTGTGACACTAGTTATAGATTCCGATGCATCACTTCGGGTTTACTGTGTCCCTCTTACCTTCTTATTGACGATGAAACACACAAATTGCATCGGAAATATATACAACAGGCACAATGCCGACTCAAGTACAAGAAGACTGACTCTTCCTACTGTCTATGTTTTGAACCATTCCTGTGACACTAGTTATACATTCCGACGCTTCACTTCAGGTTTACTGTATCCCTTGGACCTTCTTATTGACGATGAAACACAGAATTTGCATCAGAATTAAATAGAAAAGGCACAATGCCGATTAAGTACAAGAAGTCTGTTTCTTCTTACTGACTATGTTTTGAACCATTTCTGTGATACTAGTTACAGATTCCGATGCTTCACTTCAGGTTTACTGTATGCCTCTGAGCTTCTTATTGACGATGAAACACAGAAATTGCATCGGAATTAAATACAAAAGGCACAATGCAGACTTGAGTACAAGAAGACTGACTCTTCCTACTCTCTATGATTGGAACCATTCCTGTGACACTAGTTATAGATTCCGATGCTTCACTTCAGGTTTTCTGTATCCCTCTACCCTTCTTATTGACGATGAAACACAGAAATTGCATCGGAATTAAATACAAAAGGCACAATGCCGACTTAAGTACAAGAGGACTGACTCTTCTTGCTGTCTATGTTTTGAAACATTCCTGTGACACTAGTTATAGATTCCGATGCTTCACTTCAGGTTTACTGTATCCTTTGGACCTTCTTATTGACGACGAAACACAGAAATTGGATCGGAATTAAATAGAAAAGGCACAATGCCGACTTAAGTTCAAGAAGACTGACCCTTAGTGATCTCTATGTTTTGAACCAATCCTGTGACACTAGTTATAGATTCCGATGCTTCACTTCAGTATTACTGTATCCCTCTGACCTTCCTATTGACGATGAAACACAGAAATTGCATCGGAATTAAATAGGAAAGGCACAATGCCGACTTAAGTACAAGAAGACTGACTCTTCTTAATGTCTTTGTTTTGAACCTTTCGTGTGACACTAGTTATAGATTCCGATGCTTCACTTCAGGTTTACTGTATCCCTCTGACCTTCCTAACGAAGATGAAACACAGATATCTCATTGGAATTAAATAGATAAAGCACAATGCCGACTTAACTACAAGTAGACTGACTCTTCTTACTGTCAATGTTTTGACCCATTCCTGTGACACTAGTTATAGATTCCGATGCTTCACTACAGGTTTACTGTATCGCTTGGAACTTCTTATTGACGATGAATCCCAGAAATTGCATCGGAATTAAATAGAAAATTCACAATGCCGAATTATGTACAAGAAGACTGACTCATCTTACTGTCTATTTTTTAACCATTCCTCAGACACTAGTTATAGATTCCGATGCTTCACTTCAGGTTAACTGTATCCCTCTGCCCTTCGTATGGACGATGAAACACATAAATTGCATCGGAATCAAATACAAAAGGCACAATGCCGACTCAAATACAAGATGACTGGCTCTTGTTACTCTCTATGTTTGAACCTTTCCTGTGAGACCGGTTTTAGATTCCGATGCTTCACTTCAGGTTTACTGTATTTCTTGTACCTTCCTATTGACGACGAAACACAGAAATTGCATCGGAATTAAATAGAGAAGGCACAATGATGACTTAAGTACAAGAAGACTGACTCTTCCTACTGCCTATGTTTCGAACCGATCCTGTGACACTAGTTATAGATTCCGATCCTTCACTTCAGGTTTACTGTATCCCTTGGACCTTCTTATTGACGATGAATCACCGAAATTGCATCGGATTGAAATACGAAAGGCACAATAACGACTTAACTACAAGAAGACTGACACTTCTTACTGACTATGTTTTGAACCATTCCTGTGACACCACTTATAGATTCCGATGCTTCACTTCCGGTTTACTGTTTCCCTCTGACCTTCTTGTTGACGATGAAACACAGAAATTGCATCGGAATTAAATAGAAAAGGCACAATGCCGATTTAAGTACAACAAGACTGACTATTCTAACTCTCTATGATTTGAACCATTCTTGTGACACTAGTTATAGACTCCGATGCTTCACTTCAGGTTTACTGTATCCCTCTGACCTTCTTATCGACGATGAAACACAGAAATTGCATCGGAATTAAATAGAAAAGGCACAATGCCGACTTAAGTACAAGAAGACTGACTCTTCTTACTGTCTCTGTTTTGAACCAATCCTGTGACACTAGTTATAGATTCCGATGCCTCACTTCAGGTTTACTGTATCCGTTGGACTTTCTTATTGACGATGAAACACAGAAATTGCATCGGAATTAAATAGAAAAGGCACAATGCCGACTTAAGTACAAGAAGACTGACTCTTCTGACTGTCTATGATTTGAACCATTCCTGTGACAGTAGTTATAGATTCCGATGCTTCACTTCAGGTGTACTGCATCCCTTGGACCTTCTTATTGACGATGAAACACATAAATTGCTTCGGAATTAAATGCAAAAGGCACAATGCCGACTTAAGTATAAGAAGACTGACCCTTCTTACCGACTATGTTTTGAACCATTCCTGTGACACTAGTTGTAGATTCCGATGCCTCACTTCAGGTTTACTGTATCCCTTGGACCTTCGTATTGACGATGAAACACAGAAATTGCATCGGAATTACATACAAAAAGCACAATGCCGACTTAAGTAAAAGAAGACTGACTCTTCCCACTATCTATGTTCTGAAGCATTCCTGTGACACTAGTTATAGATTCCGATGCTTCACTTCAGGTTTACTGTATCCCTCTTACCTTCTTATCGACGATGAAACACAGATATTGCATCGGAATTATATAGAAATAGCACAATGCCGACTTAAGTACAAGGAGACTGACTCTTCTTACTGACTATGCTTTGAACCATTACTGTGACACTAGTTATAGCCTCCGATGCTACACTTCAGGTTTATTGTATCTCTCTGACCTTCTTATTGATGATGAAAGACAGAAATTGCAACGGAGTTGAATACGAAATTTACAATGGCGACTTAAGTACAAGAAGACTGACTCTTCTTACTGACAAAGTCTTGAACCATTCCTGTGAGACCACTTATTGATTCCGATGCTTCACTTCAGGTTTACTGTATCCCTCTGACCTTCTTATTGACGATGAAACACAGAAATTGCATCGGAATTAAATACAAAAGGCACAATGCCGACTTAAGTACAAGAAGACTGACTCTTCTTACTGTCTCTGTTTTTAACCATTCCTGTGACACTAGTTATAGATTCCAATGCCTCACTTCAGGTTTACTGTATCCCTTGGACTTTCTTATTGACGATGTAACACAGAAATTGCTTCGAAATTAAATAGAAAAGTCACAATGCCGACTTAAGTACAAGAAGACTGACTCTTCTTACAGTCTATGTTTTGAACCGATCCTGTGACATTAGATATAGATTCCGATGCTTCACTTCAGGTTTACTGTATCCCTTCGACCTTCTTATTGACGATGAAACACAGAAATGTCATGGGAATGAAATAGAAAAGGCACAATGCCGACTTAAGTACAAGAAGACTGTCTCTTCTTACTGTCTACGTTTTGAACCACTCCTGTGACACTAGTTATAGACTCCGAAGTTTCACTTCAGGTGTACTGCGTCCCTTGGACCTTCTTATTGAAGATGAATCACATAAATTGCTTCGGAATTAAATAGAAAAGGCACAATGCCGACTTAAGTACAAGAAGACTGACTCTTCTTACTGACTATGTTTTGAACCATTCCTGTGACACTAGTTATAGATTCCGATGCTTCACTTCAGGTTTACTGTATCCCTGAGACCTTCCTAATGAAGATGAAACACAGATATCTCATTATAATTAAATAGATAATGCACAATGCCGACTTAACTACAAGTATACTGACTCTTCTTACTGTCAATGTTTTGACCCATTCCTGTGACACTATTTATAGATTCCGATGCTTCACTACAGGTTTACTGTATCCCTTGGACGTTCTTATTGACGATGAATCCCAGAAATTGCATCGGAATTAAATAGAAAATTCACAATGCCGAATTATGTACAAGAAGACTGACTCAACTTACTGTCTATTTTTTAACCATTCCTCAGACACTAGTTATAGATTCCGATGCTTCACTTCAGGTTTACTGTATCCCTCTGACCTTCGTATGGACGATGAAACACATAAATTGCATCGGAATCAAATACAAAAGGCACAATGCCGACTCAAATACAAGATGACTGGCTCTTGTTACTCTCTATGTTTGGACCATTCCTGTGAGACCGGTTTTAGATTCCGATGCTTCACTTCAGGTTTACTGTATTACTTGTACCTTCCTATTGACGACGAAACACAGAAATTGCATCGGAATTAAATAGAGAAGGCACAATGATGACTTAAGAACAAGAAGACTGACACTTCCTACTGCCTATGTTTCGAACCGATCCTGTGACACTAGTTATAGATTCCGATCCTTCACTTCAGGTTTACTGTATCCCTTGGACCTTCTTATTGACGATGAATCACCGAAATTGCATCGGATTGAAATACGAAAGGCACAATAACGACTTAACTACAAGAAGACTGACTCTTCTTACTGACTATGTTTTGAACCATTCCTGTGACACCACTTATAGATTCCGATGCTTCACTTCCGGTTTACTGTTTCCCTCTGACCTTCTTGTTGACCATGAAACACACAAATTGCATCGGAATTAAATAGAAAAGGCACAATGCCGACCTAAGTACAAGAAGACTGACTCTTCTAACTGTCTATGATTTGAACCATTCTTGTGACACTAGTTATAGACTCCGATGCTTCACTTCAGGTTTACTGTATCCCTCTGACCTTCTTATCGACGATGAAACACAGAAATTGCATCGGAATTAAATAGAAAAGGCACAATGCCGACTTAAGTACAAGAAGACTGACTCTTCTTACTGTCTATGCTTTGAACCAATCCTGTGACACTAGTTATAGATTCCGATGACTCACTTCAGGTTTACTGTATCCCTTGGACCTTCGTATTGACGATGAAACACAGAAATTGCATCGGAATTACATACAAAAAGCACAATGCCGACTTAAGTAAAAGAAGACTGACTCTTCCCACTATCTATGTTCTGAAGCATTCCTGTGACACTAGTTATAGATTCCGATGCTTCACTTCAGGTTTACTGTATCCCTCTTACCTTCTTATCGACGATGAAACACAGATATTGCATCGGAATTATATAGAAATAGCACAATGCCGACTTAAGTACAAGGAGACTGACTCTTAATACTGACTATGTTTGGAACCATTCCTGTGACACCACTTATAGATTCCGATGCTACACTTCAGGTTTACTGTATTCCTCTGACCTTCTTAAAGACGATGAAACACAGAAATTGCATCGGAATTAAATAGAAAAGGCACAATGCCGACTTAAGTACAAGGAGACTATCTCTTCTAACTGTCTACGTTTTGAACCACTCCTGTGACACTAGTTATAGACTCCGAAGTTTCACTTCAGGTGTACTGCATCCCTTGGACCTTCTTATTGACAATGAATCACATAAATTGCTTCGGAATTAAATAGAAAAGGCACAATGCCGACTTAAGTACAAGAAGACTGACTCTTCTTACTGACTATGTTTTGAACCATTCCTGTGACACTAGATATGGATTCCGATGCTTCACTTCAGGTTTACTGTATCCCTCTGACCTTCTTATCGACGATGAAACACAGATATTGCATCGGAATTATATAGAAATAGCACAATGCCGACTTAAGTACAAGAAGACTGACTCTTCGTACTGACAAAGTCTTGAACCATTCCTGTGACACCAATTATTGATTCCGATGCTTCACTTCAGGTTTACTATATCCCTCTGACCTTCTTATTGACGATGAAACACAGAAATTGCATCGGAATTAAATAGAAAAGGCACAATGCCGACTTAAGTACAAGAAGACTGACTCTTCTTACTGTCTCTGTTTTTAACCATTCCTGTGACACTAGTTATAGATTTCGATGCCTCACTTCAGGTTTACTGTATCCCTTGGACTTTCTTATTGACGATGTAACACAGAAATTGCATCGGAATTAAATACAAAAGGCACAATGCCGACTTAAGTAAAAGAAGACTGACTCTTCCTACTGTCTAAGTTTTGAACCATCCCTGCGACACTAGTTATAGATTCCGATGCTTCACTTCAGGTTTACTGTATCCCTCTGACCTTCTTATTGACGATAAAAGACAGAAATTGCATCGGAAATAAATACAAAAGGCACAATGCCGACTTAAGTACAAGAAGACTGACTCTTCTTACTGTCTATGTTTTGAACCATTTCTGTGACACTAGTTATCGATTCCGAATTCTCACTTCAGGTTTACTGTATCCCTTGGACCTTCTTATTGATAATGAAACACAGAAATTGCATCGGAATTAAATACAAAAGGCACAATGACGACTTAAGTACAAGAAGACTGACTCTTCCTACTGTCTATTTTTTAAACATTCCTGTGACACTAGTTATAGATTCCAATGCTTCACTTCAGGTTTACCGTATCTCTCTGACCCTATTATTGATGATGAATCACAGAAATTGCATCGGAATTAAATAGAAAAGGCACAATACCGACTTAAGTATAAGAAGACTGACTCTTCCTACTGGCTATAATTGAACAGTTCTTGTGACACTAGTTATAGATTCCGATGCTTCACTTCAGGTTTACTGTATCCCTCTGACCTTCTTATTTACGATCAAACACAGATATTGCATCGGAATCAAATACAAAAGGTACAATGCCGACTCAAGTACAAAAAGACTGACTCTTCTTACTGGCTATGTTTTGAACCATTCCTGTAACACTAGTTATAGATTACGATGCTTCACTTCAGGTTTACTGTATCCCTCTGACCTTCTTATTGACGATAAAACACAGAAATTGCATCGGAAATAAATACAAAATGCACAATGCCGACTTAAGTACAAGAAGACTGACTCTTCTTACTGACTATGTTTTCAACCATTCCTGTGACACTAGTTATCGATTCCGAATTCTCTCTTCAGGTTTACTGTATCCCTTGGACCTTCTTATTGATAACGAAACACAGAAATTGCATCGGAATTAAATACAAAAGGCACAATGGCGACTTAAGTACAAGAAGACTGACTCTTCTTACTGTCTATGTTTTGAACCGATCCGGTGACACTAGTTATAGATTCCGATGCTTCACTTCAGGTTTACTGTATCCCTTATACCTTCTTATTGACGATGAAACACAGAAATTGCATCGGCATTAAATACAAAAGGCATAATGCCGACTTAACTACAAGAAGACTGACTCTTCTTACTGACTATGTTTGGAACCATTCCTGTGATACCACTTATAGATTCCGATGCTTCACTTCAGGTTTACTGTATCCCTCTGACCTTCTTAAAGACGATGAAACACAGAAATTGCATCGGAATTAAATAGAAAAGGCACAATGCCGACTTAAGTACAAGAAGACTGACTCTTCTTACTGTCTACGTTTTGAACCATTCCTGTGACACTAGTTATAGACTCCGATGCTTCACTTCAGGTTTACTGTATCCATCTGACCTTCTTATTGGCGATGAAACACAGAAATTGCATCGGAAAGACATACAAAAGGCACAATGCCGACTTAAGTAAAAGAAGACTGTCTCTTCCTACTATCTATGTTCTGAAGGATTCCTGTGACACTAGTTATTGACTCCGATGCTTCACTTCAACTTTACTGTATCCCTCCGACCTTCTTATCGACGATGAAACACAGATATTGCATCGGAATTATATAGAAATAGCACAATGCCGACTTAAGTACAAGGAGACTGACTGTTCTTACTGACTATGCTTTGAACCATTCCTGTGACACTAGTTATAGCCTCCGTTGCTACACTTCAGGTTTACTGTATCTCTCTGACCATCTTATTGATGATGAAACACAGAAATTGCATCGGACTTAAATAGAAAAGGCACAATGCCGACTGAAGTACAAGAAGACTGACTGTTCTTACTGTCTATGTTTTGGACCATTTCTGTGACACTAGTTATAGATTCCGATGCTTCACTTCAGGTTTACTGTATCCCTTGGACCTGCTTATTGACGATGAAACAGCGAAATTGCATCGGAGTTGAATACAAAATTCACAATGGCGACTTAAGTACAAGAAGACTGACTCTTCTTACTGACAAAGTCTTGAACCATTCCTGTGACACCACTTATTGATTCCGATGCTTCACTTCAGGTTTACTGTATCCCTCTGACCTTCTTATTGACGATGAAACATAGAAATTGCATCGGAATTAAATAGAAAAGACACAATGCCGACTTAAGTACAAGAAGACTGACTCTTCTTACTGACTATGTTTGGAACCATTCCTGTGACTCCACTTATAGATTCCGATGCTTCACTTCAGGTTTACCGTATCCCTCTGACCTTCTTAAAGACGATGAAACACAGAAATTGCATCGGAATTAAATAGAAAAGGCACAATGCCGACTTAAGTACAAGAAGACTGACTCTTCTTACTGTCTACGTTTTGAAACATTCCTGTGACACTAGTTGTAGACTCCGAAGTTTCACTTCAGGTGTACTGCATCCCTTGGAACTTCTTATTGACGATGAATCACATAAATTGCTTCGGAATTAAATAGAAAAGGCACAATGCCGACTTAAGTACAAGAAGACTGACTCTTCTTACTGACTAATGTTTTGAACCATTCGTGTGACACTAGTTAAGGATTCCGATGCATCACTTCAGGTTTACTGTATCCCTTGGACCTTCTTATTGACGATGAATCACAGAAGTTGCATCGGAATTAAATACAAAAGGCACAATGCCAACTTAAGCACAAGAAGACTGACTCTTCCCACTGTCTATGTTTTGAACCATTCCTGTGACACTATTTATAGATTCCGATGCTTCACTTCAGGTTTACTGTATCCATCTGACCTTCTTATTGACGATGAAACACAGAAATTGCATAAGATCTATATACAAAAGGCACACTGCCGACTTAAGTAAAAAAGACTGTCTCTTCCTACTATCTAAGTTCTGAAGCATTCCTGTGACACTAGCTATAGATTCCGATGCTTCACTTCAGGTTTACTGTATCCCTCCGACCTTCTTATCGACGATGAAACACAGATATTGCATCGGAATTATATGGAAATAGCACAATGCCGACTTAAGTACAAGGAGACTGACTCTTCTTGCTGACTATGCTTTGAACCATTCCTGTGACACTAGTTATAGCCTCCGATGCTACACTTCAGGTTTACTGTATCTCTCTGACCCTCTTAGTGATGATGAAACACAGAAATTGCATCGGAATTAAATAGAAAAGGCACAATGCCGACTGAAGTACTAGAAGACTGACTGTTCTTACTGTCTATGTTTTGGACCATTTCTGTGACACTAGTTATAGATTCCGATGCTTCTCTTCAGGTTTACTGTATCCCTTGGACCTGCTTATTGACGATGAAACACCGAAATTGCATCGGAGTTGAATACGAAATTCACAATGGCGACTTAAGTACAAGAAGACTGACTCTTCTTACTGTCTATGTTTTGAACCATTCCTGTGACACTAGTTATAGACTCCAAAGTTTCACTTCAGGAGTACTGCATCCCTTGGACCTTTTTATTGACGATGAATCACATAAATTGCTTCGGAATTAAATAGAAAAGGCACAATGCCGACTTTAACACAAGAAGACTGACTCTTCCCACTGTCTGTGTTTTGAACCATTCCTGTGACACTAGTTATAGATTCCGATGCTTCACTTCAGGTTTACTGTATCCATCTGACCTTCTTATTGACGACGAAACACAGAAATTGCATCGGAATTCAATACAAAAGGCACAATGACGACTGAAGTACAAGAAGTTTGACTCTTCCTACTGTCTATGTCTTAACCATTCCTGTGACACTAGTTATAGATTCCAATGCTTCACATCAGGTCTACTGTATCCCTCCGACCTTATTATTGATGATGAAACACAGAAATTGTATCGGAATTAAATAGAAAAGGCACAATGCCGACTTAAGTATAAGAAGACTGACTCTTCCTACTGGCTATAATTGAACTATTCTTGTGACACTAGTTATAGATTCCGATGCTTCACTTCAGGTTTACTGTATCCCTCTGACCTTCTTATTGGCGATGAAACACAGATATTGCTTTGGAATTAAATACAAAAGGTACAATGCCGACTCAAGTACAAAAAGTCTGCCTCTTCTTACTGACTATGTTTTGAACCATTCCTGTAACACTAGTTATAGATTACGATGCTTCACTTCAGGTTTACTGTATCCCTCTGACCTTCTTATTAATGATGAAACACAGAAATTGCATCGGAATTATATAGAAAAGGCACAATACCGACTTAAGTATAAGAAGACTCACTCTTCTTACTGTCTATGTTTTGAACCGATCCTGTGACACTAGATATAGATTCCGATGCTTCACTTCAGGATTACTGTATCCCTTGGACCTTCTTATTGACGATGAAACACAGAAATTGAATCGGAATTAAATACAAAAGGCACAATGCCGACTTAACTCAAGAAGACTGACTCTTCTTACAGACTATGTTTGGAACCATTCCTGTGACACCACTTATAGATTCCGATGCTTCACTTTAGGTTTACTGTATCCCTCTGACCTTCTTAAAGACGATGAAACACAGAAATTGCATCGGAAATAAATAGAAAAGGCACAATGCCGACTCAAGTACAAGAAGACTGACTCTTCTTACTGTCTATGTTTTGAACCATTCCTGTGACACTAGTTGTAGACTCCAATGTTTCACTTCAGGTGTACTGCATCCCTTAGACCTTCTTATTGACGATGAATAACATAAATTGCTTCGGAATTAAATAGAAAAGGCACAATGCCGACTTAAGTACAAGACGACTGACTCTTCTTACTGACTATGTTTTGAACCATTTGTGTGACACTAGTTATGGATTCCGATGCTTCACTTCAGGCTTACTGTATCCCTTGGACCTTCTTATTGACGATGAATCACAGAAATTGCATCGGAATTAAATACAAAAGGCACAATGCCAACTTAAGTACAAGAAGACTGACTCTTCCTATTGGCTATGTTTTGAACCATTCCTGTGACAATAGTTATAGATTCCGATGCTTCACTTCAGGTTTACTGTATCCCTCTGACCTTCTTATTGACGATGAAACACAGAAATTGCATCGGAATTAAATACCAAAGGCACAATGCTGACTTAATTACAAGAAGACTGACTCTTCTTACTGTCTCTGTTTTTAACCAATCCTGTGACACTAGTTATAGATTCCGATGCCTCTCTTCAGGTTTACTGTATCCCTTGGACCTTCTTATTGACGATGAAACACAGAAATTGCATCGGAATTACATAAAAAAGGCACAATGCCGACTTAAGTAAAAGAAGATTGACTCTTCCTACTATCTATGTTCTGTAGCATTCCTGTGACACTAGTTATAGATTCCGATGCTTCACTTCAGGTTTACTGTATCCCTCTGACCTTCTTATTGACGATGAAACACAGAAATTGCATCGGAAGTAAATAGAAAAGGCACAATGCCGACTTAAGAACAAGAAGACTGACTCTTCTTACTGTCTCTGTTTTGAACCAATCCTGTGACACTAGTTATAGATTCCGATGCCTCACTTCAGGTTTGCTGTATGCCTTGGACTTTCTTATTGACGATGAAACACAGAAATTGCATCGGAATTAAATACAAAAGGCACAATGCCGACTTAAGTACAAGAAGACTGACTCTTCTTACTGACAACGTCTTGAACCATTCCTGTGACACCACTTATCGATTCCGATGCTTCACTTCAGGTTTACTGTATCCCTTGGAACTTCTTATTGACGATGAATCACAGAAATTGCATCGAAATTAAATACAAAAGGCACAATGCCGACTTAAGCACAGGAAGACTGACTCTTCCCACTGTCTATGTTTTGAACCATTCCTGTGACACTAGTTATAAACTACAATGTTTCACTTCAGGTGTACCGCATCCCTTAGACCTTCTTATTGACGATGAATCACATAAATTGCTTCGGAATTAAATAGAAAAGGCACAATGCCGACTTCAGTACAAGAAGACTGACTCTTCTTACTGACTAAGTTTTGAACCATTCGTGTGACACTAGTTATGGATTCCGATGCTTCACTTAAGGTTTACTGTATCCCTTGGACTTTCTTATTGACGATGTAACACAGAAATAGCATCGGAATTAAATACAAAAGGCACAATGCCGACTTAAGTACAAGAAGACTGACTCTTCCTACAGTCTATGATTTGAACCATCCCTGCGACACTTGTTATAGATTCCGATGCTTCACTTCAGGTTTACTGTATCCCTCTGACCTTCTTAATGACGATAAAACACAGAAATTGCATCGGAATTAAATACAAAAGGCACAATGCCGACTTAAGTACAAGAAGACTGTCTCTTCTTACTGACTATGTTTTGAACCATTCCTGTGACACTAGTTATCGATTCCGAATTCTCACTTCAGGTTTACTGTATCCCTTGGACCTTCTTATTGATGATGAAACACAGAAATTGCATCGGAATTAAATACAAAGGCACAATGACGACTTAAGTACAAGAAGACTGACTCTTCCTACTATCTATGTTTTAACCATTCCTGTGACACTATTTATAGATTCCAATGCTTCACTTTAGGTTTACTGTATCCCTCTGACCTTATTATTGATGATGAATCACAGAAATTATATCGGAATTAAATAGAAAAGGCACAATGCCGACTTAAGTATAAGAAGACTGACTCTTCCTACTGGCTATGATTGAACTATTCTTGTGACACTAGTTATAGATTCCGATGCTTCACTTCAGGTTTACTGTATCCCTCTGACCTTCTTATTGGCGATGACACACAGATATTGCATCGGAATTAAATACAAAAGGTACAATGCCGACTCAAGTACAAAAAACTGACTCTTCTTACTGACTATGTTCTGAACCATTCCTGTAACGCTAGTTATAGATTACGATGCTTCACTTCAGGTTTACTGTATCCCTCTGACCTTTTTATTGATGATGAAACACAGAAATTGCATCGGAATTAAATAGAAAAGGCACAATGCCGATTTAAGTACAAGAAGACTGACTCTTTGTACTGTCTATGTTTTGAACCGATCCTCTGACACTAGATATAGATTCCGATGCTTCACTTCATGTTTTTCTGTATCCCTTGGACCTTCTTATTGACGATGAAACACAGAAATTGCATCGGAAGTAAATACAAAATTCACAATGCCGACTTAACTACAAGAAGACTGACTCTTCTAACTGAGTATGTTTGGAACCATTCCTGTGACACCACTTGTAGATTCCGATGCTTCACTTCAGGTTTACTGTATCCCTCTGACCTTCTTATTGACGATGAAACACAGATATTGCATCGGAATTAAATACAAAAGGCACAATGCCGACTTAAGTACAAGAAGTCTGACTCTCCAAACTGTCTATGATTTGAACCATTCCTGTGACACTAGTTATAGATTCCGATGCTTCACTTCATGTTTACTGAATCCCTCTGACCTTCTTATTGACGATGAATCACATAAATTGCTTCGGAATTAAATAGAAAAGGCACAATGCCGACTTAAGTACAAAAAGACTGACTCTTCTTACTGACTATGTTTTGAACCATTCCTGTAACACTAGTTATAGATCACGATGCTTCACTTCAGGTTTACTGTATCCCTCTGACCTTCTTAAAGACGATGAAACACAAAAATTGCAACGGAATTAAATACAAAAGGCACAATGCCGACTTAACTACAGGAAGACTGACTCTTCTTACTGACTATGTTTGGAACCATTCCTGAGACACCACTTATAGATTCCGATGCTTCACTTCAGGTTTACTGTATCCCTCTGACCTTCTTAAAGACGATGAAACATAGAAATTGCATCGGAATTAAATAGAAAAGGCACAATGCCGACTTAAGTACAAGACGACTGACTCTTCTTACTGACTATGTATGGAACCAGTCCTGTGACACCACTTAAAGATTCCGATGCTTCACTTCAGGTTTACTGTATCCCTCTGACCTTCTTAAAGACGATGAAACACAAAAATTGCAACGGAATTAAATACAAAACGCACAATGCCGACTTAAGTACATGTAAACTGACTCTTCCTACTGTCTATGTTTTGAACCATTCCTGTGACACTAGTTACAGATTCTGATGCTTCACTTCAGGTTTACTGTATCCCTCTGACCTTCATATTGACGATGAAACACAGATATTGCATCGGAATTAAATACAAAAGGCACAATGCCGACTTAAGTACAAGAAGACTGACTCTTCTTACTGTCTCTGTTTTGAACCAATCCTGTGACACTAGTTACAGATTCTGATGCTTCACTTCAGGTTTACTGTATCCCTCTGACGTTCATATTGACGATGAAACACAGTAATTGCATCGGAATTAAATACACAAGGCACAATGCCGACTTAAGTAAAAGAAGACTGACTCTTCCAACTATCTATGTTCTGAAGCATTCCTGTGACACTAGTTATAGATTCCGATGCTTCACTTCAGGTTTACTGTATCTCTCTGACCTTCTTATTGACGATGAAACACCGAAATTGCATCGGAGTTGAATACGAAAATCACAATGGCGACTTAAGTACAAGAAGACTGACTTTTCTTACTGACAATGTCTTGAACCATTCCTGTGACACCACTTATTGATTCCGATGCTTCACTTCAGGTTTACTGTATACCTCTGACCTTCTTATTGACGATGAAACACAGAAATTGCATCGGAATTAAATAGAAAAGGCACAATGCCGACTTAAGTACAAGAAGACTGACTCTTCTTACTGACTATGTTTTGAACCATTCCTGTGACACTAGTTATAGATTCCGATTCTTCACTTTAGGTTTACTGTATCCCTTGTACCTTCTTAGTGACGATGAAACACAAAAATTGCAACGGAATTTAATACAAAAGGCACAATGCCGACTTAAGTACATGTAGACTGACTCTTCCTACTGTCTATGTTTTGAACCATTCCTGTGACACTAGTTACAGATTCTGATGCTTCACTTCAGGTTTACTGTATCCTTCTGACCTTCATATTGACGATGAAACACAGAAATTGCATCGGAATTAACTACAAAAGGCACAAAGCCGACTTAAGTACAAGAAGACTGACTCTTCTTACTGTCTCTGTTTTGAACCAACCCTGTGACACTAGTTATAGATTCCGATGCCTCACTTCAGGTTTACTGGACCCCTTGGACCTTCTTATTGACGATGAAACACAGAAATTGCATCGGAATTACATACAAAAGGCACAATGCCGACTTAAGTAAAAGAAGACTAATTCTTCCTACTATCTATGTTCTAAAGAATTCCTGTGACACTAGTTATAGATTCCGATGCTTCACTTCAGGTTTACTGTATCCCTCTGACCTTCTTATTGACGACGAAACACAGAAATTGCATCGGAAGTAAATAGAAAAGGCACAATGCCGACCTAAGTACAAGAAGACTGACACTTCTTACTGACTATGTTTTGAACCATTTCTGTGACACTAGTTATACATTCCGATGCTTCACTTCAGGTTTACTGTATCCCTTGGACCTGCCTATTGACGATGAAACACCGAAATTACATCGGGGTTGAATAAGAAATTCACAATGGCGACTTAAGTACAAGAAAACTGACTCTTCTTACTGACATAGTCTTGAACCATTCCTGTGACACCACTTATTGATTCCGATGCATCACTTCAGGTTTACTGTATCCCTCTGACCTTCTTATTGTCGATGAAACACAGAAATTGCATCGGAATTAAATAGAAAAGGCACAATGCCGACTTAAGTACAAGAAGACTGACTCTTCTTACTGTCTCTGTTTTGAACCAATCCTGTGACACTAGTTATAGATTCCGATGCCTTACTTCAGGTTTACTGAATCCCTTGGACTTTCTTATTGACGATGAAACACAGAAATTGCATCGGAATTAAATAGAAAAGCCACAATGCCGACATAAGTACAAGAAGACTGACTCTTCTAACTGTCTCTGTTTTGAACCATTCCTGTGACACTAGTTATAGATTCCGAAGCCTCACTTCAGGTTTACTGTATCCCTCTGACCTTATTATTGATGATGAAACACAGAAATTGCATCGGAATTAAATAGAAATGGCACAATGCCGACTTAAGTTTAAGAAGACTGACTCTTCCTACTGGCTATAATTGAACTATTCTTGTGACACTAATTATAGATTCCGATGCTTCACTTCAGGTTTACTGTATCCCTCTGACCTTCTTAAAGACGATGAAACATAGAAATTGCATCGGAATTAAATAGAAAAGGCACAATGCCGACTTAACTACAAGACGACTGACTCTTCTTACTGACTATGTATGGAACCAGTCCTGTGACACCACTTAAAGATTCCGATGCTTCACTTCAGGTTTACTGTATCCCTCTGACCTTCTTAAAGACGATGAAACACAAAAATTGCAACGGAATTAAATACAAAACGCACAATGCCGACTTAAGTACATGTATACTGACTCTTCCTACTGTCTATGTTTTGAACCATTCCTGTGACACTAGTTACAGATTCTGATGCTTCACTTCAGGTTTACTGTATCCCTCTGACCTTCATATTGACGATGAAACACAGAAATTGCATCGGAATTAAATACAAAAGGCACAATGCCGACTTAAGTACAAGAAGACTGACTCTTCTTACTGTCTCTGTTTTGAACCAATCCTGTGACACTAGTTACAGATTCTGATGCTTCACTTCAGGTTTACTGTATCCCTCTGACCTTCATATTGACGATGAAACACAGAAATTGCATCGGAATTAAATACACAAGGCACAATGCCGACTTAAGTAAAAGAAGACTGACTCTTCCAACTATCTATGTTCTGAAGCATTCCTGTGACACTAGTTATAGATTCCGATGCTTCACTTCAGGTTTACTGTATCTCTCTGACCTTCTTATTGACGATGAAACACCGAAATTGCATCGGAGTTGAATACGAAAATCACAATGGCGACTTAAGTACAAGGAGACTGACTTTTCTTACTGACAAAGCCTTGAACCATTCCTGTGACACCACTTATTGATTCCGATGCTTCACTTCAGGTTTACTGTATACCTCTGACCTTCTTATTGACGATGAAACACAGAAATTGCAACGGAATTAAATAGAAAAGGCACAATGCCGACTTAAGTACAAGAAGACTGACTCTTCTGACTGTCTATGTTTTGAACCATTCCTGTGACAGTAGTTATAGATTCCGATGCCTCACTTGAGGTGTACTGAATCCCTTGGACCTTCTTATTGACGATGAAACACATAAATTGCTTCGAAATTAAATACGAAAGGCACAATGCCGACTTAAGTACAACAAGACAGACTCTTCTTACCGACTATGTTTTGAACCATTCCTGTGACTCTAGTTATAGATTCCAATGCCTCACTTCAGGTTTACTGTATCCCTTGGACCTTCTTATTGACGATGAAACACAGAAATTGCATCGGAATTACATACAAAAGGCACAATGCCGACTTAAGTAAAAGAAGACTGACTCTTACTACTATCTATGTTCTGAAGCATTCCTGTGACACTAGTTATAGATTCCGATGCTTCACTTCGTGTTTACTGTATCCCTCTGACCTTCTTATTGACGATGCAACACAGATATTGCAAAGGAATTAAATAGAAATAGCACAATGCCGACTTAAGTACAAGGAGACTGACTCTTCTTACTGACTATGCTTTGAACCATTCCTGTGACACTAGTCATAGCCTCCAATGCCACACTTCAGGTTTGCTAAATCTCTCTGACCTTCTTATTGATGATGAAACACAGAAAATGCATCGGAATTAAATAGAAAAGGCACAATGCCGACTTAAGTACAAGAAGACTGACTGTTCTTACTGTCTATGTTTTGAACCAATTCTGTGACACTAGTTATAGATTCCGAAGCCTCACTTCAGGTTTACTGTATCCCTCTGACCTTATTATTGATGATGAAACACAGAAATTGCTTCGGAATTAAATAGAAAAGGCACAATGCCGACTTAAGTATAAGAAGACTGACTCTTCCTCTGGCTATAATTGAACTATTATTGTGTCACTAATTATAGATTCCGATGCTTCACTTCAGGTTTACTGTATCCCTCTGACCTTCTTATTGGCGATGAAACACAGATATAGCATCGGAATTAAATACAAATGTTACAATGCCGACTCAAGTACAAAAAGACTGACTCTTCTTACTGACTGTGTTTTGAACCATTCCTGCAACACTAGTTTTAGGTTACGATGCTTCACTTCAGGTTTACTGTATCCCTCTGACCTTCTTAAAGACGATGAAACACAAAAATTGCAACGGAATTAAATACAAAAGGCACAATGCCGACTTAACTACAAGAAGACTGACTCTTCTTACTGACTATGTTTGGAACCATTCCTGTGACACAACTTATAGATTCCGATGCTTCACTTCAGGTTTACTGCATCCCTCTGACCTTCATAAAGACGATGAAACATAGAAATTGCATCGGAATTAAATAGAAAAGGCACAATGCCGACTTAAGTACAAGAAGACTGACTCTTCTTGCTGACTATGTTTGGAACCATTCCTGTGACACCACTTAAAGATTCCGATGCTTCACTTCAGGTTTACTGTAAGCCTCTGACCTTCTTAAAGACTATGAAACACAAAAATTGCAACGGAATTAAATACAAAAGGCACAATGCCGACTTAAGTACATGTATACTGACTTTTCCTACTGTCTATGTTTTGAACCATTCCTGTGACACTAGTTACAGATTCTGATGCTTCACTTCAGGTTTACTGTATCCCTCTGACCTTCATATTGACAATGAAACACTGAAATTGCATCGGAATTAAATAGAAAAGGCACAATGCCGACATAAGTACAAGAAGACTGACTCTTCTGACTGTCAATGTTTTGAACCATTCCTGTGACAGTAGTTATAGATTCCGATGCCTCACTTGAGGTGTACTGCATCCCTTGGACCTTCTTATTGACGATGAAACACATAAATTGCTTCGGAATTAAATACAAAAGGCACAATGCCCACTTAAGTACAACAAGACAGACTCTTCTTACCGACAATATTTTGAACCATTCCTGTGACTCTAGTTATAGATTCCAATGCCTCACTTCAGGTTTACTGTATCCCTTGGACCTTCTTATTGACGATGAAACACAGAAATTGCATCGGAATTACATACAAAAGGCACAATGCCGACTTAAATAAAAGAAGACTGACTCTTCCTACTATCTATGTTCTGAAGCATTCCTGTGACACTAGTTATAGATTCCGATGCTTCACTTCGTGTTTACTGTATCCCTCTGACCTTCTTATTGACGATGAAACACAGATATTGCATCGGAATTAAATAGAAATAGCACAATGCCGACTTAAGTACAAAGAGACTGACACTTCTTACTGACTATGCTTTGAACCATTCCTGTGACACTAGTTATAGATTCCGAAGCGTCACTTCAGGTTTACTGTATCCCTTGGACCGGCTTATTGACGATGAAACACCGAAATTGCATCGGAGTTGAATACGAAATTCACAATGGCGACTTAAGTACAAGAAGACTGACTCTTCTTACTGACAAAGACTTGAACCATTCCTGTGACACCACTTATTGATTCCGATGCTTCACTTCAGGTTTACAGTATCCCTCGGACCTTCTTATTGACGATGAAACGAAGAAATTGCATCGGAATTAAATAGAAAAGGCACAATGCCGACTTAAGTACAAGAAGACTGACTCTTCTTACTGTCTCTGTTTTGAACCATTCCTGTGACACTAGTTATAGATTCCGAAGCTTCACTTTAGGTTTACTGTATCCCTTGGACTTTCTTATTGACGATGTAACACAGAAATTGCATAGGAATTAAATACAAAAGGCACAATGCCGACATAAGTACAAGAAGACTGACTCTTCTAACTGTCTCTGTTTTGAACCATTCCTGTGACACTAGTTATAGATTCCGAAGCCTCACTTCAGGTTTACTGTATCCCTCTGACCATATTATTGATGATGAAACACAGAAATTGCATCGGAATTAAATAGAAATGGCACAATGCCGACTTAAGTTTAAGAAGACTGACTCTTCCTACTGGCTATAATTGAACTATTCTTGTGACACTAATTATAGATTCCGATGCTTCACTTCAGGTTTACTGTATCCCTCTGACCTTCTTAAAGACGATGAAACATAGAAATTGCATCGGAATTAAATAGAAAAGGCACAATGCCGACTTAACTACAAGACGACTGACTCTTCTTACTGACTATGTATGGAACCAGTCCTGTGACACCACTTAAAGATTCCGATGCTTCACTTCAGGTTTACTGTATCCCTCTGACCTTCTTAAAGACGATGAAACACAAAAATTGCAACGGAATTAAATACAAAACGCACAATGCCGACTTAAGTACATGTATACTGACTCTTCCTACTGTCTATGTTTTGAACCATTCCTGTGACACTAGTTACAGATTCTGATGCTTCACTTCAGGTTTACTGTATCCCTCTGACCTTCATATTGACGATGAAACACAGAAATTGCATCGGAATTAAATACAAAAGGCACAATGCCGACTTAAGTACAAGAAGACTGACTCTTCTTACTGTCTCTGTTTTGAACCAATCCTGTGACACTAGTTACAGATTCTGATGCTTCACTTCAGGTTTACTGTATCCCTCTGACCTTCATATTGACGATGAAACACAGAAATTGCATCGGAATTAAATACACAAGGCACAATGCCGACTTAAGTAAAAGAAGACTGACTCTTCCAACTATCTATGTTCTGAAGCATTCCTGTGACACTAGTTATAGATTCCGATGCTTCACTTCAGGTTTACTGTATCTCTCTGACCTTCTTATTGACGATGAAACACCGAAATTGCATCGGAGTTGAATACGAAAATCACAATGGCGACTTAAGTACAAGGAGACTGACTTTTCTTACTGACAAAGCCTTGAACCATTCCTGTGACACCACTTATTGATTCCGATGCTTCACTTCAGGTTTACTGTATACCTCTGACCTTCTTATTGACGATGAAACACAGAAATTGCAACGGAATTAAATTGAAAAGGCACAATGCCGACTTAAGTACAAGAAGACTGACTCTTCTGACTGTCTATGTTTTGAACCATTCCTGTGACAGTAGTTATAGATTCCGATGCCTCACTTGAGGTGTACTGCATCCCTTGGACCTTCTTATTGACGATGAAACACATAAATTGCTTCGAAATTAAATACGAAAGGCACAATGCCGACTTAAGTACAACAAGACAGACTCTTCTTACCGACTATGTTTTGAACCATTCCTGTGACTCTAGTTATAGATTCCAATGCCTCACTTCAGGTTTACTGTATCCCTTGGACCTTCTTATTGACGATGAAACACAGAAATTGCATCGGAATTACATACAAAAGGCACAATGCCGACTTAAGTAAAAGAAGACTGACTCTTACTACTATCTATGTTCTGAAGCATTCCTGTGACACTAGTTATAGATTCCGATGCTTCACTTCGTGTTTACTGTATCCCTCTGACCTTCTTATTGACGATGCAACACAGATATTGCAAAGGAATTAAATAGAAATAGCACAATGCCGACTTAAGTACAAGGAGACTGACTCTTCTTACTGACTATGCTTTGAACCATTCCTGTGACACTAGTCATAGCCTCCAATGCCACACTTCAGGTTTGCTAAATCTCTCTGACCTTCTTATTGATGATGAAACACAGAAAATGCATCGGAATTAAATAGAAAAGGCACAATGCCGACTTAAGTACAAGAAGACTGACTGTTCTTACTGTCTATGTTTTGAACCAATTCTGTGACACTAGTTATAGATTCCGAAGCCTCACTTCAGGTTTACTGTATCCCTCTGACCTTATTATTGATGATGAAACACAGAAATTGCTTCGGAGTTAAATAGAAAAGGCACAATGCCGACTTAAGTATAAGAAGACTGACTCTTCCTCTGGCTATAATTGAACTATTATTGTGTCACTAATTATAGATTCCGATGCTTCACTTCAGGTTTACTGTATCCCTCTGACCTTCTTATTGGCGATGAAACACAGATATAGCATCGGAATTAAATACAAATGTTACAATGCCGACTCAAGTACAAAAAGACTGACTCTTCTTACTGACTGTGTTTTGAACCATTCCTGCAACACTAGTTTTAGGTTACGATGCTTCACTTCAGGTTTACTGTATCCCTCTGACCTTCTTAAAGACGATGAAACACAAAAATTGCAACGGAATTAAATACAAAAGGCACAATGCCGACTTAACTACAAGAAGACTGACTCTTCTTACTGACTATGTTTGGAACCATTCCTGTGACACAACTTATAGATTCCGATGCTTCACTTCAGGTTTACTGCATCCCTCTGACCTTCATAAAGACGATGAAACATAGAAATTGCATCGGAATTAAATAGAAAAGGCACAATGCCGACTTAAGTACAAGAAGACTGACTCTTCTTGCTGACTATGTTTGGAACCATTCCTGTGACACCACTTAAAGATTCCGATGCTTCACTTCAGGTTTACTGTAAGCCTCTGACCTTCTTAAAGACTATGAAACACAAAAATTGCAACGGAATTAAATACAAAAGGCACAATGCCGACTTAAGTACATGTATACTGACTTTTCCTACTGTCTATGTTTTGAACCATTCCTGTGACACTAGTTACAGATTCTGATGCTTCACTTCAGGTTTACTGTATCCCTCTGACCTTCATATTGACAATGAAACACTGAAATTGCATCGGAATTAAATTGAAAAGGCACAATGCCGACATAAGTACAAGAAGACTGACTCTTCTGACTGTCAATGTTTTGAACCATTCCTGTGACAGTAGTTATAGATTCCGATGCCTCACTTGAGGTGTACTGCATCCCTTGGACCTTCTTATTGACGATGAAACACATAAATTGCTTCGGAATTAAATACAAAAGTCACAATGCCCACTTAAGTACAACAAGACAGACTCTTCTTACCGACAATATTTTGAACCATTCCTGTGACTCTAGTTATAGATTCCAATGCCTCACTTCAGGTTTACTGTATCCCTTGGACCTTCTTATTGACGATGAAACACAGAAATTGCATCGGAATTACATACAAAAGGCACAATGCCGACTTAAGTAAAAGAAGACTGACTCTTCCTACTATCTATGTTCTGAAGCATTCCTGTGACACTAGTTATAGATTCCGATGCTTCACTTCGTGTTTACTGTATCCCTCTGACCTTCTTATTGACGATGAAACACAGATATTGCATCGGAATTAAATAGAAATAGCACAATGCCGACTTAAGTACAAAGAGACTGACACTTCTTACTGACTATGCTTTGAACCATTCCTGTGACACTAGTTATAGATTCCGAAGCGTCACTTCAGGTTTACTGTATCCCTTGGACCGGCTTATTGACGATGAAACACCGAAATTGCATCGGAGTTGAATACGAAATTCACAATGGCGACTTAAGTACAAGAAGACTGACTCTTCTTACTGACAAAGACTTGAACCATTCCTGTGACACCACTTATTGATTCCGATGCTTCACTTCAGGTTTACAGTATCCCTCGGACCTTCTTATTGACGATGAAACGAAGAAATTGCATCGGAATTAAATAGAAAAGGCACAATGCCGACTTAAGTACAAGAAGACTGACTCTTCTTACTGTCTCTGTTTTGAACCATTCCTGTGACACTAGTTATAGATTCCGAAGCTTCACTTTAGGTTTACTGTATCCCTTGGACTTTCTTATTGACGATGTAACACAGAAATTGCATAGGAATTAAATACAAAAGGCACAATGCCGACTTAAGTACAAGAAGACTGACTCTTCCTACAGTCTATGTTTTGAACCATCCCTGCGACACTAGTTATAGATTCCGATGCTTCACTTCAGGTTTACTGTATCCCTCTGACCTTCTTAATGACGATAAAACACAGAAATTGCATCGGAATTAAATACAAAAGGCACAAAGTCGACTTAAGTACAAGAAGACTGACTCTTCTTACGGACTATGTTTTGAACCATTCCTGTGACACTAGTTATCGATTCCGAATTCTCACTTCAGGTTTACTGTATCCCTTGGACCTTCTTATTGATGATGAAACACAGAAATTGCATCGGAATTAAATACAAAGGCACAATGACGAGTTAAGTACAAGAAGACTGACTCTCCCTACTATCTATGTTTTAACTATTCCTGTGACACTAGTTATAGATTCCAATGCTTCACTTCAGGTCTACTGTATCCCTCTGACCTTATTTTTGATGATGAAACACAGAAATTATATCGGAATTAAATAGAAAAGGCACAATGCCGACTTAAGTATAAGAAGACTGACTCTTCCCACTGGCTATGATTGAACTATTCTTGTGACACTAGTTATAGATTCCGATGCTTCACTTCAGGTTTACTGTATCCCTCTGACCTTCGTATTGGCGATGAAACACAGATATTGCATCGGAATTAAATACAAAAGGTACAATGCCGACTCAAGTACAAAAAGACTGACTCTTCTTACTGTCTCTGATTTAAACCAATCCTGTGACACTAGTTATAGATTCCGATGCCTCACTTCAGGTTTGCTGTATCCCTTGGACCTTGTTATTGACGATGAAACACAGAAATTGCATCGGAATTAAATACAAAAGGCACAATGCCGACCTAAATACATGTAGACTGGCTCTTCCTACTGTCTATGTTTTGAACCATTCCTGTGACACTAGTTACAGATTCTGATGCTTCACTTCAGGTTTACTGTATCCTTCTGACCTTCATATTGACGATGAAACACAGAAATTGCATCGGAATTAAATACAAAAGGCACAATGCCGACTTAAGTACAAGAAGACTGACTCTTCTTACTGTCTCTGCTTTAAACCAATCCTGTGACACTAGTTATAGATTCCGATGCCTCACTTCAGGTTTGCTGTATCCCTTGGACCTTCTTATTGACGATGAAACACAGAAATTGCATCGGAATTACATACAAAAGGCACAATGCCGACTTAAGTAAAAGAGGACTGACTCTTCCTACTATCTATGTTCTGAAGCATTCCTGTGACACTAGTTATAGATTCCGATGCTTCACTTCAGGTTTACTGTATCCCTCTGACCTTATTAATGATGATGAAACACAGAAATTATTTCGGAATTAAATAGAAAAGGCACAATGCCGACTTAAGTATAAGAAGACTGACTCTTCCCACTGGCTATGATTGAACTATTCTTGTGACACTAGTTATAGATTCCGATGCTTCACCTCAGGTTTAGTTTATCCCTCTGACCTTCGTATTGGCGATGAAACACAGATATTGCATCGGAATTAAATACAAAAGGTACAATGCCGACTCAAGTACAAAAAGACTGACTCTTCTTACTGACTATGTTTTGAACCATTCCTGTAACGCTAGTTATAGATTACGATGCTTCACTTCAGGTTTACTGTATCCCTCTGACCTTCTTATTGATGATGAAACACAGGAATTGCATCGGAATTAAATAGAAAAGGCACAATGCCGACTTAAGTACAAGAAGACTGACTCTTCTTACTGACTATGTTTTGAACCATTCCTGTGACACTAGTTATAGATTCCGATTCTTCACTTTAGGTTTACTGTATCCCTTGTACCTTCTTAGTGACGATGAAACACAAAAATTGCAACGGAATTAAATACAAAAGGCACAATGCCGACTTAAGTACATGTAGACTGACTCTTCCTACTGTCTATGTTTTGAACCATTCCTGTGACACTAGTTACAGATTCTGATGCTTCACTTCAGGTTTACTGTATCCTTCTGACCTTCATATTGACGATGAAACACAGAAATTGCATCGGAATTAAATACAAAAGGCACTATGCCGACTTAAGTACAAGAAGACTGACTCTTCTTACTGTCTCTGCTTTGAACCAATCCTGTGACACTAGTTATAGATTCCGATTCCTCACTTCAGGTTTACTGAATCCCTTGGTCCTTCTTATTGACAATGAAACACAGAAATTGCATCGGAATTACATACAAAAGGCACAATGCCGACTTAAGTAAAAGAGGACTGACTCTTAGTACTATCTATGTTCTGAAGCATTCCTGTGACACTAGTTATAGATTTCGATGCTTCACTTCAGGTTTACTGTATCCCTCTGACCTTCTTATTGACGACGAAACACATAAAGTGCATCGGAAGTAAATAGAAAAGGCACAATGCCGACTTAAGTACAAGAAGACTGACTCTTCTTACTGACTATGTTTTGAACCATTTCTGTGACACTAGTTATACATTCCGATGCTTCACTTCAGGTTTACTGTATCCCTTGGACCTGCCTATTGACGATGAAACACCGAAATTGCATCGGGGTTGAATACGAAATTTACAATGGCGACTTAAGTACAAGAAGACTGACTCTTCTTACTGACATAGTCTTGAACCATTCCTGTGACACCACTTATTGATTCCGATGCATCACTTCAGGTTTACTGTATCCCTCTGACCTTCTTATTGTCGATGAAACACAGAAATTGCATCGGAATTAAATAGAAAAGGCACAATGCCGACTTAAGTACAAGAAGACTGACTCTTCTTATTGTATCTGTTTTGAACCAATCCTGTGACACTAGTTATAGATTCCGATGCCTCACTTCAGATTTACTGTATCCCTTCGACTTTCTTATTGACGATGAAACACAGATATTGCATCGGAATTAAATAGAAATAGCACAATGCCGACTTATGTACAAGGAGACTGACACTTCTTACTGACTATGCTTTGAACCATTCCTGTGACACTAGTTATAGATTCCGATGCTTCACTTCAAGTTTACTGTATCCCTTGGACCTGCTTATTGACGATGAAACACCGAAATTGCATCGGAGTTGAATATGAAATTCACAATGGCGACTTAAGTACAAGAAGACTGACTCTTCTTACTGTCTCTGTTTTGAACCATTCCTGTGACACTAGTTATAGATTCCGAAGCCTTACTTTAGGTTTACTGTATCCCTTGGACTTTCTTAGTGACGTTGTAACACAGAAATTGCATCGTAATTAAATACAAAAGGCACAATGCCGACTTAAGTACAAGAAGACTGACTCTTCCTACAGTCTATGTTTTGAACCATCCCTGCGACACTAGTTATAGATTCCGATGCTTCACTTCAGGTTTACTGTATCCCTCTGACCTTCTTAATGACGATAAGACACAGAAATTGCATCGGAATTAAATACAAAAGGCACAATGTCGACTTAAGTACAAGAAGACTGGCTCTTCCTACTATCTATGTTTTAACCATTCCTGTGACACTAGTTATAGATTCCAATGCTTCACTTCAGGTTTACTGTATCCCTCTGACCTTATTATTGATGATGAAACACAGAAATTATATCGGAATTAAATAGAAAAGGCACAATGCCGACTTAAGTAAGAGAAGACTGACTCTTCCTACTATCTATGTTCTGAAGCATTCCTGTGACACTAGTTATAGATTCCGACGCTTCACTTCTAGTTTACTGTATCCCTCTGACCTTCTTATTGACGATGAAACACAGATATTGTATCGGAATAAAATAGAAATAGCACAATGGCGACTTAAGTCCAAGGAGACTGACTCTTCTTACTGACTATGCTTTGAACCATTCCTGTGACACTAGTTATAGCCTCCGATGCTACACTTCAGGTTTACTATATCTCTCTGACCTTCTTATTGATGATGAAACACAGAAATTGCATCGGAATTAAATAGAAAAGGCACAATGCCGACTTAAGTACAAGAAGACTAACTGTTCTTACTGTCTATGTTTTGAACCAATTCTGTGACACTAGTTATAGATTCCGATGCTTCACTTCAGGTTTACTGTATCCCTTCGACCTGCTTATTGACGATGAAACACCGAAATTGCATCGGAGTTGAATACGAAATTCACAATGGCGACTTAAGTACAAGAAGACTGACTCTTCTTACTGACAAAGTCTTGAACCATTCCTGTGATACCACTTATTGATTCCGATGCTTCACTTCAGGTTTACAGTATCCCTCTGACCTTCTTATTGACGATGAAACAAAGAAATTGCATCGGAATTAAATAGAAAAGGCACAATGCCGACTTAAGTACAAGAAGACTGACTCTTCCTACAATCTATGTTTTGAACCATCCCTGCGACACTAGTTATCGATTCCGAATTCTCACTTCAGGTTTACTGTAACCCTTGGACCTTCTTATTGATGATGAAACACAGAAATTGCATCGGAATTAAATACAAAGGCACAATGACGACTTAAGTACAAGAAGACTGACTCTTCCTACAATCTATGTTTTAACCATTCCTGTGACGCTAGTTATAGATTCCAATGCTTCACTTCAGGTTTACTGTATCCCTCTGACCTTATTATTGATGATGAAACACAGAAATTATATCGGAATTAAATAGAAAAGGCACAATGCCGACTTGAGTATAAGAAGACTGACTCTTCTTACTGACTATGTTTTGAACCATTCCTGTGACACTAGTTATGGATTCCGATGCTTCACTTCAGGTTTACTGTATCCCTTGGACCTTCTTATTGACGATGAATCACAGAAATTGCACCGGAATTAAATACAAAAGGGACAATGCCGACTTAAGTACAAGAAGACTGAGTCTTCCTACTGGCTATATTTTGAACCATTCCTGTGACACTAGTTATAGATTCCGATGCTTCACTTCAGGTGTACTGTATCCCTCTGACCTTCTTATTGACGATGAAACACATAAATCACATCGGAATTAAATACCAAAGGCACAATGCTGACTTAAGTACAAGAAGACTGACTCTTCTTACTGTCTATGAATTGAACCATTCCAGTGACACTAGTTATAGATTCCGATTCTTCACTATAGGTTTACTGTATCCCTTGTACCGTCTTAGTGACGATGAAACACAAAAATTGCAACGGAATTAAATACAAAAGGCACAATGCCGACTTAAGTACATGTAGACTGACTCTTCCTACTGTCTATGTTTTGAACCATTCCTGTGACACTAGTTACAGATTCTGATGCTTCACTTCAGGTTTACTGTATCCTTCTGACCTTCATAATGACGATGAAACACAGAAATTGCATCGGAATTAAATACAAAAGGCACAATGCCGACTTAAGTACAAGAAGACTGACTCTTCTTACTGTCTCAGTTTTGGACCAATCCTGTGACACTAGTTATAGATTCCGATGCCTCACTGCAGGTTTACTGTATCCCTTGGACCGTCTTATTGACGATGAAACACAGAAATTGCATCGGAATTACATACAAAAGGCACAATGCCGACTTAAGTAAAAGAAGACTGACTCTTCCAACTATCTATGTTCTGAAGCATTCCTGTGACACTAGTTATAGATTCCGATGCTTCACTTCAGGTTTACTGTATCCCTCTGACCTTCTTAAAGACGATGAAACACAGAAATTGCATCGGAATTAAATATAAAAGGCACAATGCCGACTTAAGTACAAGAAGACTGACTCTTCTTACTGTCTCAGTTTTGAACCAATCCTGTGACACTAGTTATAGATTCCGATGCCTCACTGCAGGTTTACTGTATCCCTTGGACCTTCTTATTGACGACGAAACACAGAAATTGCATCGGAAGTAAATAGAAAAGGCA
This sequence comes from Schistocerca piceifrons, assembly GCF_021461385.2. Lineage (NCBI taxonomy): Eukaryota > Metazoa > Arthropoda > Insecta > Orthoptera > Acrididae > Schistocerca > Schistocerca piceifrons. Next base: position 512,211 of record NW_025728227.1, read on the forward strand.
CAATGCCGACTTAAGTACAAGAAGACTGACTTTTCTTACTGACTATGTTTTGAACCATTTCTGTGACACTAGTTATACATTCCGATGCTTCACTTCAGGTTTACTGTATCCCTTGGACCTGCCTATTGACGATGAAACACCGAAATTGCATCGGAGTTGAATACGAAATTCACAATGGCGACTGAAGTACAAGAAGACTGACTCTTCTTACTGACAAAGTCTTGAACCATTCCTGTGACACCACTTATTGATTCCGATGCATCACTTCAGGTTTACTGTATCCCTCTGACCTTCTTATTGTCGATGAAACACAGAAATTGCATCAGAATTAAATAGAAAAAGCGCAATGCCGACTTAAGTACAAGAAGACTGAGTCTTCCTACTGGCTATGTTTTGAACCATTCCTGTGACACTAGTTATAGATTCCGATGCCTCACTGCAGGTTTACTGTATCCCTTGGACCGTCTTATTGATGATGAAACACAGAAATTGCATCGGAATTACATACAAAAGGCACAATGCCGACTTAAGTAAAAGAAGACTGACTCTTCCCACTATCTATGTTCTGAAGCATTCCTGTGACACTAGTTATAGATTCCGATGCTTCACTTCAGGTTTACCGTATCCCTCTGACCTTCTTATTGACGATGAAACACAGAAATTGCATCGGAATTACCTACAAAAGACACAATGCCGACTTAAGTAAAAGAAGACTGACTCTTCCTACTATCTATGTTCTGAAGCATTCCTGTGACACTAGTTATAGATTCCGATTCCTGACTTCAGGTTTACTGTATCCCTCTGACCTTCTTATTGACGACGAAACACAGAAATTGCATCGGAAGTAAATAGAAAAAGCACAATGACGACTTAAATACAAGAAGACTGACTCTTCTTACTGACTATGTTTTGAAACATTTCTGTGACACTAGTTATACATTCCGATGCTTCACTTCAGGTATACTGTATCCCTTGGACCTGCCTATTGACGATGAAACACCGAAATTCCATCGGAGATGAATACGAAATTCACAATGGCGACTTACGTACCAGAAGACTGACTCTTCTTACTGACAAAGCCTTGAACCATTCCTGTGACACCACTTATTGATTCCGATGCATCACTTCAGGTTTACTGTATCCCTCTGACATTCTTATTGCCGATGAAACACAGATGTTGCATCGGAATTATATAGAAAAGGCACAATGCCGACTTAAGTACAACAAGACTGACTCTTCTTACTGTCTCTGTTTTGAACCATTCCTGTGACACTAGTTATAGATTCCGAAGCCTCACTTCAGGTTTACTGTATCCCTCTGACATTATTATTGATGATGAAACACAGAAATTGCATCGGAATTAAATAGAAAAGGCACAATGCCGACTTAAGTATAAGAAGACTGACTCTTCCTACTGGCTATAATTGAACTATTCTTGTGACACTAATTATAGATTCATAAGCTTCACTTCAGGTTTACTGTATCCCTCTGACCTTCTTATTGGCGATGAAACACAGATATTGCATCGGAATAAAAAACAAAAGGTACAATGCCGACTCAAGTACAAAAAGACTGACTCTTCTTACTGACTATGTTTTGAACCATTCCTGTAACACTAGTTATAGATTACGATGCTTCACTTCAGGTTTACTGTATCCCTCTGACCTTCTTATTGATGATGAAACACAGAAATTGCATCGGAATTATATAGAAAAGGCACAATGCCGACTTAAGTACAAGAAGACTGACTCTTCTTACTGTCTATGTTTTGAACCGATCCTGTGACACTAGATATAGATTCCGATGCTTCACTTCAGGTTTACTGTATCCCTTGGACCTTCGTATTGACGATGAAACACAGAAATTGCATCGGAATTAAATACAAAAGGCACAATGCCGACTTAACTACAAGAAGACTGACTCTTCTTACTGACTATGTTTGGAACCATTCCTGTGACACCACTTATAGATTCCGATGCTTCACTTCAGGTTTACTGTATCCCTCCGACCTTCTTAAAGACGATGAAACATAGAAATTGCATCGGAATTAAATAGAAAAGGCACAATGCCAACTTAAGTACAAGAAGACTGACTCTTCTTACTGTCTATGCTTTGAACCATTCCTGTGACACTAGTTATAGACTCCAGTGTTTCACTTCAGGTGTACTGCATCCCTTGGACCTTCTTATTGACGATGAATCACATAAATTGCTTCGGAATTAAATAGAAAAGGCACAATGCCGACTTAAGTACAAGAAGACTGACTCTTCTTACTGACTATGTTTTGAACCATTCGTGTGACACTAGTTATGGATTCCGATGCTTCACTTCAGGTTTACTGTATCCCTTGGACCTTCTTATTGACGATGAATCACAGAAATTGCGTCGGAATTAAATACAAAAGGCACAATGCCGACTTAAGCACAAGAAGACTGACTCTTCTCACTGTCTATGTTTTGAACCATTCCTGTGACACTAGTTATAGATTCCGATGCTTCACTTCCGGTTTACTGTATCCATCTGAATTTCTTATTGACGACGAAACACAGAAATTGCATCGGAAATCAATGCAAAAGGCACAATGCCGACTTAAATACAAGAAGACTGACTCTTCCTACTGGCTATGTTTTGAACCATTCCTGTGACAATAGTTATAGATTCCGATGCTTCACTTCAGGTTTACTGTATCCCTCTGACATTCTTATTGACGATGAAACACAGAAATTGCATCGGAATTAAATACCAAAGGCACAATGCTGACTTAAGTACAAGAAGACTGACTCTTCTTACTGTCTATGAATTGAACCATTACTGTGACACTAGTTATAGATTCCGATGCTTCACTTCAGGTGTACTATATCCCTTGGACCTTCTTATTGACGATGAAACACAGAAATTGCATCGGAATTTAATACAAAAGGCACAATGCCGTCTTAAATACAAGTAGCCTGACTCTTCTTACTGACTATGATATACACCATTCCTGTGACACTAGTTATAGATTCTGATGCTTCACTTCAGGTTTACTGTATCCCTCTGACCTTCTTATTGACGATGAAACACAGATATTGCATCGGAATTAAATACAAAAGGCACAATGTCGACTTAAGTACAAGAGGACTGACGCTTCTTACTGACTATGTTTGAACCTTTCCCGTGACACTAGTTATAGATTCCGATTCTTCACTTTAGGATTACTGTATCCCTTGTACCTTCTTATTGACGATGAAACACAAAAATTGCAACGGAATTAAATACAAAAGGCACAATGCCGACTTAAGTACATGTAGACTGACTCTTCCTATTGTCTATGTTTTGAACCATTCCTGTGACACTAGTTACTGATTCTGATGCTTCACTTCAGGTTTGCTGTATCCCTCTGACCTTCATATTGACGATGAAACACAGAAATTGGATCGGAATTAAATACAAAAGGCACAATGCCGACTTAAGTACAAGAAGACTGACTCTTCTTACTGTCTCTGTTTTGAACCAATCCTGTGACACTAGTTATAGATTCCGATGCCTCTCTTCAGGTTTACTGTATCCCTCTGACCTTCATATTGACGATGAAACACAGAAATTATATCGGAATTAAATAGAAAAGGCACAATGCCGACTTAAGTATAAGAAGACTGACTCTTCCTACTGGCCATGATTGAACTATTCTTGTGCCACTAGTTATAGATTCTGATGCTTCACTTCAGGTTTACTGTATCCCTCTGACCTTCTTATTGACGATGAAACACAGATATTGCATCGGAATTAAATACAAAAGGCACAATGACGACTTAAGTACAAGAAGACTGACTCTTCCAACTGTCTATGATTTGAAAGCTTCCTGTGACACTAGTTATAGATTCCGATGCTTCACTTCAGGTTTACTGAATCCCTCCGACCCTCTTATTGACGATGAAACACAGAATTTGCATCGGAAGTAAATAGAAAAGGCACAATGCCCACTTAAGTACGAGAGGACTGACTCTTCTTAGTGACTACGTTTGAACCTATCCCGTGACACTAGTTATAGATTCCGATTCTTCACTTTAGGTTTACTGTATCCCTTGTACCTTCTTATTGACGATGAAACACAAAAATTGCAACGGAATTAAATACAAAACTCACAATGCCGACTTAAGTACATGTAGACTGACTCTTCCTACTGTCTATGTTTTGAACAATTCCTGTGACCCTAGTTACAGATTGTGATGCTTCGCTTCAGGTTTACTGTATACCTCTGACCTTCATATTGACGATGAAACACAGAAATTGCATCGGAATTAAATACAAAAGGCACAATGCCGACTTAAGTACAAGAAGACTGACTCTTCTTACTGTCTCTGATTTGAACCAATCCTGTGACACTAGTTATAGATTCCGATGCCTCTCTTCAGGTTTACTGTATCCCTTGGACCTTCTTATTGACGATGAAACACAGAAATTGCATCGGAATTACATACAAAAGGCACAATGCCGACTTAAGTAAAAGAAGACTGACTCTTATTACTATCTATGTTCTGAAGCATTCCTGTGACACTAGTTATAGATTCCGATGCTTCAATTCAGGTTTACTGTATCCCTCTGACCTTCTTATTGACGATGAAACACAGAAATTGCATCGGAAGTAAATAGAAAAGGCGCAATGCCGAAATAAGTACAAGAAGACTGACTCTTCTTACTGACTATGTTTTGAACCATTTCTGTGACACTAGTTAAAGATTCCGATGCTTCACTTCAGGTTTACTGTATCCCTTGGACCTGCCTATTGACGATGAAACACCGAAATTGCATCGGAGTTGAATACGAAATTCACAATGGCGACTTAAGTACAAGAAGACTGACTCTTCTTACTGACAAAGTCTTGAACCATTCCTGTGACACCACTTATTGATTCCGATGCTTCACTTCAGGTTTACTGTATCCCTCTGACCTTCTTATTGACGATGAAACACAGAAATTGCATCGGAATTAAGTAGAAAAGGCACAATGCCGACTTAAGTACAAGAAGACTGACTCTTCTTACTGTCTCTGTTTTGAACCATACCTGTGACACTAGTTATAGATTCCGATGCCTCACTTCAGGTTTACTGTATCCCTTGGACTTTCTTATTGACGATGAAACACAGAAATTGCATCGGAATTAAATGCAAAAGGCACAATGGCGACTTAAGTACAAGAAGACTGACTCTTCTAACTGTCTATGTTTTGAACCATTCCTGTGACACTAGTTATAGATTCCGATGCTTCACTTCAGGTGTACTGCATCCCTTGGACCTTCTTATTGACGATGAAACACATAAATTGCTTCGGAATTAAATACAAAATGCACAATGCCGACTTAAGTACAAGAAGACAGACTCTTCTTACCGACTATGTTTTGAACCATTCCTGTGACTCTAGTTATAGATTCCGATGCCTCACTTCAGGTTTACTGTATCCGTTGGACCTTCTTATTGACGATGAATCACAGAAATTGCATCGCAATTACATACAAAAGTCACAATGCCGACTTAAGTAAAAGAAGACTGACTCTTCCTACTATCTATGTTCTGAAGCATTCCTGTGACACTAGTTATAGATTCCGATGCTTCACTTCATGTTTACTGTATCCCTCTGACCTTGTTATGGACGATGAAACACATAAATTGCTTCGGAATTAAATACAAAAGGCACAATGCCGACTTAAGTAAAAGAAGACTGACTCTTCCTACTATCTATGTTCTGAAGCATTCCTGTGACACTAGTTATAGATTCCGATGCTTCACTTCATGTTTACTGTATCCCTCTGACCTTCTTATGGACGATGAAACACAGATATTGCATCGGAATTAAATAGAAATAGCACAATCCTGAGTTAAGTACAATAAGACTGACTCTTCTTACTGACTATGCTTTGAACCATTCCTGTGACACTAGTTATAGCCTCCGATGCTACACTTCAGGTTTACTGTATCTCTCTGACCTTCTTATTGATGATGAAACACAGAAATTGCATCGGAATTAAATAGAAAAGACACAATGGCGACTTAAGTACAAGAAGACTGACTGTTCTTACTGTCTGTGTTTTGAACCATTTCTGTGACACTAGTTATAGATTCCGATGCTTCACTTCAGGTTTATTGTATCCCTTGGACCTGCTTATTGACGATGAAACACCGAAATTGCATCGGAGTTGAATACGAAATTCACAATGGCGACTTAAGTACAAGAAGACTGACTCTTCTTACTGACAAAGTCTTGAACCAATCCTGTGACACCACTTATTGATTCGGATGCTTCACTTCAGGTTTACAGTATCCCTCTGACCTTCTTATTGACGATGAAACAAAGAAATTGCATCGGAATTAAATAGAATAGGCACAATGTCGACTTAAGTGCAAGAAGTCTGACACTTCTTACTGTCTCTGTTTTGAACCATTCCTGTGACACTGGTTATAGATTGCGAAGTCTCACTTCAGGTTTACTGTATCCCTTGGACGTTCTTATTGACGATGTAACACAGAAATTGCATCGGAATTAAATACAAAAGGCACAATGCCGACCTAAGTACAAGAAGACTGACTCTTCATACTATCTATGTTTTAACCATTCCTATGACACTACTTATAGACTCCAATGCTTCACTTCAGGTTAACTGTATCCCTCTGACCTTATTATTGATGATGAAACACAGAAATTATATCGGAATTAAATAGAAAAGGCACAATGCCGACTTAAGTATAAGAAGACTGACTCATCCTACTGGCCATGATTGAACTATTCTTGTGCCACTAGTTATAGATTCTGATGCTTCACTCAGGTTTACTGTATCCCTCTGATCTTCTTATTGACGATGAAACACTGATATTGCATCGGAATTAAATAAAAAAGGCACAATGCCGACTTAAGTACAAGAAGACTGACTCTTCCAACTGTCTATGATTTGAAAGCTTCCTGTGACACTAGTTATAGATTCCGATGCTTCACTTCAGGTTTACTGAATTCCTCTAACCTTCTTATTGACGTTGAAACACAGAATTTGCATCGGAAGTAAATAGAAAAGGCACAATGCCGACTTTAGTACGAGAGGACTGACTCTTCTTAGTGACTATGTTTGAACCTATCCCGTGACACTAGTTATAGATTCCGATTCTTCAGTTTAGGTTTACTGTATCCCTTGTACCGTTCTTATTGACGATGAAACACAAAAATTGCAACGGAATTAAATACAAAAGGCACAATGCCGACTTAAGTACATGTAGACTGACTCTTCCTACTGTCTATGTTTTGAGCCATTCCTGTGACACTAGTTACAGATTGTGATGCTTCGCCTCAGGTTTACTGTATCCCTCTGACCTTCATATTGACGATGAAACACAGAAATTGCATCGGAATTAAATAGAAAAGGCACAATGCCGACTTAAGTACAAGAAGACTGACTCTTCTTCTGTCTCTGTTTTGAACCAATCCTGTGACACTAGTTATAGATTCCGATGCCCCTCTTCAGTTTTACTGTATCCCTTGGATCTTCTTATTGACGATGAAACACAGAAATTGCATCGGAATTACATACAAAAGGCACAATGCTGACTTAAGTAAAAGAAGACTGACTCTTCCTACTATCTATGTTCTGAGGCATTTCTGAGACACTAGTTATAGATTCCGATGCTTCACTTCAGGTTTTATGTATCCCTCTGACCTTCTTATGGACGATGAAACACAGATATTGCATCGGAATTAAATAGAAAAGGCACAATGCCGACTTAAGTACAAGAAGACTGACTCTTCTTACTGTCTCTGTTTTGAACCAATCCTGTGACACTAGTTATAGAATCCGATGCTTCACTTCAGGTGTACTGCATCCCTTGGACCTTCTTATTGACGATGAAACACATAAATTGCTTCGGAATTAAATACAAAAGGCACAATGCCGACTTAAGGACAAGAAGACAGACTCTTCTTACCGACTATGTTTTGAACCATTCCTGTGACTCTAGTTATAGATTCCGATGCCTCACATTAGGTTTACTGTATCCCTTAGACCTTCTTATTGACGATGAAACACAGAAATTGCATCGGAATTACATACAAAAGTCACAATTCCGACTTAAGTAAAAGAAGACTGACTCTTCCTACTAACTATGTTCTGAAGCATTCCTGTGACACTAGTTATAGATTCCGATGCTTCACTTCATGTTTTCTGTATCCCTCTGACCTTCTCATGGACGATGAAACACAGATAATGCATCGGAATTAAATAGAAATAGCACAATGCCGACTTAAGTACAAGGAGACTGACTCTTCTTACTGACTATGCTTTGAACCATTCCTGTGACACTAGTTATAGCCTCCGATGCTACACTTCAAGTTTACTGTATCTCTCTGACCTTCTTATTGATGATGAAACACAGAAATTGCATCGGAATTAAATAGAAAAGGCACAATGCCGACTTAAGTACAAGAAGACTGACTGTTCTTACCGTCTATGTTTTGAACCATTTCTGTGACACTAGTTATAGATTCCGATGCTTCACTTCAGGTTTACTGTATCCCTTGAATCTGCTTATTGACGATGAAACACCGAAATTGCATCGGAGTTGAATACGAAATTCACAATGGCGACGTAAGTACAAGACGACTGACTCTTCTTACTGACAAAGTCTTGAACCATTCCTGTAACACCACTTATTGATTACGATGCTTCACTTCAGGTTTACAGTATCCCTCTGACCTTCTTATTGACGATGAAACAAAGAAATTGCATCGGAATTAAATAGAAAAGGCACAATGCCGACTTAAGTACAAGAAGACTGACTCTACCTACTGTCTATGCTTTGAACCATCCCTTCGAAACTAGTTATAGATTCCGATGCTTCACTTCAGGTTTACTGTATCCCTCTGACCTTCTTATTGACGATAAATCACATAAATTGCTTCGGAATTAAATAGAAAGGGCACAATGCCGACTTAAGTACAAGAAGGCTGACTCTTCTTACTGACTATGTTTTGAACCATTTCTGTGACACTAGTTATAGATTCCGATGCTTCACTTCAGGCTTACTGTATCCCTTGGACCTGCCTATTGACGATGAAACACCGAAATTGCATCGGAGTTGAATACGAAATTCACAATGGCGACTTAAGTACAAGAAGACTGACTCTTCTTACTGACAAAGTCTTGACCCATTCCTGTGACACCACTTGTTGATTCCGATGCTTCACTTCAGGTTTACTCTAGCCCTCTGACCCTCTTATTGACGATGAAACACAGAAATTGCATCGGAATTAAAAAGAAAAGGCACAATGCCGACTTAAGTACAAGAAGACTGACTCTTCTTACTGTCTCTGTTTTGAACCAATCCTGTGACACTAGTTATAGATTCCGATGCCTCACTTCAGGTTTACTGTATCCCTCTGACCTTCTTATTGACGATGAAACACAGAAATTGCATCGGAATTACATACAAAAGGCACAATGCCGACTTAAGTAAAAGAAGACTGACTCTTCCTACTATCTATGTTCTGAAGCATTCCTGTGACACTAGTTATAGATGCCGATGCTTCACTTCAGGTTTTCTGTATTCCTCTGACTTTCTTATTGACGATGAAACACAGAAATTGCATCGGAAGTAAGTAGAAAAGGCATAATGCCGACTTAAGTACAAGAAGGCTGACTCTTCTTACTGACTATGTTTTGAACCATTTCTGTGACACTAGTTATAGATTCCGATGCTTCACTTCAGGCTTACTGTATCCCTTGGACCTGCCTATTGACGATGAAACACCGAAATTGCATCGGAGTTGAATACGAAATTCACAATGGCGACTTAAGTACAAGAAGACTGACTCTTCTTACTGACAAAGTCTTGACCCATTCCTGTGACACCACTTATTGATTCCGATGCTTCACTTCAGGTTTACTCTAGCCCTCGGACCTTCTTATTGACGATGAAACACAGAAATTGCATCGGAATTAAATAGAAAAGGCACAATGCCGACTTAAGTACAAGAAGACTGACTTTTCTTACTGTCTCTGTTTTGAACCAATCCTGTGACACTAGTTATAGATTCCGATGCCTCACTTCAGGTTTACTGTATCCCCTGGACTTTCTTATTGACGATGAAACACAGAAATTGCATCGGAATTAAATGCAAAAGGCACAATGCCGACTTAAGTACAAGAGGACTGACTCTTCCTACTGTCTATGTTTTGAACCGATCCTGTGAAACTAGTTATAGATTCCGATCCTTCACTTCAGGTTTACTGTATCCCTTGGACCTTCTTGTTGACGATGAACAACCGAAATTGCATCGGATTGAAATACGAAAGGCACTATAACGACTTAACTACAAGAACACTGACTCTTCTTACTGACTATGTTTTGAACCATTCCTGTGACACCACTTATAGATTCCGATGCTTTACTTCAGGTTTACTGTATCCCTCTGACCTTCTTATTGGCGATGAAACACAGAAATTGCATCGGAATTAAATAGAAAAGGCACAATGCCGACTTAAGTACAAGAAGACTGACTCTTCTAACTGTCTAAGTTTTGAACCTTTCCTGTGACACTAGTTATAGATTCCGATGATTCACTTCAGGTGTACTGCATCCGTTGGACCTTCTTATTGACGATGAAACACATAAATTGCTTCGGAATTAAATAAAAAAGGCACAATGCCGCCTTAAGTACAAGAAGACTGACTCTTCTTACCGACTATGTTTTGAACCATTCATTTGACTCTAGTTATAGATTCCGATGCTTCACTTCAGGTTTACTGTATCCCCTGGACCTTCTTATTGACGATGAAACACAGAAATTGCATCGGAATTACATACAAAAGGCGCAATGCCGACTTAGGTAAACGAAGACAGACTCTTCCTACTATCTATGTTCTGAAGCATTCCTGTGACAGTAGTTACAGATTCCGACGCTTCACTTCAGGTTTACTGTATCCCTCTGACCTTCTTATTGGCGATGAAACACAGATATTGTATCGGAATTAAATAGAAATAGCACAATGCCGACTTAAGTACAAGGAGACTGACTCTTCTTACTGACTATGCTTTGAACCATTCCTGTGACACTAGTTATAGCCTCCAATGCTACACTTCATGTTTACTATATCTCTCTGACCTTCTTATTGATGATGAAACACAGAAATTGCATCGGAATTAAATAGAAAAGGCACAATGCCGACTTATGTACAAGAAGACTGACGGTTGTTACTGTCTATGTTTTGAAACATTTCTGTGACACTAGTTATAGATTCCGATTCTTCACTTTAGGTTTACTGTATCCCTTGTACCACCTTAGTGACGCTGAAACACAAAAATTGCAAGGGAATTAAATACAAAAGGCACAATGCCGACTTAAGTACATGTAGACTGACTCTTCCTACTGTCTATGCTTTGAAACATTCCTGTGACACTAGTTACAGATTCTGATGCTTCACTTCAGGTTTACTGTATCCCTCTGACCTTCATATTGACGATGAAACACAGAAATTGCATCGGAATTAAATACAAAAGGCACAATGCCGACTTAAGTACAAGAAGACTGACTCTTCTTACTGTCTCTGTTTTGAACCAATCCTGTGACACTAGTTATAGATTCCGATGCCTCACTTCAGGTTTACTGTATCCCTTGGAGCTTCTTATTGACGATGAAACACAGAAATTGCATCGGAATTACATACAAAAGGCACAATGCCAACTTAAGTAAAAGAAGACTGACTCTTCCTACTATCTATGTTCTGAAGCATTCCTGTGACACTAGTTATAGATTCCGATGCTTCACTTCAGGTTTACTGTATTCCTCTGACCTTCTTATTGACGATGAAACACAGAAATTGCATCGGAATAAGTAGAAAAGGCACAATTCCGACTTAAGTACAAGAAGGCTGACTCTTCTTACTGACTATGATTTGAACCATTTCTGTGACACTAGTTATAGATTCCGATGCTTCATTTCAGGCTTACTGTATCCCTTGGACCTGCCTATTGACGATGAAACACCGAAATTGCATCGGAGTTGAATACGAAATTCACAATGGCGACTTAAGTACAAGAAGACTGACTCTTCTTACTGACAAAGTCTTGACCCATTCCTGTGACACCACTTATTGATTCCGATGCTTCACTTCAGGTTTACTCTAGCCCTCTGACCTTCTCATTGACGATGAAACACAGAAATTGCATCGGAATTAAAAAGAAAAGGCACAATGCCGACTTAAGTACAAGAAGACTGACTCTTCTTACTGTCTCTGTTTTGAACCAATCCTGTGACACTAGTTATAGATTCCGATGCCTCACTTCAGGTTTACTGTATCCCTTGGACCTTCTTATTGACGATGAAACACAGAAATTGCATCGGAATTACATACAAAAGGCACAATGCCGACTTAAGTAAAAGAAGACTGACTCTTCCTACTATCTATGTTCTGAAGCATTCCTGTGACACTAGTTATAGATTCCGATGCTTCACTTCAGGTTTTCTGTATTCCTCTGACCTTCTTATTGACGATGAAACACAGAAATTGCATCGGAAGTAAGTAGAAAAGGCACAATGCCGACTTAAGTACAAGGAGGCTGACTCTTCTTACTGACTATGTTTTGAACCATTTCTGTGACACTAGTTATTGATTCCGATGCTTCACTTCAGGTTTACTGTATCCCTCTGACCTTCTTATTGACGATGAAACACAGATATTGTATCGGAATTAAATAGAAATAGCACAATGCCGACTTAAGTACAAGGAGACTGACTCTTCTTACTGACTATGCTTTGAACCATTCCTGTGACACTAGTTATAGCCTCCAATGCTACACTTCAGGTTTACTATATCTCTCTGACCTTCTTATTGATGATGAAACACAGAAATTGCATCGGAATTAAATAGAAAAGGCACAATGCCGACTTATGTACAAGAAGACTGACGGTTCTTACTGTCTATGTTTTGACCCATTTCTGTGACACTAGATATAGATTCCCATGCTTCACTTCAGGTTTACTGCATCCCTTGGACCTGCTTATTGACGATGAAACACCGAAATTGCATCGGAGTTGAATACGAAATTCAGAATGGCGACTTAAGTACAAGAAGACTGACTCTTCTTACTGACAAAGTCTTGAACCAGTCCTGTGATACCACTTATTGATTCCGATGCCTCACTTCAGGTTTACAGTATCCCTCTGACCTTCTTATTGACGATGAAACAAAGAAATTGCATCGGAATTAAATAGAAAAGTCACAATGCTGACTTAAGTACAAGAAGACTGACTCTTCTTACTGTCTCTGTTTTGAACCATTCCTGTGACACTAGTTATAGATTCCGAAGCCTCACTTCAGGTTTACAGTATCTCTTGGACTTTCGTATTGACGATGTAACACAGAAATTGCATCGGAATTAAATACAAAAGGCACAATGCCGACTTAAGTACAAGAAGAGTGACTCTTCTTACTGACTATGCTTTGAACCATTCCTGTGACACTAGTTATAGCCTCCGATGCGACACTTCAGGCTTACTGTATCTCTCTGACCTTCTTATTGATGATGAAACACAGAAATTGCATCGGAATTAAATAGAAAAGCACAATGCCGACTTAAGTACAAGAAGACTGACTGTTCTTACTGTCTATGTTTTGGACCATTTCTGTGACACTAGTTATAGATTCCGATGCTTCACTTCAGGTTTACTGTATCCCTTGAACCTGCTTATTGACGATGAAACACCGAAATTGCATCGGAGTTGAATACGAAATTCACAATGGCGACGTAAGTACAAGAAGACTGACTCTTCTTACTGACAAAGTCTTGAACCATTCCTGTGACACTAGTTATCAATTCCAAATTCTCACTTCAGGTTTACTGTATCCCTTGGACTTTCGTATTGACGATGAAACACAGATATTGCATCGGAATTAAATAGAAATAGCACAATGCCGACATAAGTACAAGGAAACTGACTCTTCTTACTGACTATGCTTTGAACCATTCCTGTGACACTAGTTATAGCCTCCGATGCTACACTTCAGGCTTACTGTATCTCTCTGACCTTCTTATTGACGATGTAACACAGAAATTACATCGGAATTAAATACAAAAGGCAAAATGCCGACTTAAGTACAAGAAGACTGACTCTTCCTACTGTCTATGTTTTGAACCATCCCTGCGACACTAGTTATAAATTCCGATGCTTCACTTCAGGTTTACTGTATCCCTCTGACCTTCTTATTGACGATAAAACACAGAAATTGCATCGGAATTAAATACAAAACGCACAATAACGACTTAAGTACAAGAGGACTGACTCTTCTTACTGACTATGTTTTGAACCATTCCTGAGACACTAGTTATCGATTCCAAATTCTCACTTCAGGTTTACTGTATCCCTCGGACCTTCTTATTAATGATGAAACACAGAAATTGCATCGGAATTAAATTGAAAAGGCACAATGCCGACTTAAGTACAAGAAGACTGACTCTTCTTACTGATTATGTTTTGAACCATTCCTGTGACACTAGTTATCGATTCCGAATTCTCACTTCAGGTTTACTGTCTCCCTCGGACCTTCTTATTGATGATGAAACACAGAAATGGCATCGGAATTAAATACAAAAGGCACAATGACGACTTAAGTACAAGAAGACTGACTCTTCCTACCATTCCTGTGACACTAGTTATAGATTCCAATGCTTCACTTCAGGTTTACTGTATCCCTCTCACCTTATTATTGATGATGAAACACAGAAATTATATCGGAATTAAATAGAAAAGGCACAATGCCGACTTAAGTATAAGAAGACTGACTCTTCCTACTGTCTTTGTTATGAACCGATCCTGTGACACTAGATGTAGATTCCGATGCTTCACTTCAGGTTTAATGTATCCCTCTGACCTTCTTATTGACGATGAAACACAGAAATTGCATCGGAATTAAATACCAAAGGCACAATGCTGACTTAAGTACAAGAAGACAGACTCTTCTTACTGTCTGTGAATTGAACCATTCCTG
Organism: Schistocerca piceifrons; assembly: GCF_021461385.2. Taxonomy (NCBI): domain Eukaryota; kingdom Metazoa; phylum Arthropoda; class Insecta; order Orthoptera; family Acrididae; genus Schistocerca; species Schistocerca piceifrons. The sequence goes on from NW_025728227.1 coordinate 527,212, forward strand.
TGACACTAGTTATAGATTCCGATGCTTCACTTCAGGTTTACTGTATCCCTCTGACCTTCTTATTGACGATGAAACACAGATATTGTATCGGAATTAAATAGAAATAGCACAATGCCGACTTAAGGACAAGGTGACTGACTCTTCTTACTGACTATGCTTTGAACCGTTCCTGTGACACTAGTTATAGCCTCCAATGCTACACTTCAGGTTTACTATATCTCTCTGACCTTCTTATTGATGACGAAACACAGAAATTGCATCGGAAGTTAGTAGAAAAGGCACAATGCCGACTTAAGTACAAGAAGGCTGACTCTTCTTACTGACTATGTTTTAAACCATTTCTGTGACACTAGTTATAGATTCCGATGCTTCACTTCAGGCTTACTGTATCCCTTGGACCTGCCTATTGACGATGAAACACCGAGATTGCATCGGAGTTGAATACGAAATTCACAATGGCGACTTAAGTACAAGAAGACAGACTCTTCTTACTGACAAAGTCTTGACCCATTCCTGTGACACCACTTATTGATTCCGATGCTTCACTTCAGGTTTACTCTAGCCCTCTGACCTTCTTATTGACGATGAAACACAGAAATTGCATCGGAATTAAAAAGAAAAGGCACAATGCCGACTTAAGTACAAGAAGACTGACTCTTCTTACTGTCTCTGTTTTGAACCAATCCTGTGACACTAGTTATAGATTCCGATGCCTCACTTCAGGTTTACTGTATCCCTTGGACCTTCTTATTGACGATGAAACACAGAAATTGCATCGGAATTACATACAAAAGGCACAATGCCGACTTAAGTAAAAGAAGACTGACTCTTCCTACTATCTATGTTCTGAAGCATTCCTGTGACACTAGTTATAGATTCCGATGCTTCACTTCAGGTTTTCTGTATTCCTCTGACCTTCTTATTGACGATGAAACACAGAAATTGCATCGGAAGTAAGTAGAAAAGGCACAATGCCGACTTAAGTACAAGAAGGCTGACTCTTCTTACTGACTATGTTTTGAACCATTTCTGTGACACTAGTTATAGATTCCGATGCTTCACTTCAGGCTTACTGTATCCCTTGGACCTGCCTATTGACGATGAAACACCGAAATTGCATCGGAGTTGAATACGAAATTCACAATGGCGACTTAAGTACAAGAAGACTGACTCTTCTTACTGACAAAGTCTTGACCCATTCCTGTGACACCACTTATTGATTCCGATGCTTCACTTCAGGTTTACTCTAGCCCTCTGACCTTCTTATTGACGATGAAACACAGAAATTGCATCGGAATTAAAAAGAAAAGGCACAATGACGACTTAAGTACAAGAAGACTGACTCTTCTTACTGTCTCTGTTTTGAACCAATCCTGTGACACTAGTTATAGATTCCGATGCCTCACTTCAAGTTTACTGTATCCCTTGGACTTTCTTATTGACGATGAAACACAGAAATTGCATCGGAATTAAATGCAAAAGGCACAATGCCGACTTAAGTACAAGAAGACTGACTCTTCCTACTGTCTATGTTTTGAACCGATCCTGTGAAACTAGTTATAGATTCCGATCCTTCACTTCAGGTTTACTGTATCCCTTGGACCTTCTTATTGACTATGAATAACCGAAATTGCATCGGATTGAAATACGAAAGGCACTATAACGACTTAACTACAAGAACACTGCTTCTTCTTACTGACTATGTTTTGAACCATTCCTGTGACACCACTTATAGATTCCGATGCTTTACTTCAGGTTTACTGTATCCCTCTGACCTTCTTATTGGCGATGAAACACAGAAATTGCATCGGAATTAAATAGAAAAGGCACAATGCCGACTTAAGTACAAGAAGACTGACTCTTCTAACAGTCTAAGTTTTGAACCTTTCCTGTGACACTAGTTATAGATTCCGATGATTCACTTCAGGTGTACTGCATCCGTTGGACCTTCTTATTGACGATGAAACGCATAAATTGCTTCGGAATTAAATAAAAAAGGCACAATGCCGACTTAAGTAGAAGAAGACTGACTCTTTTTACCGACTATGTTTTGAAGCATTCCTGTGACTCTAGTTATAGATTCCGATGCTTCACTTCAGGTTTACTGTATCCCCTGGACCTTCTTATTGACGATGAAACATAGAAATTGCATCGGAATTACATACAAAAGGCACAATGCCGACTTAGGTAAACGAAGACAGACTCTTCCTACTATCTATGTTCTGAAGCATTCCTGTGACACTAGTTATAGATTCCGACGCTTCACTTCAGGTTTACTGTATCCCTCTGACCTTCTTATTGACGATGAAACACAGATATTGTATCGGAATTAAATAGAAATAGCACAATGCCGACTTAAGTACAAGGAGACTGACCCTTCTTACTGACTATGCTTTGAACCATTCCTGTGACACTAGTTATAGCCTCCAATGCTACACTTCAGGTTTACTATATCTCTCTGACCTTCTTATTGATGATGAAACACAGAAATTGCATCGGAATTAAATAGAAAAGGCACAATGCCGACTTATGTACAAGAAGACTGACGGTTCTTACTGTCTATGTTTTGAACCATTTCTGTGAAACTAGTTATAGATTCCGATGCTTCACTTCAGGTTTACTGCATCCCTTGGACCTGCTTATTGACGATGAAACACCGAAATTGCATCGGAGTTGAATACGAAATTCAGAATGGCGACTTAAGTACAAGAAGACTGACTCTTCTTACTGACAAAGCCTTGAACCATTCCTGTGATACCACTTATTGATTCCGATGCTTCACTTCAGGTTTACAGTATCCCTCTGACCTTCTTATTGACGATGAAACAAAGAAATTGCATGGGAATTAAATAGAAAATTCACAATGCTGACTTAAGTACAAGAAGACTGACTCTTCTTACTGTCTCTGTTTTGAACCATTCCTGTGACACTAGTTATAGATTCCGAAGCCTCACTTCAGGTTTACTGTATCTCTTGGACTTTCGTATTGACGATGTAACACAGAAATTGCATCGGAATTAAATACAAAAGGCACAATGCCGACTTAAGTACAAGAAGACTGACTCTTCTTACTGACTATGCTTTGAACCATTCCTGTGACACTAGTTATAGCCTCCGATGCGACACTTCAGGCTTACTGTATCTCTCTGACCTTCTTATTGATGATGAAACACAGAAAATGCATCGGAATTAAATAGAAAAGCACAATGCCGACTTAAGTACAAGAAGACTGACTGTTCTTACTGTCTATGTTTTGAACCATTTCTGTGACACTAGTTATAGATTCCGATGCTTCACTTCAGGTTTACTGTATCCCTTGAACCTGCTTATTGACGATGAAACACCGAAATTGCATCGGAGTTGAATACGAAATTCACAATGGCGACGTAAGTACAAGAAGACTGACTCTTCTTACTGTCTCTGTTTTGAACCATTCCTGTGACACTAGTTATCGATTCCAAATTCTCACTTCAGGTTTACTGTATCCCTTGGACTTTCGTATTGACGATGAAACACAGATATTGCATCGGAATTAAATAGAAATAACACAATGCCGACTTAAGTACAAGGAGACTGACTCTTCTTACTGACTATGCTTTGAACCATTCCTGTGACACTAGTTATAGCCTCCGATGCTACACTTCAGGCTTGCTGTATCTCTCTGACCTTCTTATTGACGATGTAACACAGAAATTGCATCGGAATTGAATACAAAAGGCAAAATGCCGACTTAAGTACAAGAAGACTGACTCTTCCTACTGTCTATGCTTTGAACCATCCCTTCGACACTAGTTATAGATTCCGATGCTTCACTTCAGGTTTACTGTATCCCTATGACCTTCTTATTGACGATAAAACACAAAAATTGCAAGGGAATTAAATACAAAAGGCACAATGCCGACTTAAGTACATGTAGACTGACTCTTCCTACTGTCTATGCTTTGAAACATTCCTGTGACACTAGTTACAGATTCTGATGCTTCACTTCAGGTTTACTGTATCCCTCTGACCTTCATATTGACGATGAAACACAGAAATTGCATCGGAATTAAATACAAAAGGCACAATGCCGACTTAAGTACAAGAAGACTGACTCTTCTTACTGTCTCTTTTTTGAACCATTCCTGTGACACTAGTTATAGATTCCGATGCCTCACTTCAGGTTTACTGTATCCCTTGGACTTTCTTATTGACGATGAAACACAGAAATTGCATCGGAATTAAATGCAAAAGGCACAATGCCGACTTAAGTACAAGAAGACTGACTCTTCCTACTGTCTATGTTTTGAACCGATCCTGTGAAACTAGTTCTAGATTCCGATCCTTCACTTCAGGTTTACTGTATCCCTTGGACCTTCTTATTGACTATGAATAACCGAAATTGCATCGGATTGAAATACGAAAGGCACTATAACGACTTAACTACAAGAACACTGATTCTTCTTACTGACTATGTTTTGAACCATTCCTGTGACACCACTTATAGATTCCGATGCTTTACTTCAGGTTTACTGTATCCCTCTGACCTTCTTATTGGCGATGAAACACAGAAATTGCATCGGAATTAAATAGAAAAGGCACAATGCCGACTTAAGTACAAGAAGACTGACTCTTCTAACAGTCTAAGTTTTGAACCTTTCCTGTGACACTAGTTATAGATTCCGATGATTCACTTCAGGTGTACTGCATCCGTTGGACCTTCTTATTGACGATGAAACGCATAAATTGCTTCGGAATTAAATAAAAAAGGCACAATGCCGACTTAAGTAGAAGAAGACTGACTCTTCTTACCGACTATGTTTTATAGCATTCCTGTGACTCTAGTTATAGATTCCGATGCTTCACTTCAGGTTTACTGTATCCCCTGGACCTTCTTATTGACGATGAAACATAGAAATTGCATCGGAATTACATACAAAAGGCACAATGCCGACTTAGGTAAACGAAGACAGACTCTTCCTACTATCTATGTTCTGAAGCATTCCTGTGACACTAGTTATAAATTCCGACGCTTCACTTCAGGTTTACTGTATCCCTCTGACCTTCTTATTGACGATGAAACACAGATATTGTATCGGAATTAAATAGAAATAGCACAATGCCGACTTAAGTACAAGGAGACTGACCCTTCTTACTGACTATGCTTTGAACCATTCCTGTGACACTAGTTATAGCCTCCAATGCTACACTTCAGGTTTACTATATCTCTCTGACCTTCTTATTGATGATGAAACACAGAAATTGCATCGGAATTAAATAGAAAAGGCACAATGCCGACTTATGTACAAGAAGACTGACGGTTCTTACTGTCTATGTTTTGAACCATTTCTGTGACACTAGTTATAGATTCCGATGCTTCACTTCAGGTTTACTGCATCCCTTGGACCTGCTTATTGACGATGAAACACCGAAATTGCATCGGAGTTGAATACGAAATTCAGAATGGCGACTTAAGTACAAGAAGACTGACTCTTCTTACTGACAAAGCCTTGAACCATTCCTGTGATACCACTTATTGATTCCGATGCTTCACTTCAGGTTTACAGTATCCCTCTGACCTTCTTATTGACGATGAAACAAAGAAATTGCATCGGAATTAAATAGAAAATTCACAATGCTGACTTAAGTACAAGAAGACTGACTCTTCTTACTGTCTCTGTTTTGAACCATTCCTGTAACACTAGTTATAGATTCCGAAGCCTCACTTCAGGTTTACTGTATCTCTTGGACTTTCGTATTGACGATGTAACACAGAAATTGCATCGGAATTAAATACAAAAGGCACAATGCCGACTTAAGTACAAGAAGACTGACTCTTCTTACTGACTATGCTTTGAACCATTCCTGTGACACTAGTTATAGCCTCCGATGCGACACTTCAGGCTTACTGTATCTCTCTGACCTTCTTATTGATGATGAAACACAGAAATTGCATCGGAATTAAATAGAAAAGCACAATGCCGACTTAAGTACAAGAAGACTGACTGTTCTTACTGTCTATGTTTTGAACCATTTCTGTGACACTAGTTATAGATTCCGATGCTTCACTTCAGGTTTACTGAATCCCTTGAACCTGCTTATTGACGATGAAACACCGAAATTGCATCGGAGTTGAATACGAAATTCACAATGGCGACGTAAGTACAAGAAGACTGACTCTTCTTACTGTCTCTGTTTTGAACCATTCCTGTGACACTAGTTATCGATTCCAAATTCTCACTTCAGGTTTACTGTATCCCTTGGACTTTCGTATTGACGATGAAACACAGATATTGCATCGGAATTAAATAGAAATAACACAATGCCGACTTAAGTACAAGGAGACTGACTCTTCTTACTGACTATGCTTTGAACCATTCCTGTGACACTAGTTATAGCCTCCGATGCTACACTTCAGGCTTACTGTATCTCTCTGACCTTCTTATTGACGATGTAACACAGAAATTGCATCGGAATTAAATACAAAAGGCAAAATGCCGACTTAAGTACAAGAAGACTGACTCTTCCTACTGTCTATGCTTTGAACCATCCCTTCGACACTAGTTATAGATTCCGATGCTTCACTTCAGGTTTACTGTATCCCTCTGACCTTCTTATTGACGATAAAACACAAAAATTGCAAGGGAATTAAATACAAAAGGCACAATGCCGACTTAACTACATGTAGACTGACTCTTCCTACTGTCTATGCTTTGAAACATTCCTGTGACACTAGTTACAGATTCTGATGCTTCACTTCAGGTTTACTGTATCCCTCTGACCTTCATATTGACGATGAAACACAGAAATTGCATCGGAATTAAATACAAAAGGCACAATGCCGACTTAAGTACAAGAAGACTGACTCTTCTTACTGTCTCTGTTTTGAACCAATCCTGTGACACTAGTTATAGATTCCGATGCCTCACTTCAGGTTTACTGTATCCCTTGGAGCTTCTTATTGACGATGAAACACAGAAATTGCATCGGAATTACATACAAAAGGCACAATGCCAACTTAAGTAAAAGAAGACTGACTCTTCCTACTATCTATGTTCTGAAGCATTCCTGTGACACTAGTTATAGATTCCGATGCTTCACTTCAGGTTTACTGTATTCCTCTGACCTTCTTATTGACGATGAAACACAGAAATTGCATCGGAATAAGTAGAAAAGGCACAATTCCGACTTAAGTACAAGAAGGCTGACTCTTCTTACTGACTATGATTTGAACCATTTCTGTGACACTAGTTATAGATTCCGTTGCTTCACTTCAGGCTTACTGTATCCCTTGGACCTGCCTATTGACGATGAAACACCGAAATTGCATCGGAGTTGAATACGAAATTCACAATGGCGACTTAAGTACAAGAAGACTGACTCTTCTTACTGACAAAGTCTTGACCCATTCCTGTGACACCACTTATTGATTCCGATGCTTCACTTCAGGTTTACTCTAGCCCTCTGACCTTCTCATTGACGATGAAACACAGAAATTGCATCGGAATTAAAAAGAAAAGGCACAATGCCGACTTAAGTACAAGAAGACTGACTCTTCTTACTGTCTCAGTTTTGAACCAATCCTGTGACACTAGTTATAGATTCCGATGCCTCACTTCAGGTTTACTGTATCCCTTGGACCTTCTTATTGACGATGAAACACAGAAATTGCATCGGAATTACATACAAAAGGCACAATGCCGACTTAAGTAAAAGAAGACTGACTCTTCCTACTATCTATGTTCTGAAGCATTCCTGTGACACTAGTTATAGATTCCGATGCTTCACTTCAGGTTTTCTGTATTCCTCTGACCTTCTTATTGACGATGAAACACAGAAATTGCATCGGAAGTAAGTAGAAGAGGCACAATGCCGACTTAAGTACAAGAAGGCTGACTCTTCTTACTGACTATGTTTTGAACCATTTCTGTGACACTAGTTATAGATTCCGATGCTTCACTTCAGGCTTACTGTATCCCTTGGACCTGCCTATTGACGATGAAACACCGAAATTGCATCGGAGTTGAATACGAAATTCACAATGGCGACTTAAGTACAAGAAGACTGACTCCTCTTACTGACAAAGTCTTGACCCATTCCTGTGACACCACTTATTGATTCCGATGCTTCACTTCAGGTTTACTGTATCCCTCTGACCTTCTTATTGACGATGAAACACAGATATTGTATCGGAATTAAATAGAAATAGCACAATGCCGACTTAAGTACAAGGAGACTGACTCTTCTTACTGACTATGCTTTGAACCATTCCTGTGACACTAGTTATAGCCTCCAATGCTACACTTCAGGTTTACTATATCTCTCTGACCTTCTTATTGATGATGAAACACAGAAATTGCATCGGAATTAAATAGAAAAGGCACAATGCCGACTTATGTACAAGAAGACTGACGGTTCTTACTGTCTATGTTTTGACCCATTTCTGTGACACTAGATATAGATTCCCATGCTTCACTTCAGGTTTACTGCATCCCTTGGACCTGCTTATTGACGATGAAACACCGAAATTGCATCGGAGTTGAATACGAAATTCAGAATGGCGACTTAAGTACAAGAAGACTGACTCTTCTTACTGACAAAGTCTTGAACCAGTCCTGTGATACCACTTATTGATTCCGATGCTTCACTTCAGGTTTACAGTATCCCTCTGACCTTCTTATTGACGATGAAACAAAGAAATTGCATCGGAATTAAATAGAAAAGTCACAATGCTGACTTAAGTACAAGAAGACTGACTCTTCTTACTGACAAAGTCTTGAACCATTCCTGTGACACTAGTTATCAATTCCAAATTCTCACTTCAGGTTTACTGTATCCCTTGGACTTTCGTATTGACGATGAAACACAGATATTGCATCGGAATTAAATAGAAATAGCACAATGCCGACTTAAGTACAAGGAAACTGACTCTTCTTACTGACTATGCTTTGAACCATTCCTGTGACACTAGTTATAGCCTCCGATGCTACACTTCAGGCTTACTGTATCTCTCTGACCTTCTTATTGACGATGTAACACAGAAATTACATCGGAATTAAATACAAAAGGCAAAATGCCGACTTAAGTACAAGAAGACTGACTCTTCCTACTGTCTATGCTTTGAACCATCCCTGCGACACTAGTTATAAATTCCGATGCTTCACTTCAGGTTTACTGTATCCCTCTGACCTTCTTATTGACGATAAAACACAGAAATTGCATCGGAATTAAATACAAAACGCACAATAACGACTTAAGTACAAGAGGACTGACTCTTCTTACTGACTATGTTTTGAACCATTCCTGAGACACTAGTTATCGATTCCAGATTCTCACTTCAGGTTTACTGTATCCCTCGGACCTTCTTATTAATGATGAAACACAGAAATTGCATCGGAATTAAATTGAAAAGGCACAATGCCGACTTAAGTACAAGAAGACTGACTCTTCTTACTGATTATGTTTTGAACCATTCCTGTGACACTAGTTATCGATTCCGAATTCTCACTTCAGGTTTACTGTCTCCCTCGGACCTTCTTATTGATGATGAAACACAGAAATGGCATCGGAATTAAATACAAAAGGCACAATGACGACTTAAGTACAAGAAGACTGACTCTTCCTACCATTCCTGTGACACTAGTTATAGATTCCAATGCTTCACTTCAGGTTTACTGTATCCCTCTCACCTTATTATTGATGATGAAACACAGAAATTATATCGGAATTAAATAGAAAAGGCACAATGCCGACTTAAGTATAAGAAGACTGACTCTTCCTACTGTCTTTGTTATGAACCGATCCTGTGACACTAGATGTAGATTCCGATGCTTCACTTCAGGTTTAATGTATCCCTCTGACCTTCTTATTGACGATGAAACACAGAAATTGCATCGGAATTAAATACCAAAGGCACAATGCTGACTTAAGTACAAGAAGACTGACTCTTCTTACTGACTATGCTTTGAACCGTTCCTGTGACATTAGTTATAGCCTCCAATGCTACACTTCAGGTTTACTATATCTCTCTGACCTTCTTATTGATGATGAAACACAGAAATTGCATCGGAAGTTAGTAGAAAAGGCACAATGCCGACTTAAGTACAAGAAGGCTGACTCTTCTTACTGACTATGTTTTGAACCATTTCTGTGACACTAGTTATAGATTCCGATGCTTCACTTCAGGCTTACTGTATCCCTTGGACCTGCCTATTGACGATGAAACACCGAGATTGCATCGGAGTTGAATACGAAATTCACAATGGCGACTTAAGTACAAGAAGACTGACTCTTCTTACTGACAAAGTCTAGACCCATTCCTGTGACACCACTTATTGATTCCGATGCTTCACTTCAGGTTTACTCTAGCCCTCTGACCTTCTTATTGACGATGAAACACAGAAATTGCATCGGAATTAAAAAGAAAAGGCACAATGCCGACTTAAGTACAAGAAGACTGACTCTTCTTACTGTCTCTGTTTTGAACCAATCCTGTGACACTAGTTATAGATTCCGATGCCTCACTTCAGGTTTACTGTATCCCTTGGACCTTCTTATTGACGATGAAACACAGAAATTGCATCGGAATTACATACAAAAGGCACAATGCCGACTTAAGTAAAAGAAGACTGACTCTTCCTACTATCTATGTTCTGAAGCATTCCTGTGACACTAGTTATAGATTCCGATGCTTCACTTCAGGTTTTCTGTATTCCTCTGACCTTCTTATTGACGATGAAACACAGAAATTGCATCGGAAGTAAGTAGAAAAGGCACAGTGCCGCCTTAAGTACAAGAAGGCTGACTCTTCTTACTGACTATGTTTTGAACCATTTCTGTGACACTAGTTATAGATTCCGATGCTTCACTTCAGGCTTACTGTATCCCTTGGACCTGCCTATTGACGATGAAACACCGAAATTGCATCGGAGTTGAATACGAAATTCACAATGGCGACTTAAGTACAAGAAGACTGACTCTTCTTACTGACAAAGTCTTGACCCATTCCTGTGACACCACTTATTGATTCCGATGCTTCACTTCAGGTTTACTCTAGCCCTCTGACCTTCTTATTGACGATGAAACACAGAAATTGCATCGGAATTAAAAAGAAAAGGCACAATGCCGACTTAAGTACAAGAAGACTGACTCTTCTTACTGTCTCTGTTTTGAACCAATCCTGTGACACTAGTTATAGATTCCGATGCCTCACTTCAGGTTTACTGTATCCCTTGGACTTTCTTATTGACGATGAAACACAGAAATTGCATCGGAATTAAATGCAAAAGGCACAATGCCGACTTAAGTACAAGAAGACTGACTCTTCCTACTGTCTATGTTTTGAACCGATCCTGTGAAACTAGTTATAGATTCCGATCCTTCACTTCAGGTTTACTGTATCCCTTGGACATTCTTATTGACTATGAATAACCGAAATTGCATCGGATTGAAATACGAAAGGCACTATAACGACTTAACTACAAGAACACTGATTCTTCTTACTGACTATGTTTTGAACCATTCCTGTGACACCACTTATAGATTCCGATGCTTTACTTCAGGTTTACTGTATCCCTCTGACCTTCTTATTGGCGATGAAACACAGAAATTGCATCGGAATTAAATAGAAAAGGCACAATGCCGACTTAAGTACAAGAAGACTGACTCTTCTAACAGTCTAAGTTTTGAACCTTTCCTGTGACACTAGTTATAGATTCCGATGATTCACTTCAGGTGTACTGCATCCGTTGGACCTTCTTATTGACGATGAAACGCATAAATTGCTTCGGAATTAAATAAAAAAGGCACAATGCCGACTTAAGTAGAAGAAGACTGACTCTTCTTACCGACTATGTTTTAAAGCATTCCTGTGACTCTAGTTATAGATTCCGATGCTTCACTTCAGGTTTACTGTATCCCCTGGACCTTCTTATTGACGATGAAACATAGAAATTGCATCGGAATTACATACAAAAGGCACAATGCCGACTTAGGTAAACGAAGACAGACTCTTCCTACTATCTATGTTCTGAAGCATTCCTGTGACACTAGTTATAGATTCCGACGCTTCACTTCAGGTTTACTGTATCCCTCTGACCTTCTTATTGACGATGAAACACAGATATTGTATCGGAATTAAATAGAAATAGCACAATGCCGACTTAAGTACAAGGAGACTGACCCTTCTTACTGACTATGCTTTGAACCATTCCTGTGACACTAGTTATAGCCTCCAATGCTACACTTCAGGTTTACTATATCTCTCTGACCTTCTTATTGATGATGAAACACAGAAATTGCATCGGAATTAAATAGAAAAGGCACAATGCCGACTTATGTACAAGAAGACTTACGGTTCTTACTGTCTATGTTTTGAACCATTTCTGTGACACTAGTTATAGATTCCGATGCTTCACTTCAGGTTTACTGCATCCCTTGGACCTGCTTATTGACGATGAAACACCGAAATTGCATCGGAGTTGAATACGAAATTCAGAATGGCGACTTAAGTACAAGAAGACTGACTCTTCTTACTGACAAAGCCTTGAACCATTCCTGTGATACCACTTATTGATTCCGATGCTTCACTTCAGGTTTACAGTATCCCTCTGACCTTCTTATTGACGATGAAACAAAGAAATTGCATCGGAATTAAATAGAAAATTCACAATGCTGACTTAAGTACAAGAAGACTGACTCTTCTTACTGTCTCTGTTTTGAACCATTCCTGTGACACTAGTTATAGATTCCGAAGCCTCACTTCAGGTTTACTGTATCTCTTGGACTTTCGTATTGACGATGTAACACAGAAATTGCATCGGAATTAAATACAAAAGGCACAATGCCGACTTAAGTACAAGAAGACTGACTCTTCTTACTGACTATGCTTTGAACCATTCCTGTGACACTAGTTATAGCCTCCGATGCGACACTTCAGGCTTACTGTATCTCTCTGACCTTCTTATTGATGATGAAACACAGAAATTGCATCGGAATTAAATAGAAAAGCACAATGCCGACTTAAGTACAAGAAGACTGACTGTTCTTACTGTCTATGTTTTGAACCATTTCTGTGACACTAGTTATAGATTCCGATGCTTCACTTCAGGTTTACTGTATCCCTTGAACCTGCTTATTGACGATGAAACACCGAAATTGCATCGGAGTTGAATACGAAATTCACAATGGCGACGTAAGTACAAGAAGACTGACTCTTCTTACTGTCTCTGTTTTGAACCATTCCTGTGACACTAGTTATCGATTCCAAATTCTCACTTCAGGTTTACTGTATCCCTTGGACTTTCGTATTGACGATGAAACACAGATATTGCATCGGAATTAAATAGAAATAACACAATGCCGACTTAAGTACAAGGAGACTGACTCTTCTTACTGACTATGCTTTGAACCATTCCTGTGACACTAGTTATAGCCTCCGATGCTACACTTCAGGCTTACTGTATCTCTCTGACCTTCTTATTGACGATGTAACACAGAAATTGCATCGGAATTAAATACAAAAGGCAAAATGCCGACTTAAGTACAAGAAGACTGACTCTTCCTACTGTCTATGCTTTGAACCATCCCTTCTACACTAGTTATAGATTCCGATGCTTCACTTCAGGTTTACTGTATCCCTCTGACCTTCTTATTGACGATAAAACACAGAAATTGCATCGGAATTAAATACAAAAGGCACAATGACGACTTAAGTACAAGAAGACTGACTCTTCTTACTGACTATGTTTTGAACCATTCCTGTGACACTAGTTATCGATTCCAAATTCTCGCTTCAGGTTTACTGTATCCCTCGGACCTTCTTATTAATGATGAAACACAGAAATTGCATCGGAATTAAATAGAAAAGGCGCAATGCCGACTTAAGTACAAGAAGACCTACTCTTCTTACTGACTATGCTTTGAACCATTCCTGTGACACTAGTTATCGATTCCGAATTCTCACTTCAGGTTTACTGTATCCCTCGGACCTTCTTATTGATGATGAAACACAGAAATGGCATCGGAATTAAATACAAAAGGCACAATGACGACTTAAGTACAAGAAGTCTGACTCTTCCTACCGTTCCTGTGACACTAGTTATAGATTCCAATGCTTCACTTCAGGTTTACTTTATCCCTCTCACCTTATTATTGATGATGAAACACAGAAATTATATCGGTATTAAATAGAGAAGGCACAATGCCGACTTAAGTATAAGAAGACTGACTCTTCCTACTGTCTATGTTTTGAACCGATCCTGTGACACTAGATATAGATTCCGATGCTTCACTTCACGTTTAATGTAACCCTCTGACCTTCTTATTGACGATGAAACACAGAAATTGCATCGGAATTAAATACCAAAGGCACAATGCTGACTTAAGTACAAGAAGACTGACTCTTCTTACTGTCTGTGAATTGAACCATTCCTGTGACACTAGTTATAGATTCCGATGCTTCACTTCAGGTGTACTATATCACTAGGACCTTCTTATTGACGATGAAACACAGAAATTGCATCGGAATTAAATACAAAAGGCACAATGCCGACTTAAGTACAAGTAGCCTGACTCCTCTTACTGTCTATGATTTGAAAAAATCCCGTGACACTAGTTATAGATTCTGGTGCTACACTTCAGGTTTACTGTATCCCTCTGACCTTCTTATTGACGATGAAACACAGATATTGCATCGGAATTAAATACAAAAGGCACAATGCCGACTTAAGTACAAGAAGACTGACTCTTCCAACTGTCTATGATTTGAACCATTCCTGTGACACTAGTTATAGATTCCGATGCTTCACTTCAGGTTTACTGAATCCCTCTGACCTTCTTATTGACGATAAATCACATAAATTGCTTCGGAATTAAATAGAAAAGGCACAATGCCGACTTAAGTACAAGAAGACTGACTCTTCTTACTGACTACGTTTTGAACCATTCCTGTGACACTAGTTATAGATTCCGATTCTTCACTTTAGGTTTACTGTATCCCTTGTACCATCTTAGTGACGATGAAACACAAAAATTGCAAGGGAATTAAATACAAAAGGCACAATGCCGACTTAAGTACATGTAGACTGACTCTTCCTACTGTCTATGTTTTGAACCATTCCTGTGACACTAGTTACAGATTCTGATGCTTCACTTCAGGTTTACTGTATCCCTCTGACCTTCATATTGACGATGAAACACAGAAATTGCATCGGAATTAAATACATAAGGCACAATGCCGACTTAAGTACAAGAAGACTGACTCTTCTTACTGTCTCTGTTTTGGACCAATCCTGTGACACTAGTTATAGATTCCGACGCCTCACTTCAGGTTTACTGTATCCCTTGGACCTTCTTATTGACGATGAAACACAGAAATTGCATCGGAATTACAAACAAAAGGCACAATGCCGACTTAAGTAAAAGAAGACTGACTCTTCCTACTATCTATGTTCTGAAGCATTCCTGTGACACTAGTTATAGATTCCGATGCTTCACTTCAGGTTTACTGTATTCCTCTGACCTTCTTATTGACGATGAAACACAGAAATTGCATCGGAAGTAAGTAGAAAAGGCACAATGCCGACTTAAGTACAAGAAGGCTGACTCTTCTTACTGACTATGTTTTGAACCATTTCTGTGACACTAGTTATAGATTCCGATGCTTCACTTCAGGCTTACTGTATCCCTTGGACCTGCCTATTGACGATGAAACACCGAAATTGCATCGGAGTTGAATACGAAATTCACAATGGCGACTTAAGTACAAGAAGACTGACTCTTCTTACTGACAAAGTCTTGACCCATTCCTGTGACACCACTTATTGATTCCGATGCTTCACTTCAGGTTTACTCTAGCCCTCTGACCTTCTTATTGACGATGAAACACAGAAATTGCATCGGAATTAAAAAGAAAAGGCACAATGATGACTTAAGTACAAGAAGACTGACTCTTCTTACTGTCTCTGTTTTGAACCAATCCTGTGACACTAGTTATAGATTCCGATGCCTCACTTCAGGTTTACTGTATCCCTTGGACTTTCTTATTGACGATGAATAACCAAAATTGCATAGGATTGAAATACGAAAGGCACTATAACGACTTAACTACAAGAACACTGACTCTTCTTACTGACTATGTTTTGAACCATTCCTGTGACACCACTTATAGATTCCGATGCTTTACTTCAGGTTTACTGAATCCCTCTGACCTTCTTATTGGCGATGAAACACAGAAATTGCATCGGAATTAAATAGAAAAGGCACAATGCCGACTTAAGTACAAGAAGACTGACTCTCCTAACTGTCTAAGTTTTGAACCTTTCCTGTGACACTAGTTATAGATTCCGATGATTCACTTCAGGTGTACTGCATCCGTTGGACCTTCTTATTGACGATGAAACACATAAATTGCTTCGGAATTAAATAAAAAAGGCACAATGCCGACTTAAGTACAAGAAGACTGACTCTTCTTACCGACTATGTTTTGAACCATTCCTTTGACTCTAGTTATAGATTCCGATGCTTCACTTCAGGTTTACTGTATCCCCTGGACCTTCTTATTGACGATGAAACACAGAAATTGCATCGGAATTACATACAAAAGGCACAATGCCGACTTAGGTAAACGAAGACAGACTCTTCCTACTATCTATGTTCTGAAGCATTCCTGTGACACTAGTTATAGATTCCGACGCTTCACTTCAGGTTTACTGTATCCCTCTGACCTTCTTATTGGCGATGAAACACAGATATTGTATCGGAATTAAATAGAAATAGCACAATGCCGACTTAAGTACAAGGAGACTGACTCTTCTTACTGACTATGCTTTGAACCATTCCAGTGACACTAGTTATAGCCTCCAATGCTACACTTCAGGTTTACTATATCTCTCTGACCTTCTTATTGATGATGAAACACAGAAATTGCATCGGAATTAAATAGAAAAGGCACAATGCCGACTTATGTACAAGAAGACTGACGGTTCTTACTGTCTATGTTTTGAACCATTTCTGTGACACTACTTATAGATTCCGATGCTTCACTTTAGGTTTACTGCATCCCTTGGACCTGCTTATTGACGATGAAACACCGAAATTGCATCGGAGTTGAATACGAAATTCAGAATGGCGACTTAAGTACAAGAAGACTGACTCTTCTTACTGACAAAGACTTGAACCATTCCTGTGATACCACTTATTGATTCCGATGCTTCACTTCAGGTTTACAGTATCCCTCTGACCTTCTTATTGACGATGAAACAAAGAAATTGCATCGGAATTAAATAGAAAAGTCACAATGCTGACTTAAGTACAAGAAGACTGACTCTTCTTACTGTCTCTGTTTTGAACCATTCCTGTGATACTAGTTATAGATTCCGATTCTTCACTTTAGGTTAACTGTATCCCTTGTACCATCTTAGTGACGATGAAACACAAAAATTGCAAGGGAATTAAATACAAAAGGCACAATGCCGACTTAAGTACATGTAGACTGACTCTTCCTACTGTCTATGTTTTGAAACATTCCTGTGACACTAGTTACAGATTCTGATGCTTCACTTCAGGTTTACTGTATCCCTCTGACCTTCATATTGACGATGAAACACAGAAATTGCATCGGAATTAAATACAAAAGGCACAATGCCGACTTAAGTACAAGAAGACTGACTCTTTTTACTGTCTCTGTTTTGAACCAATCCTGTGACACTAGTTATAGATTCCGATGCCTCACTTCAGGTTTACTGTATCCCTTGGAGCTTCTTATTGACGATGAAACACAGAAATTGCATCGGAATTACATACAAAAGGCACAATGCCGACTTAAGTAAAAGAAGACTGACTCTTCCTACTATCTATGTTCTGAAGTATTCCTGTGACACTAGTTATAGATTCCGATGCTTCACTTCAGGTTTACTGTATTCCTCTGACCTTCTTATTGACGATGAAACACAGAAATTGCATCGGAAGTAAGTAGAAAAGGCACAATGCCGACTTAAGTACAAGAAGGCTGACTCTTCTTACTGACTATGTTTTGAACCATTTCTGTGACACTAGTTATAGATTCCGATGCTTCACTTCAGGCTTACTGTATCCCTTGGACCAGCCTATTGACGATGAAACACCGAAATTGCATCGGAGTTGAATACGAAATTCACAATGGCGACTTAAGTACAAGAAGACTGACTCTTCTTACTGACAAAGTCTTGACCCATTCCTGTGACACCACTTATTGATTCCGATGCTTCACTTCAGGTTTACTCTAGCCCTCTGACCTTCTTATTGACGATGAAACACAGAAATTGCATCGGAATTAAAAAGAAAAGGCACAATGCCGACTTAAGTACAAGAAGACTGACTCTTCTTACTGTCTCTGTTTTGAACCAATCCTGTGACACTAGTTATAGATTCCGATGCCTCACTTCAGGTTTACTGTATCCCTTGGACTTTCTTATTGACGATGAAACACAGAAATTGCATCGGAATTAAATGCAAAAGGCACAATGCCGACTTAAGTACAAGAAGACTGACTCTTCCTACTGTCTATGTTTTGAACCGGTCCTGTGAAACTAGTTATAGATTCCGATCCTTCACTTCAGGTTTACTGTATCCCTTGGACCTTCTTATTGACTATGAATAACCGAAATTGCATCGGATTGAAATACGCAAGGCACTATAACGACTTAACTACAAGAACACTGATTCTTCTTACTGACTATGTTTTGAACCATTCCTGTGACACCACTTATAGATTCCGATGCTTTACTTCAGGTTTACTGTATCCCTCTGACCTTCTTATTGGCGATGAAACACAGAAATTGCATCGGAATTAAATAGAAAAGGCACAATGCCGACTTAAGTACAAGAAGACTGACTCTTCTAACTGTCTACGTTTTGAACCTTTCCTGTGACACTAGTTATAGATTCCGACGATTGACTTCAGGTGTACTGCATCCGTTGGACCTTCTTATTGACGATGAAACACATAAATTGCTTCGGAATTAAATAAAAAAGCACAATGCCGACTTAAGTACAAGAAGACTGACTCTTCTTACCGACTATGTTTTGAAGCATTCCTGTGACTCTAGTTATAGATTCCGATGCTTCACTTCAGGTTTACAGTATCCCTCTGACCTTCTTATTGACGATGAAACAAAGAAATTGCATCGGAATTAAATAGAAAAGTCACAATGCTGACTTAAGTACAAGAAGACTGACTCTTCTTACTGTCTCTGTTTTGAACCATTCCTGTGACACTAGTTATAGATTCCGAAGCCTCACTTCAGGTTTACTGTATCCCTTGGACTTTCGTATTGACGATGTAACACAGAAATTGCATCGGAATTAAATACAAAAGGCACAATACCGACTTAAGTACAAGAAGACTGACTCTTCTTACTGACTATGCTTTGAACCATTCCTGTGACACTAGTTATAGCCTCCGATGCGACACTTCAGGTTTACTGTATCCCTCGGACCTTCTTATTGATGATGAAACACAGAAATGGCATCGGAATTAAATACAAAAGGCACAATGACGACTTAAGTACAAGAAGACTGACTCTTCCTACCATTCCTGTGACACTAGTTATAGATTCCAATGCTTCACTTCAGGTTTACTGTATCCCTCTCACCTTATTATTGATGATGAAACACAGAAATTATATCGGAATTAAATAGAAACGGCACAATGCCGACTTAAGTATAAGAAGACTGACTCTTCCTACTGTCTTTGTTATGAACCGATCCTGTGACACTAGATATAGATTCCGATGCTTCACTTCAGGTTTAATGTATCCCTCTGACCTTCTTATTGACGATGAAACACAGAAATTGCATCGGAATTAAATACCAAAGGCACAATGCTGACTTAAGTACAAGAAGACTGACTCTTCTTACTGTCTGTGAATTGAACCATTCCTGTGACACTAGTTATAGATTCCGATGCTTCACTTCAGGTTTAAAGTATCCCTTGGACCTGCCTATTGGCGATGAAAAACCGAAATTGCATCGGAGTTGAATACGAAATTCACAATGGCGACTTAAGTACAAGAAGACTGACTCTTCTTACTGACAAAGTCTTGATCCATTCCTGTGACACCACTTATTGATTCCGATGCTTCACTTCAGGTTTACCCTAGCCCTCTGACCTTCTTATTGACGTTGAAACACAGAAATTGCATCGGAATTAAAAAGAAAAGGCACAATGCCGACTTAAGTACAAGAAGACTGACTCTTCTTACTGTCTCTGTTTTGAACCAATCCTGTGACACTAGTTATAGATTCCGATGCCTCACTTCAGGTTTACTGTACCCCTTGGACCTTCTTATTGACGATGAAACACAGAAATTACATCGGAATTACATACAAAAGGCACAATGCCGACTTAAGTATAAGAAGACTGACTCTTCCTACTATCTATGTTCTGAAGCATTCCTGTGACACTAGTTATAGATTCCGATGCTTCACTTCAGGTTTTCTGTATTCCTCTGACCTTCTTATTGACGATGAAACACAGAAATTGCATCGGAAGTAAGTAGAAAAGGCACAATGCCGACTTAAGTACAAGAAGGCTGACTCTTCTTACTGACTATGTTTCGAACCATTTCTGTGACACTAGTTATAGATTCCGATGCTTCACTTCAGGCTTACTGTATCCCTTGGACCTGCCTATTGACGATGAAACACCGAAATTGCATCGGAGTTGAATACGAAATTCAGAATGGCGACTTAAGTACAAGAAGACTGACTCTTCTTATTTACAAAGCGTAGAACCATTCCTGTGATACCACTTATTGATTCCGATGCTTCACTTCAGGTTTACAGTATCCCTCTGACCTTCTTATTGACGATGAAACAAAAAAATTGCATCGGAATTAAATAGAAAAGTCACAATGCTGACTTAAGTACAAGAAGACTGACTCTTCTTACTGTCTCTGTTTTGAACCATTCCTGTGACACTAGTTATAGATTCCGAAGCCTCACTTCAGGTTTACTGTATCCCTTGGTCTTTCGTATTGACGATGTAACACAGAAATTGCATCGGAATTATATACAAAAGGCACAATGCCGACTTAAGTACAAGAAGACTGACTCTTCTTACTGACAAAGTCTTGAACCATTCCTGTGACACCACTTATAGATTCCGATGCTTCACTTCAGGTTCACAGTATCCCTCTGACCTTCTTATTGACGATGAAACAAAGAAATTGCATCGGAATTTAATAGAAAGGGCACAATGCCGACTTAAGTACAAGATGACTGACTCTTCTTACTGTCTCTGTTTTGAACCATTCCTGTGACACTAGTTATCGATTCCAAATTCTCACTTCAGGTTTACTGTATCCCTTGGACTTTCGTATTGACGATGAAACACAGATATTGCATCGGAATTAAATAGAAATAACACAATGCCGACTTAAGTACAAGGAGACTGACTCTTCTTACTGACTATGCTTTGAACAATTCCTGTGACACTAGTTATAGCCGCCGATGCTACACTTCAGGCTTACTGTATCTCTCTGACCTTCTTATTGACGATGTAACACAGAAATTACATCGGAATTAAATACAAAAGGCAAAATGCCGACTTAAGTACAAGAAGACTGACTCTTCCTACTGTCTATGCTTTGAACCATCCCTGCGACACTAGTTATAAATTCCGATGCTTCCCTTCAGGTTTACTGTATCCCTCTGACCTTCTTATTGACGATAAAACACAGAAATTGCATCGGAAGTAAGTAGAAAAGGCACAATGCCGACTTAAGTACAAGAAGGCTGACTCTTCTTACTGACTATGTTTTGAACCATTCCTGTGACACTAGTTATCGATTCCAAATTCTCACTTCAGGTTTACTGTATCCCTCGGACCTTCTTATTAATGATGAAACACAGAAATTGCATCGGAATTAAATTGAAAAGGCACAATGCCGACTTAAGTACAAGAAGACTGACTCTTCTTACTGATTATGTTTTGAACCATTCCTGTGACACTAGTTATCGATTCCGATGCTACACTTCAGGTTTACTGTATCCCTCGGACCTTCTTATTGATGATGAAACACAGAAATGGCTCGGAATTAAATACAAAAGGCACAATGACGACTTAAGTACAAGAAGACTGACTCTTCCTACCGTTCCTGTGACACTAGTTATAGATTCCAATGCTTCACTTCAGGTTTACTGTATCCCTCTCACCTTATTATTGATGATGAAACACAGAAATTATAACGGAATTAAATAGAAAAGGCACAATGCCGACTTAAGTATAAGAAGACTCACTCTTCCTACTGTCTTTGTTATGAACCGATCCTGTGACACTAGATATAGATTCCGATGCTTCACTTCAGGTTTAATGTATCCCTCTGACCCTCTTATTGACGATGAAACACAGAAATTACATCGGAATTAAATACCAAAGGCACAATGCTGACTTAAGTACAAGAAGACTGGCTCTTCTTACTGTCTGTGAATTGAACCATTCCTGTGACACTAGTTATAGATTCCGACGCTTCACTTCAGGTTTACTGTATCCCTCTGACCTTCTTATTGACGATGAAACACAGATATTGTATCGGAATTAAATAGAAATAGCACAATGCCGACTTAAGTACAAGGAGACTGACTCTTCTTACTGACTATGCTTTGAACCATTCCTGTGACACTAGTTATAGCCTCCAATGCTACACTTCAGGTTTACTATATCTCTCTGACCTTCTTATTGATGATGAAACACAGAAATTGCATCGGAAGTAAGTAGAAAAGGCACAATGCCGACTTAAGTACAAGAAGGCTGACTCTTCTTACTGACTATGTTTTGAACCATTTCTGTGACACTAGTTATAGATTCCGATGCTTCACTTCAGGTTTACTGTATCCCTTGGACCTGCCTATTGGCGATGAAACACCGAAATTGCATCGGAGTTGAATACGAAATTCACAATAGCGACTTAAGTACAAGAAGACTGACTCTTCTTACTGACAAAGTCTTGATCCATTCCTGTGACACCACTTATTGATTCCGATGCTTCACTTCAGGTTTACTCTAGCCCTCTGACCTTCTTATTGACGATGAAACACAGAAATTGCATCGGAATTAAAAAGAAAAGGCACAATGCCGACTTAAGTACAAGAAGACTGACTCTTCTTACTGTCTCTGTTTTGAACCAATCCTGTGACACTAGTTATAGATTCCGATGCCTCACTTCAGGTTTACTGTATCCCTTGGACCTTCTTATTGACGATGAAACACAGAAATTGCATCGGAATTACATACAAAAGGCACAATGCCGACTTAAGTAAAAGAAGACTGACTCTTCCTACTATCTATGTTCTGAAGCATTCCTGTGACACTAGTTATAGATTCCGATGCTTCACTTCAGGTTTTCTGTATTCCTCTGACCTTCTTATTGACGATGAAACACAGAAATTGCATCGGAAGTAAGTAGAAAAGGCACAATGCCGACTTAAGTACAAGAAGGCTGACTCTTCTTACTGACTATGTTTTGAACCATTTCTGTGACACTAGTTATAGATTCCGATGCTTCACTTCAGGCTTACTGTATCCCTTGGACCTGCCTATTGACGATGAAACACCGAAATTGCATCGGAGTTGAATACAAAATTCACAATGGCGACTTAAGTACAAGAAGACTGACTCTTCTCACTGACAAAGTCTTGACCCATTCCTGTGACACCACTTATTGATTCCGATGCTTCACTTCAGGTTTACTCTAGCCCTCTGACCTTCTTATTGACGATGAAACACAGAAATTGCATCGGAATTAAAAAGAAAAGGCACAATGCCGACTTAAGTACAAGAAGACTGACTCTTCTTACTGTCTCTGTTTTGAACCAATCCTGTGACACTAGTTATAGATTCCGATGCCTCACTTCAGGTTTTCTGTATCCCTTGGACTTTCTTATTGACGATGAAACACAGAAATTGCATCGGAATTAAATGCAAAAGGCACAATGCCGACTTAAGTACAAGAAGACTGACTCTTCCTACTGTCTATGTTTTGAACCGATCCTGTGAAACTAGTTATACATTCTGATCCTTCACTTCAGGGTTACTGTATCCCTTGGACCTTCTTATTGACTATGAATAACCGAAATTGCATCGGATTGAAATACGAAAGGCACTATAACGACTTAACTACAAGAACACTGATTCTTCTTACTGACTATGTTTTGAACCATTCCTGTGACACCACTTATAGTTTCCGATGCTTTACTTCAGGTTTACTGTATCCCTCTGACCTTCTTATTGGCGATGAAACACAGAAATTGCATCGGAATTAAATAGAAAAGGCACAATGCCGACTTAAGTACAAGAAGACTGACTCTTCTAACTGTCTAAGTTTTGAACCTTTCCTGTGACACTAGTTATAGATTCCGATGATTCACTTCAGGTGTACTGCATCCGTTGGACCTTCTAATTGACGATGAAACACATAAACTGCTTCGGATTTAAATAAAAAAGGCACAATGAAGACTTAAGTACAAGAAGACTGACTCTTCTTACCGACTATGCTTTGAAGCATTCCTGTGACTCTAGTTATAGATTCCGATGCTTCACTTCAGGTTTATTGTATCCCCTGGACCTTCTTATTGACGATGAAACACAGAAATTGCATCGGAATTACATACAAAAGGCACAATGCCGACTTAGGTAAACGAAGACAGACTCTTCCTACTATCTATGTTCAGAAGCATTCCTGTGACACTAGTTATAGATTCCGACGCTTCACTTCAGGTTTACTGTATCCCTCTGACCTTCTTATTGACGATGAAACACAGATATTGTATCGGAATTAAATAGAAATAGCACAATGCCGACTTAAGTACAAGGAGACTGACTCTTCTTACTGACTATGCTTTGAACCATTCCTGTGACACTAGTTATAGCCTCCAATGCTACACTTCAGGTTTACTATATCTCTCTGACCTTCTTATTGATAATGAAACACAGAAATTGCATCGGAATTAAATAGAAAAGGCACAATGCCGACTTATGTACAAGAAGACTGACTGTTCCTACTGTCTATGTTTTGAACCATTTCTGTGACACTAGTTACAGATTCCGATGCTTCACTTCAGGTTTACTGTATCCCTTGAACCTGCTTATTAACGATGAAACACCGAAATTGCATCGGAGTTGAATACGAAATTCACAATGTCGACGTAAGTACAAGAAGACTGACTCTTCTTACTGACAAAGTCTTGAACCATTCCTGTGACACCACTTATAGATTCCGATGCTTCACTTCAGGTTCACAGTATCCCTCTGACCTTCTTATTGACGATGAAACAAAGAAATTGCATCGGAATTTAATAGAAAGGGCACAATGCCGACTTAAGTACAAGATGACTGACTCTTCTTACTGTCTCTGTTTTGAACCATTCCTGTGACACTAGTTATCGATTCCAAATTCTCACTTCAGGTTTACTGTATCCCTTGGACTTTCGTATTGACGATGAAACACAGATATTGCATCGGAATTAAATAGAAATAACACAATGCCGACTTAAGTACAAGGAGACTGACTCTTCTTACTGACTATGCTTTGAACCATTCCTGTGACACTAGTTATAGCCTCCGATGCTACACTTCAGGCTTACTGTATCTCTCTGACCTTCTTATTGACGATGTAACACAGAAATTACATCGGAATTAAATACAAAAGGCAAAATGCCGACTTAAGTACAAGAAGACTGACTCTTCCTACTGTCTATGCTTTGAACCATCCCTGCGACACTAGTTATAAATTCCGATGCTTCACTTCAGGTTTACTGTATCCCTCTGACCTTCTTATTGACGATAAAACACAGAAATTGCATCGGAATTAAATACAAAAGGCACAATAACGACTTAAGTACAAGAAGACTGACTATTCTTACTGACTATGTTTTGAACCATTTCTGTGACACTAGTTATCGATTCCAAATTCTCACTTCAGGTTTACTGTATCCCTCGGACCTTCTTATTAATGATGAAACACAGAAATTGCATCGGAATTAAATTGAAGAGGCACAATGCCGACTTAAGTACAAGAAGACTGACTCTTCTTACTAATTATGTTTTGAACCATTCCTGTGACACTAGTTATCGATTCCGAATTCTCACTTCAGGTTTACTGTATCCCTCGGACCTTCTTATTGATGATGAAACACAGAAATGGCATCGGAATTAAATACAAAAGGCACAATGACGACTTAAGTACAAGAAGACTGACTCTTCCTACCATTCCTGTGACACTAGTTATAGATTCCAATGCTTCACTTCAGGTTTACTGTATCCCTCTCACCTTATTATTGATGATGAAACACAGAAATTATATCGCAATTAAATAGAAAAGGCACAATGCCGACTTAAGTATAAGAAGATTGACTCTTCCTACTTTCTTTGTTATGAACCGATCCTGTGACACTAGATATAGATTCCGATGCTTCACTTCAGGTTTAATGTATCCCTCTGACCTTCTTATTGACGATGAAACACAGAAATTGCATCGGAATTAAATACCAAAGGCACAATGCTGACTTAAGTACATGAAGACTGACTCTTCTTACTGTCTGTGAATTGAACCATTCCTGTGACACTAGTTATAGATTCCGACGCTTCACTTCAGGTTTACTGTATCCCTCTGACCTTCTTATTGACGATGAAACACAGATAATGTATCGGAATTAAATAGAAATAGCACAATGCCGACTTAAGTACAAGGAGACTGACTCTTCTTACTGACTATGCTTTGAACCATTCCTGTGACACTAGTTATAGCCTCCAATGCTACACTTCAGGTTTACTATATCTCTCTGACCTTCTTATTGATGATGAAACACAGAAATTGCATCGGAATTAAATAGAAAAGGCACAATGCCGACTTATGAACAAGAAGACTGACGGTTCTTACTGTCTATGTTTTGAACCATTTCTGTGACACTAGTTATAGATTCCGATGCTTCACTTCAGGTTTACTGCATCCCTTGGACCTGCTTATTGACGATGAAACACCGAAATTGCATCGGAGTTGAGTACGAAATTCAGAATGGCGACTTAAGTACAAGAAGACTGACTCTTCTTACTGACAAAGACTTGAACCGTTCCTGTGATACCACTTATTGATTCCGATGCTTCACTTCAGGTTTACAGTATCCCTCTGACCTTCTTATTGACGATGAAACAAAGAAATTGCATCGGAATTAAATAGAAAAGTCACAATGCTGACTTAAGTAGAAGAAGCCTGACTCTTCTTACTGTCTCTGTTTTGAACCATTCCTGTGACACTAGTTATAGATTCCGAAGCCTCACTTCAGGTTTACTGTATCCCTTGGACTTTCGTATTGACGATGTAACACAGAAATTGCATCGGAATTAAATACAAAAGGCACAATGCCGACTTAAGTACAAGAAGACTGACACTTCTTACTGACTATGCTTTGAACCATTCCTGTGACACTAGTTATAGCCTCCGATGCGACACTTCAGGCTTACTGTATCTCTCTGACCTTCTTATTGATGATGAAACACAGAAATTGCATCGGAATTAAATACAAAAGCACAATGCCGACTTAAGTGCAAGAAGACTGACTGTTCTTACTGTCTATGTTTTGAACCATTTCTGTGACACTAGTTATAGATTCCGATGCTTCACTTCAGGTTTACTGTATCCCTTGAACCTGCTTATTGACGATGGAACACCGAAATTGCATCGGAGTTGAATACGAAATTCACAATGGCCCGTAAGTACAAGAAGACTGACTCTTCTTACTGACAAAGTCTTGAACCTTTCCTGTGACACCACTTATTGATTCCGATGCTTCACTTCAGGTTCACAGTATCCCTCTGACCTTCTTATTGACGATGAAACAAAGAAATTGCATCGGAATTAAATAGAAAGGGCACAATGCCGACTTAAGTACAAGAAGACTGACTCTTCTTACTGTCTCTGTTTTGAACCATTCCTGTGACACTAGTTATCGATTCCAAATTCTCACTTCAGGTTTACTGTATCCCTTGGACTTTCGTATTGACGATGAAACACAGATATTGCATCGGAATTAAATAGAAATAGCACAATGCCGACTTAAGTACAAGGAGACTGACTCTTCTTACTGACTATGCTTTGAACCATTCCTGTGACACTAGTTATAGCCTCCGATGCTACACTTCAGGCTTACTGTATCTCTCTGACCTTCTTATTGACGATGCAACACAGAAATTACACCGGAATTAAATACAAAATGCAAAATGCCGACTTAAGTACAAGAAGACTGACTCTTCCTACTGTCTATGCTTTGAACCATCCCTGCGACACTAGTTATAAATTCCGATGCTTCACTTCAGGTTTACTGTATCCCTCTGACCTTCTTATTGACGATAAAACACAGAAATTGCATCGGAATTAAATACAAAAATCACAATAACGACTTAAGTACAAGAAGACTGACTCTTCTTACTGACTATGCTTTGAACCATTCCTGTGACACTAGTTACCGATTCCAAATTCTCACTTCAGGTTTACTGTATCCCTCGGACCTTCTTATTAATGATGAAACACAGAAATTGCATCGGAATTAAATTGAAAAGGCACAATGCCGACTTAAGTACAAGAAGACTGACCCTTCTTACTGATTATGTTTTGAACTATTCCTGTGACACTAGTTATCGATTCCGAATTCTCACTTCAGGTTTACTGTATCCCTCGGACCTTCTTATTGATGATGAAACACAGAAATGGCATCGGAATTAAATACAAAAGGCACAATGACGACTTAAGTACAAGAAGACTGACTCTTCCTAACATTCCTGTGACACTAGTTATAGATTCCAATGCTTCACTTCAGGTTTACTGTATCACTCTCACCTTATTGTTGATGATGAAACACAGAAATTATATCGGAATTAAATAGAAAAGGCACAATGCCGACTTAAGTATAAGAAGACTGAATCTTCCTACTGTCTTTGTTATGAACCGATCCTGTGACACTAGATATAGATTCCGATGCTTCACTTCAGGTTTAATGTATCCCTCTGACCTTCATATTGACGATGAAACACAGAAATTGCATCGGAATTAAATACCAAAGGCACAATGCTGACTTAAGTACAAGAAGACTGACTCTTCTTACTGTCTGTGAATTGAACCATTCCTGTGACACTAGTTATAGATTCCGATGCTTCACTTCAGGTGTACTATATCACTAAGACCTTCTTACTGACGATGAAACACAGAAATTGCAACGGAATTAAATACAAAAGGCATAATGCCGACTTAAGTACAAGTAGCCTGACTCTTCTTACTGTCTATGATTTGAACCATTACTGTGACACTAGTTATAGATTCTGATGCTTCACTTCAGGTTTACTGTATCCCTCTGACCTTCTTATTGACGATGAAACACAGATATTGCATCGGAATTAAATACAAAAGGCACAATGCCGACTTAAGTACAAGAAGACTGACTCTTCCAACTGTCTATGATTTGAACCATTCCTGTGACACTAGTTATAGATTCCGATGCTTCACTTCAGGTTTACTGAATCCCTCTGACCTTCTTATTGACGATAAATCACATAAATTGCTTCGGAATTAAATAGAAAAGGCACAATGCCGACTTAAGTACAAGAAGGCTGACTCTTCTTACTGTCTCTGTTTTGAACCAATCCTGTGACACTAGTTATAGATTCCGATGCCTCACTTCAGGTTTACTGTATCCCTTGGACCTTCTTATTGACGATGAAACACAGAAATTCCATCGGAATTACATACAAAAGGCACAATGCCGACATAAGTAAAAGAGGACTGACTCTTCCTACTATCTATGTTCTGAAGCATTCCTGTGACACTAGTTATAGATTCCGATGCTTCACTTCAGGTTAACTGTATTCCTGTGACCTTCTTATTGACGATGAAACACAGAAATTGCATCGGAAGTAAATTGAAAAGGCACAATGCCGACTTAAGTACAAGAAGGCTGACTCTTCTTACTGACTATGTTTGAACAATTTCTGTGACACTAGTTATAGATTCCGATGCGTCACTTCAGGCTTACTGTATCCCTTGGTCCTGCCTATTGGCGATGAAACACCGAAATTGCATCGGAGTTGAATACGAAATTCACAATGGCGACTTAAGTACAAGAAGACTGACTCTTCTTGCTGACAAAGTCTTGACCCATTCCTTTGACACCACTTATTGATTCCGATGCTTCACTTCAGGTTTACTGTAGCCCTCTGACCTTCTTATTGACGATGAAACACAGAAATTGCATCGGAATTAAAAAGAAAAGGCACAATGCCGACTTAAGTACAAGAAGACTGACTCTTCCTACTGTCTCTGTTTTGAACCAATCCTGTGACACTAGTTATAGATTCCGATGCCTCACTTCAGGTTTACTGTATCCCTTGGACTTTCTTATTGACGATGAAACACAGAAATTGCATCGGAATTAAATGCAAAACGCACATGGCCGACTTAAGTACAAGAAGACTGACTCTTCCTACTGTCTATGTTTTGAACCGATCCTGTGAATCTAGTTATTGATTCCGATCCTTCACTTCAGGTTTACTGTAACCCTTGGACCTTCTTATTGACGATGAATAACCGAAATTGCATCAGATTGAAATACGAAAGGCACAATAACGACTTAACTACAAGAACACTGACTCTTCTTACTGACTATGTTTTGAACCATTCCTGTGACACCACTTATAGATTCCGATGCTTTACTTCAGGTTTACTGTATCCCTCTGGCCTTCTTATTGATGATGAAACACAGAAATTGCATCGGAATTAAATAGAAAAGGCACAATGCCGACTTATGTACAAGAAGACTGACGGTTCTTACTGTCTATGTTTTGAACCATTTCTGTGACACTAGTTATAGATTCCGATGCTTCCCTTCAGGTTTACTGTATCCCTTGGACCTGCTTATTGACGATGAAACACCGAAATTGCATCGGAGTTGAATACGAAATTCACAATGGCGACTTAAGTACAAGAAGACTGACTCCTCTTACTGACAAAGTCTTGAACCATTCCTGTGATACCACTTATTGATTCCGATGCTTCACTTCAGGTTTACAGTATCCCTCTGACCATCTTATTGACGATAAATCACATAAATTGCTTCGGAATTAAATAGAAAAGGCACAATGCCGACTTAAGTACAAGAAGACTGACTCTTCTTACTGACTATGTTTTGAACCATTCCTGTGACACTAGTTATAGATTCCGATTCTTCACTTTAGGTTTACTGTGTCCCTTGTACCTTCTTAGTGACGATGAAACACAAAAATTGCAAGGGATTTAAATACAAAAGGCACAATGCCGACTTAAGTACATGTAGACTGACTCTTCCTACTGTCTATGTTTTGAACCATTCCTGTGACACTAGTTACAGATTCTGATGCTTCACTTCAGGTTTACTGTATCCCTCTGACCTTCATATTGACGATGAAACACAGAAATTGCATCGGAATTAAATATAAAGGCACAATGCCGACTTAAGTACAAGAAGACTGACTCTTCTTACTGTCTCTGTTTTGGACCAATCCTGTGACACTAGTTATAGATTCCGATGCCTCACTTCAGGTTTACTGTATTCCTTGGACCTTCTTATTGACGATGAAACACAGAAATTGCATCGGAATTACATACAAAAAGCACAATGCCGACTTAAGTAAAAGAAGACTGACTCTTCCTACTATCTATGTTCTGAAGCATTCCTGTGACACTAGTCATAGATTCCGATGCTTCACTTCAGGTTTACTGTATTCCTCTGACCTTCTTATTGACGATGAAACACAGAAATTGCATCGGAAGTAAATAGAAAAGGCACAATGCCGACTTAAGTACAAGAAGGCTGACTCTTCTTACTGACTATGTTTTGAACCATTTCTGTGACACTAGTTATAGATTCCGATGCTTCACTTCAGGTTTACTGTATCCCTTTGACTTTCTTATTGACGATGAAACACAGAAATTGCATCGGAATTAAATACAAAAGGCACAATGCCGACTTAAGTACAAGAAGACTGACTCTTACTACTGTCTATGTTTTGAACCGATCCTGTGAAACTAGTTATAAATTCCGATCCTTCACTTCAGGTTTACTGTATCCCTTGGACCATCTTATTGACGATGAATAACCGAAATTGCATCGGATTGAAACACGAAAGACACAATAACGACTTAACTACAAGAACACTGACTATTCTTACTGACTATGTTTTGAACCATTCCTGTGACACCACTTACAGATTCCGATGCTTTACTTCAGGTTTACTGTATCCCTCTGACCTTCTTATTGGCGATGAAACACAGAAATTGCATCGGAATTAAATAGAAAATTCACAATGCCGACTTAAGTACAAGAAGACTGACTCTTCTAACTGTCTAAGTTTTGAACCTTTCCTGTGACACTAGTTATAGATTCCGATGCTTCACTTCAGGTGTACTGCATCCCTTGGACCTTCTTATTGACGATGAAACACATAAATTGCTTCGGAATTAAATAGAAAAGGCACAATGCCGACTTAAGTACAAGAAGACTGACTCTTCTTACCGACTATGTTTTGAACCATTCCTGTGACTCTAGTTATAGATTCCGATGCTTCACTTCAGGTTTATTGTATCCCTTGGACCTTCTTATTGACGATGAAACACAGAAATTGCATCGGAATTACATACAAAAGGCACAATGCCGACTTAGGTAAACGAAGACAGACTCTTCCTACTATCTATGTTCTGAAGCATTCCTGTGACACTAGTTATAGATTCCGACGCTTCACTTCAGGTTTACTGTATCCCTCTGACCTTCTTATTGACGATGAAACACAGATATTGTATCGGAATTAAATAGAAATAGCACAATTCCGTCTTAAGTACAAGGAGACTGACTCTTCTCACTGACTATGCTTTGAACCATTCCTGTGACACTAGTTATAGCCTCCAATGCTACACTTCAGGTTTACTATATCTCTCTGACATTCTTATTGATGATGAAACACAGAAATTGCATCGGAATTAAATAGAAAAGGCACAATGCCGACTTATGTACAAGAATACTGACGGTTCTTACTGTCTATGTTTTGAACCATTTCTGTGACACTAGTTATAGATTCCGATGCTTCACTTCAGGATTACAGTATCCCTTGGACCTGCTTATTGACGATGAAACACCGAAATTGCATCGGAGTTGAATACGAAATTCACAATGGCGACTTAAGTACAAGAAGACTGACTCTTCTTACTGACAAAGGCTTGAACCATTCCTGTGATACCACTTATTGATTCCGATGCTTCACTTCAGGTTTACAGTATCCCTCTGACCTTCTTATTGACGATAAATCACATAAATTGCTTCGGAATTAAATAGAAAAGGCACAATGCCGACTTAAGCACAAGAAGACTGACTCTTCTTACTGACTATGTTTGAACCATTCCTGTGACACTAGTTATAGATTCCGAATCTTCACTTTAGGTTTACTGTATCCCTTGTACCTTCTTAGTGACGATGAAACACAAAAATTGCAAGGGAATTATATACAAAAGGCACAATGCCGACTTAAGTACATGTAGACTGACTCTTCCTACTGTCTATGTTTTGAACCATTCCTGTGACACTAGTTACAGATTCTGATGCTTCACTTCAGGTTTACTGTATCCCTCTGACCTTCATATTGACGATGAAACACAGAAATTGCATCGGAATTAAATACAAAAGGCACAATGCCGACTTAAGTACAAGAAGACTGACTCTTCTTACTGTCTCTGTTTTGAACGAATCCTGTGACACTAGTTATAGATTCCGATGCCTCACTTCAGGTTTACTGTATCCCTTGGACTTTCTTATTGACGATGAAACACAGAAATTGCATCGGAATTACATACAAAAGGCACAATGCCGACTTAAGTAAAAGAAGACTGACTCTTCCTACTATCAATGTTCTGAAGCATTCCTGTGACACTAGTTATAGATTCCGATGCTTCACTTCAGGTTTACTGTATTCCTCTGACCTTCTTATTGACGTTGAATCACAGAAATTGCATCGGAAGTAAATAGAAAAGGCACAATGCCGACTTAAGTACAAGAAGGCTGACTCTTCTTACTGACTATGTTTTGAACCATTTCTGTGACACTAGTTATAGATTCCGATGCTTCACTTCAGGCTTACTGTATCCCTTGGACCTGCCTATTGACGATGTAACACCGAAATTGCATCGGAGTTGAATACGAAATTTACAATGGCGACTTAAGTACAAGAAGACTGACTCTTCTTACTGACAAAGTCTTGACCCATTCCTGTGACACCACTTATTGATTCCGATGCTTCACTTCAGGTTTACTCTAGCCCTCTGACCTTCTTATTGACGATGAAACACAGAAATTGCATCGGAATTAAAAAGAAAAGGCACAATGCCGACTTAAGTACAAGAAGACTGACTCTTCTTACTGTCTCTGTTTTGAACCAATCCTGTGACACTAGTTATAGATTCCGATGCCTCACTTCAGGTTTACTGTATCCCTTGGACTTTCTTATTGACGATGAAACACAGAAATTGCATCGTAATTAAATGCAAAAGGCACAATGCCGACTTAAGTACAAGAAGACTGACTCTTCCTACTGTCTATGTTTTGAACCGATCCTGTGAAACTAGTTATAGATTCCGATCCTTCACTTCAGGTTTACTGAATCCCTCTGACCTTCTTATTGACGATAAAACACAGAAATTGCGTCGGAATTAAATACAAAAGGCACAATGACGACTTAAGTACAAGAAGACTGACTCTTCTTACTGACTATGTTTTGAACCATTCCTGTGACACTAGTTATCGATTCCAAATTCTCACTTCAGGTTTACTGTATCCCTCGGACCTTCTTATTAATGATGAAACACAGAAATTGCATCGGAATTAAATTGAAAAGGCACAATGCCGACTTAAGTACAAGAAGACTGACTCTTCTTACTGATTATGTTTTGAACCATTCCTGTGACACTAGTTATCGATTCCGAAATCTCACTTCAGGTTTACTGTATCCCTCGGACCTTCTTATTGATGATGAAACACAGAAATGGCATCGGAATTAAATACAAAAGGCACAATGACGACTTAAGTACAAGAAGGCTGACTCTTCCTACCATTCCTGTGACACTAGTTATAGATTCCAATGCTTCACTTCAGGTTTACTGTATCCCTCTCACCTTATTATTGATGATGAAACACAGAAATTATATCGGAATTAAATATAAAAGGCACAATGCCGACTTAAGTATAAGAAGACTGACTCTTCCTACTGTCTATGTTATGAACCGAACCTGTGACACTAGATATAGATTCCGATGCCTCACTTCAGGTGTACTATATCACTAGGACCTTCTTATTGACGATGAAACACAGAAATTGCATCGGAATTAAATACAAAAGGCATAATGCCGACTTAAGTACAAGTAGCCTGACTCTTCTTACTGTCTATGATTTGAACCAATCCTGTGACACTAGTTATAGATTCTGATGCTTCACTTCAGGTTTACTGTATCCCTCTGACCTTCTTATTGACGATGAAACACAGATATTGCCTCGGAATTAAATACAAAAGGCACAATGCCGACTTAAGTACAAGAAGACTGACTCTTCCAACTGTCTATGATTTGAACCATTCCTGTGACACTAGTTATAGATTCCGATGCTTCACTTCAGGTTTACTGAATCCCTCTGACCTTCTTATTGACGATAAATCACATAAATTGCTTCGGAATTAAATAGAAAACGCACAATGCCGACTTAAGTACAAGAAGACTGACTCTTCTTACTGACTGTGTTTTGAACCATTCCTGTGACACTAGTTATAGATTCCGATTCTTCACTTTAGGTTTACTGTATCCCTTGTACCTTCTTATTGACGATGAAACACAAAAATTGCAAGGGAATTAAATATAAAAGGCACAATGCCGACTTAAGTACATGTAGACTGACTCTTCCTACTGTCTATGTTTTGAACCATTCCTGTGACACTTGTTACAGATTCTGATGCTTCACTTTAGGTTTACTGTATCCCTCTGACCTTCAAATTGACGATGAAACACAGAAATTTTATCGGAATTGAATACAAAAGGCACAATGCCGACTTAAGTACAAGAAGGCTGACTCTTCTTACTGTCTCTGTTTTGAACCAATCCTGTGACACTAGTTATAGATTCCGATGCCTCACTTCAGGTTTACTGTATCCCTTGGACCTTCTTATTGACGATGAAACACAGAAATTGCAACGGAATTACATACAAAAGGCACAATGCCAACTTAAGTAAAAGAAGACTGACTCCTCCTACTATCTATGTTCTGAAGCATTCCTGTGACACTAGTTATAGATTCCGATGCTTCACTTCAGGTTTACTGTATACCTCTGACCTTCTTATTGACGATGAAACACAGAAATTGCATCGGAAGTAAATAGAATAGGCACAATAAAGACTTAAGTACAAGAGGGCTGACTCTTCTTACTGACTATGTTTTGAACCATTTCTGTGACACTAGTTATAGATTCCGATGCTTCACTTCAGGCTTACTGTATCCCTTGGACCTGCCTATTGACGATGAAACAACGAAATTGCATCGGAGTTGAATACGAAATTCACAATGGCGACTTAAGTACAAGAAGACTGACTCTTCTTACTGACAAAGTCTTGACCCATTCCTGTGACACCACTTATTGATTCCGATGCTACACTTCAGGTTTACTGCAGCCCTCTGACCTTCTTATTGACGATGAAACACAGAAATTGCATCGGAATTAAAAAGAAAAGGCATAATGCCGACTTAAGTACAAGAAGACTGACTCTTCTTACTGTCTCTGCTTTGAACCAATCCTGTGACACTAGTTATAGATTCCGATGCCTCACTTCAGGTTTACTGTATCCCTTGGACTTTCTTATCGACGATGAAACACAGAAATTATATCGGAATTAAATAGAAAAGGCACAATGCCGACTTAAGTATAAGAAGACTGACTCTTCCTACTGTCTATGTTATGAACCGATCCTGTGACACTAGATATAGATTCCGATGCCTCACTTCAGGTGTACTATATCACTAGGACCTTCTTATTGACGATGAAACACAGAAATTGCATCGGAATTAAATACAAAAGGCATAATGCCGACTTAAGTACAAGTAGCCTGACTCTTCTTACTGTCTATGATTTGAACCATTCCTGTGACACTAGTTATAGATTCTGATGCTTCACTTCAGGTTTACTGTATCCCTCTGACCTTTTTATTGACGATGAAACACAGATATTGCATCGAAATTAAATACAAAAGGCACAATGCCGACTTAAGTACAAGAAGACTGACTCTTCCAACTGTCTATGATTTGAACCATTCCTGTAACACTAGTTATAGATTCCGATGCTTCACTTCAGGTTTACTGAATCCCTCTGACCTCCTTATTGACGATAAATCACATAAATTGCTTCGGAATTAAATAGAAAACGCACAATGCCGACTTAAGTACAAGAAGACTGACTCTTCTTACTGACTGTGTTTTGAACCATTCCTGTGACACTAGTTATAGATTCCGATTCTTCACTTTAGGTTTACTGTATCCCTTGTACCTTCTTAGTGACGATGAAACACAACAATTGCAAGGGAATTAAATATAAAAGGCACAATGCCAACTTAAGTACATGTAGACTGACTCTTCCTACTGTCTATGTTTTGAACCATTCCTGTGACACTTGTTACAGATTCTGATGCTTCACTTCAGGTTTACTGTATCCCTCTGACCTTCGAATTGACGATGAAACACAGAAATTGTATCGGAATTAAATACAAAAGGCACAATGCCGACTTAAGTACAAGAAGGCTGACTCTTCTTACTGTCTCTGTTTTGAACCAATCCTGTGACACTAGTTATAGATTCCGATGCCGCACTTCAGGTTTACTGTATCCCTTGGACCTTCTTATTGACGATGAAACACAGAAATTGCATCGGAATTACATACAAAAGGCACAATGCCGACTTAAGTAAAAGAAGACTGACTCTTCCTACTATCTATGTTCTGAAGCATTCCTGTGACACTAGTTATAGATTCCGATGCTTCACTTCAGGTTTACTGTATACCTCTGACCTTCTTATTGACGATGAAACACAGAAATTGCATCGGAAGTAAATAGAAAAGGCACAATACCGACTTAAGTACTAGAAGGCTAACACTTCTTACTGACTATGTTTTGAACCATTTCTGTGACACTAGTTATAGATTCCGATGCTTCACTTCTTACTGACTATGTTTTGAACCATTTCTGTGACACTAGTTATAGATTCCGATGCTTCACTTCACTTCCCTTCGACCTGCCTATTGACGATGAAACAACGAAATTGCATCGGAGTTGAATACAAAATTCACAATGGCGACTTAAGTACAAGAAGACTGACTCTTCTTACTGACAAAGTCTTGACCCATTCCTGTGACATGTGACACCACTTATTGATTCCGATGCTTCACTTCAGGTTTACTGTAGCCCTCTGACCTTCTTATTGACGATGAAACACAGAAATTGCATCGGAATTAAAAAGAAAAGGCATAATGCCGACTTAAGTACAAGAAGACTGACTCTTCTTACTGTCTCTGTTTTGAACCAATCCTGTGACACTAGTTATAGATTCCGATGCCTCACTTCAGGTTTACTGTATCCCTTGGACTTTCTTATTGACGATGAAACACAGAAATTGCATCGGAATTAAATGCAAAACGCACAATGCCGACTTAAGTACAAGAAGACTGACTCTTCCTACTGTCTATGTTTTGAACCGATCCTGTGAAATTAGTTATTGATTCCGATGCTTCACTTCAGGTTTATTGTATCCCTTGGACCTTCTTATTGACGATGAAACACAGAAATTGCATCGGAATTACATACAAAAGGCACAATGCCGACTTAGGTAAACGAAGACAGACTCTTCCTACTATCTATGTTCTGAAGCATTCCTGTGACACTAGTTATAGATTCCGACGCTTCACTTCAGGTTTACTGTATCCCTCTGACCTTCGTATTGCCGATGAAACACAGATATTGTTTCGGAATTAAATAGAAATAGCACAATGCCAACTTCAGTACAAGGAGACTGACTCTTCTTACTGACTATGCTTTGAACCATTCCTGTGACACTAGTTATAGCCTCCAATGCTACACTTCAGGTTTACTATATCTCTCTGACCTTCTTATTGATGATGAAACACAGAAATTGCATCGGAATTAAATAGAAAAGGCACAATGCCGACTTATGTACAAGAAGACTGACGGTTCTTACTGTCTATGTTTTGAACCATTCCTGTGACACTAGTTATAGATTCCGATGCTTCACTTCAGGATTACTGTATCCCTTGGACCTGCTTATTGACGATGAAACACCGAAATTGCATCGGAGTTGAATAAGAAATTCACAATGGCGACTTAAGTACAAGAAGACTGACTCTTCTTACTGACAAAGTCTTGAACCATTCCTGTGATACCACTTATTGATTCCGATGCTTCACTTCAGGTTTACAGTATCCCTGTGACCTTCGTATTGACGATAAATCACATAAATTACTTCGGAATTAAATAGAAAAGGCACAATGCCGACTTATGTACAAGAAGACTGACTCTTCTTACTGACTATGTTTTGAACCATTCCTGTGACACTAGTTATAGATTCCGATTCTTCACTTTAGGTTTACTGTATCCCTTGTACCTTCTTAGTGACGAAGAAACACAACAATTGCAAGGGAATTAAATATAAAAGGCACAATGCCGACTTAAGTACATGTAGACTGACTCTTCCTACTGTCTATGTTTTGAACCATTCCTGTGACACTTGTTACAGATTCTGATGCTTCACTTCAGGTTTACTGTATCCCTCTGACCTTCAAATTGACGATGAAACACAGAAATTGTATCGGAATTAAATACAAAAGGCACAATGCCGACTTAAGTACAAGAAGGCTGACTCTTCTTACTGTCTCTGTTTTGAACCAATCCTGTGACACTAGTTATAGATTCCGATGCCTCACTTCAGGTTTACTGTATCCCTTGGACCTTTCCTATTGACTATGAAACACAGAAATTGCATCGGAATTACATACAAAAGGCACAATGCCGAGTTAAGTAAAAGAAGACTGACTCTTCCTACTATCTATGTTCTGAAGCATTCCTGTGACACTAGTTATAGATTCCGATGCTTCACTTCAGGTTTACTGTATACCTCTGACCTTCTTATTGACGATGAAACACAGAAATTGCATCGGAAGTAAATAGAAAAGGCAC
Organism: Schistocerca piceifrons; assembly: GCF_021461385.2. Lineage (NCBI taxonomy): Eukaryota > Metazoa > Arthropoda > Insecta > Orthoptera > Acrididae > Schistocerca > Schistocerca piceifrons. Next base: position 567,507 of record NW_025728227.1, read on the forward strand.
AATACCGACTTAAGTACAAGAAGGCTGACTCTTCTTACTGACTATGTTTTGAACCATTTCTGTGACACTAGTTATAGATTTTGATGCTTCACTTCAGGCTTACTGTATCCCTTGGACCTGCCTATTGATGATGAAACAACGAAATTGCATCGGAGTTGAATACAAAATTCTCAATGGCGACTTAAGTACAAGAAGACTGACTCTTCTTACTGACAAAGTCTTGACCCATTCCTGTGACACCACTTATTGATTCCGATGCTTCACTTCAGGTTTACTGTATCCCTCTGACCTTCTTATTGACGATAAAACACAGATATTGCATCGGAATTAAAAAGAAAAGGCATAATGCCGACTTAAGTACAAGAAGTTTGACTCTTCTTACTGTCTCTGTTTTGAACCAATCCTGTGACACTAGTTATAGATTCCGATGCCTCACTTCAGGTTTCCTGTATCCCTTGGACTGTCTTATTGACGATGAAACACAGAAATTGCATCGGAATTAAATGCAAAACGCACAATGCCGACTTAAGTACAAGAAGACTGACTCTTCCTACTGTCTATGTTTTGAACCGATCCTGTGAAACTAGTTATTGATTCCGATGCTTCACTTCAGGTTTATTGTATCCCTTGGACCTTCTTATTGACGATGAAAGACAGAAATTGCATCGGAATTACATACAAAAGGCACAATGACGACTTAAGTACAAGAAGACTGACTCTTCTTACTGACTATGTTTTGAACCATTCCTGTGACACTAGTTATCGATTCCAAATTCTCACTTCAGGTTTACTGTATCCCTCGGACCTTCTTATTAATGATGAAACACAGAAATTGCATCGGAATTAAATTGAAAGGGCACAATGCCGACTTAAGTACAAGAAGACTGACTCTTCTTACTGATTATGTTTTGAACCATTCCTGTGACACTAGTTTTCGATTCCGAATTCTCACTTCAGGTTTACTGTATCCCTCGGACCTTCTTATTGATGATGAAACACAGAAATGGCATCGGAATTAAATACAAAAGGCACAATGACGACTTAGGTACAAGAAGACTGACTCTTCCTACCATTCCTGTGACACTAGTTATAGATTCCAATGCTTCACTTCAGGTTTACTGTATCCCTCTCACCTTATTATTGATGATGAAACACAGAAATTATATCGGAATTAAATAGAAAAGGCACAATGCCGACTTAAGTATAAGAAGACTGACTCTTCCTACTGTCTATGTTATGAACCGATCCTGTGACGCTAGATATAGATTCCGATGCCTCACTTCAGGTGTACTATATCACTAGGACCTTCTTATTGACGATGAAACACAGAAATTGCATCGGAATTAAATACAAAAGGCATAATGCCGACTTAAGTACAAGTAGCCTGACTCTTCTTACTGTCGATGATTTGATCCATTCCTGTGACACTAGTTATAGATTCTGATGCTTCACTTCAGGTTTACTGTATCCCTCTGACCTTCTTATTGACGATGAAACACAGATAATGCATCGGAATTAAATACAATAGGCACAATGCCGACTTAAGTACAAGATGACTGACTCTTCCAACTGTCTATGATTTGAGCCATTCCTGTGACACTAGTTATAGATTCCGATGCTTCACTTCAGGTTTACTGTATCCCTTGGACCTTCTTATTGACGATGAAACACAGAAATTGCTTCGGAATTACATACCAAAGGCACAATGCCGACTTAAGTAAAGGAAGACTGACTCTTCCTACTATCTATGTTCTGAAGCATTCCTGTGACACTAGTTATAGATTCCGATGCTTCACTTCAGGTTTACTGTAGCCCTCTGACCTTCTTATTGACGATGAAACACAGAAATTGCATCGGAATTAAAAAGAAAAGGCATAATGCCGACTTAAGTACAAGAAGACTGACTCTTCTTACTGTCTCTGTTTTGAACAAATCCTGTGACACTAGTTATAGATTCCGATGCCTCACTTCAGGTTTACTGTATCCCTTGGACTTTCTTATTGACGATGAAACACAGAAATTGCAGCGGAATTAAATGCATAACGCACAATGCCGACTTAAGTACAAGAAGACTGACTCTTCCTACTGTCTATGTTTTGAACCGATCCTGTGAAACTAGTTATTGATTCCGATCCTTCACTTCAGGTTTACTGTAAACCTTGGACCTTCTTATTGACGATGAATAACCGAAATTGCATCGGATTGAAATACGAAAGGCACGATAACGACTTAACTACAAGAACACTGACTCTTCTTACTGACTATGTTTTGAACCATTCCTGTGACACCACTTATAGATTCCGATGCTTTACTTCAGGTTTACTGTATCCCTCTGACCTTCTTATTGGCGATGAAACACAGAAATTGCATCGGAATTAAATAGAAAAGGCACAATGCCGACTTAAGTACAAGAAGACTGACTCTTCTAACTGTCTAAGTTTTGAACCTTTCCTGTGACACTAGTTATAGATTCCGATGCTTCACTTCAGGTGTACTGCATCCCTTGGACCTTTTTATTGACGATGAAACACATAAATTGCTTCGGAATTAAATAAAAAAGGCACAATGCCGACTTAAGTACGAGAAGACTGACTCTCCTTACCGACTATGTTTTGAACCATTCCTGTGACTCTAGTTATAGTTTCCGATGCTTCACTTCAGGTTTAAAGTATCCCTTGGACCTTCTTATTGACGATGAAACACAGAAATTGCATCGGAATTACATACAAAAGGCACAATGCCGACTTAGGTAAACGAAGACAGACTCTTCCTACTATCTATGTTCTGAAGCATTCCTGTGACACTAGTAATAGATTCCGACGCATCACTTCAGGTTTACTGTATCCCTCTGACCTTCTTATTGACGATGAAACACAGATATTGTATCGGAATTAAATAGAAATAGCACAATGCCGACTTAAGTACAAGGAGACTGACTCTTCTTACTGACTATGCTTTGAACCTTTCCTGTGACATTAGTTATAGCCTCCAATGCTACACTTCAGGTTTACTATATCTCTCTGACCTTCTTATTGATGATGAAACACAGAAATTGCATCGGAACTAAATAGAAAAGGCACAATGGCGACTTAAGTACAAGAAGACTGACTCTTCTAACTGTCTAAGTTTTGAACCTTTCCTGTGACACTATTTATAGATTCCGATGCTTCACTTCAGGTGTACTGCATCCCTTGGACCTTTTTATTGACGATGAAACACATAAATTGCTTCGGAATTAAGTAGAAAAGGCACAATGCCGACTTAAGTACAAGAAGACTGACTCTTCTTACTGACTATGTTTTGAACCATTCCTGTGACACTAGTTATAGATTCCGATTCTTCACTTTAGGTTTACTGTATCCCTTGTACCTTCTTAGTGACGATGAAACACAAAAATTGCAAGGGAATTAAATACAAAAGGCACAATGCCGACTTAAGTACATGTAGACTGACTCTTCCTACTCTCTATGTTTTGAACCATTCCTGTGACACTAGTTACAGATTCTGATTCTTCACTTCAGGTTTACTGTATCCCTCTGACCTTCATATTGACGATGAAACACAGAAATTGCATCGGAATTAAATACAAAAGTCACAATGCCGACTTAAGTACAAGAAGACTGACTCTTCTTACTGTCTCTGTTTTGAACCAATCCTGTGACACTAGTTATAGATTCCGATGCCTCACTTCAGGTTTACTGTATCCCTTGGACCTTCTTATTGACGATGAAACACAGAAATTGCATCGGAATTACGTACAAAAGGCACAATGCCGACTTAAGTAAAAGAAGACTGACTCTTCCTACCATCTATGTTCTGAAGCATTCCTGTGACACTAGTTATAGATTCCGATGCTTCACTTCAGGTTTACTGTATTCCTCTGACCATCTTATTGACGATGAAACACAGAAATTGCATCGGAAGTAAATAGAAAAGGCACAATGCCGACTTAAGTACAAGAAGGCTGACTCTTCTTACTGACTATGTTTTGAAACATTTCTGTGACACTAGTTATATATTCCGATGCTTCACTTCAGGCTTACTGTATCCCTTGGACCTACCTATTGACGATGAAACACCGAAATTGCATCGGAGTTGAATACGAAATTCACAATGGCGACTTAAGTAGAAGAAGACTGACTCTTCTTACTGACAAAGTCTTGACCCATTCCTGTGACACCACTTATTGATTCCGATGCTTCACTTCAGGTTTACTCTAGCCCTCTGACCTTCTTATTGACGATGAAACACAGAAATTGCATCGGAATTAAAAAGAAAAGGCACAATGCCGACTTAAGTACAAGAAGGCTGACTCTTCCTACTGTCTATGTATTGAACCGATCCTGTGAAACTAGTTATAGATTCCGATCCTTCACTTCAGGTTTATTGTATCCCTTGGACCTTCTTATTGACGATGAATAACCGAAATTGCATCGGATTGAAATACGAAAGGCACAATAACGACTTAACTACAAGAACACTGACTCTTCTTACTGACTATGTTTTGAACCATTCCTGTGACACCACTTATAGATTCCGATGCTTTACTTCAGGTTTACTGTATCCCTCTGACCTTCTTATTGGCGATGAAACACAGAAATTGCATCGGAATTAAATAGAAAAGGCACAATGCCGACTTAAGTACAAGAAGACTGACTCTTCTAACTGTCTAAGTTTTGAACCTTTCCTGTGACACTAGTTATAGATTCCGATGATTCACTTCAGGTGTACTGCATCCGTTGGACCTTCTTATTGACGATGAAACACATAAATTGCTTCGGAATTAAATAAAAAAGGCACAATGCCGACTTAAGTACAAGAAGACTGATTCTTCTTAGCGACTATGTTTTGAACCATTCCTGTGACTCTAGTTATAGATTCCGATGCTTCACTTCAAGTTTGCTGTTTCCTCCTGGACCTTCTTATTGACGATGAAACACAGAAATTGCATCGGAATTACATACAAAAGGCACAATGCCGACTTAGGTAAACGAAGACAGACTCTTCCTACTATCTATGTTCTGAAGCATTCCTGTGACACTAGTTATAGATTCCGACGCTTCACTTCAGGTTTACTGTATCCCTCTGACCTTCTTATTGACGATGAAACACAGATATTGTATCGGAATTAAATAGAAATAGCACAATGCCGACTTAAGTACAAGGAGACTGACTCTTCTTACTGACTATGCTTTGAACCATTCCTGTGACACTAGTTATAGCCTCCAATGCTACACTTCAGGTTTACTATATCTCTCTGACCTTCTTATTGATGATGAAACACAGAAATTGCATCGGAATTAAATAGAAAAGGCACAATGCCGACTTATGTGCAAGAAGACGGACGGTTCTTACTGTCTATGTTTTGAACCATTTCTGTGACACTAGTTATAGATTCCGATGCTTCACCTCAGGTTTACTGTATCCCTTGGACCTGCTTATTGACGATGAAACACCGAAATTGCATCGGAGTTGAATACGAAATTCACAATGGCGACTTAAGTACAAGAAGACTGACTCTTCTTACTGACAAAGTCTTGAACCATTCCTGTGATACCACTTATTGATTCGGATGCTTCACTTCAGGTTTACAGTATCCCTCTGACCATCTTATTGACGATGAAACAAAGAAATTGCATCGGAATTAAATAGAAAAGTCACAATGCCGACTTAAGTACAAGAAGACTGACACTTCTTACTGTCTCTGTTTTGAACCATTCCTGTGACACTAGTTATAGATTCCGAAGCCTCACTTCAGGTTTGCTGTATCCCTTGGACTTTCGTATTGACGATGTAACACAGAAATTGCATCGGAATTAAATACAAAAGGCACAATGCCGACTTAAGTACAAGAAGACTGACTCTTCCTACTGTCTATGTTTTGAAAAATCCCTGCGACACTAGTTATAGATTCCGATGCTTCACTTCGGGTTTACTGTATCCCTCTGACCTTCTTATTGACGATAAAACACAGAAATTGCATCGGAATTAAATACAAAAGGCACAATGACTTAAGTACAAGAAGACTGACTCTTCTTACTGACTATGTTTTGAACCATTCCTGTGACACTAGTTATCGATTCCAAATTCTCACTTCAGGTTTACTGTATCCCTTGGACATTCGTATTGACGATGAAACACAGATATTGCATCGGAATTAAATAGAAATAGCACAATGCCGACTTAAGTACAAGGAGACTGACTCTTCTTACTGACTATGCTTTGAACCATTCCTGTGACACTAGTTATAGCCTCCGATGCTACACTTCAGGTTTACTATATCTCTCTGACCTTCTTATTGATGATGAAACACAGAAATTGCATCGGAATTAAATAGAAAAGGCACAATGCCGACTTATGTACAAGAAGACGGACGGTTCTTACTGTCTATGTTTTGAACCATTTCTGTGACACTAGTTATAGATTCCGATGCTTCACCTCAGGTTTACCGTATCCCTTGGACCTGCTTATTGACGATGAAACACCGAAATTGCATCGGAGTTGAATACGAAATTCACAATGGCGACTTAAGTACAAGAAGACTGACTCTTCTTACTGACAAAGTCTTGAACCATTCCTGTGACACCACTTATTGATTCCGAAGCTTCACTTCAGGTTTGCAGTATCCCTCTGACCTTCTTATTGACGATGAAACAAAGAAATTGCATCGGAATTAAATAGAAATGGCACAATGCCGACTTAAGTACGAGAAGACTGACTCTTCTTACTGTCTCTGTTTTGAACCATTCCTGTGACACTAGTTATAGATTCCGAATTCTCACTTCAGTTTTACTGTATCCCTTGGACTTTCTTATTGACGATGTAACACAGAAATTGCATCGGAATTAAATGCAAAAGGCAAAATGCCGACTTAAGTACAAGAAGACTGACTCTTCCTACTGTCTATGCTTTGAACCATCCCTGCGACACTAGTTATAGATTCCGATGCTTCACTTCAGGTTTACTGTATCCCTCTGACCTTCTTATTGACGATAAAACACAGAAATTGCATCGGAATTAAATACAAAAGGCACAATGACGACTTAAGTACAAGAAGACTGACTCTTCTTACTGACTATGTTTTGAACCATTCCTGTGACACTAGTTATCGATTCCAAATTCTCACTTCAGGTTTACTGTATCCCTCGGACCTTCTTATTAATGATGAAACACAGAAATTGCATCGGAATTAAATTGAAAAGGCACAATGCCGACTTAAGTACAAGAAGACTGACTCTTCTTACTGATTATGTTTTGAACCATTCCTGTGACATTAGTTATCGATTCCGAATTCTCACTTCAGGTTTACTGTATCCCTCGGACCTTCTTATTGATGATGAAACACAGAAATGGCATCGGAATTAAATACAAAAGGCACAATGACGACTTAAGTACAAGTAGACTGACTCTTCCTACCATTCCTGTGACACTAGTTATAGATTCCAATGCTTCACTTCAGGTTTACTGTATCCCTCTCACCTTATTATTGATGATGAAAAACAGAAATTATATCGGAATTAAATAGAAAAGGCACAATGCCGACTTAAGTATAAGAAGACTGACTCTTCCTACTGTCTATGTTATGAAACGATCCTGTGACACTAGATATAGATTCCGATGTTTCACTTCAGGTTTAATGTATCCCTCTGACCTTCTTATTGACGATGAAACACAGAAATTGCTTCGGAATTAAATACCAAAAGCACAATGCTGACTTAAGTACGAGAAGACTGACTCTTCTTTCTGTCTGTGATTTGAACCATTCCTGTGACACTAGTTATAGATTCCGATGCTTCACTTCAGGTGTACTATATCACTAGGACCTTCTTATTGACGATGAAACACAGAAATTGCATCGGAATTAAATACAAAAGGCATAATGCCGACTTAAGTACAAGTAGCCTGACTCTTCTTACTGTCTATGATTTGAACCATTCCTGTGACACTAGTTATAGATTCTGATGCTTCACTTCAGGTTTACTGTATCCCTCTGACCTTTTTATTGACGATGAAACACAGATCTTGCATCGGAATTAAATACAAAAGGCACAATGCCGACTTAAGTACAAGAAGACTGACTCTTCTTACTGACTATGTTTTGAACCATTCCTGTGACACTAGTTATCGATTCCAAATTCTCACTTCAGGTTTACTGTATCCCTCGGACCTTCTTATTAATGATGAAACACAGAAATTGCATCGGAATTAAATTGAAAGGGCACAATGCCGACTTAAGTACAAGAAGACTGACTCTTCTTACTGATTATGTTTTGAACCATTCCTGTGACACTAGTTTTCGATTCCGAATTCTCACTTCAGGTTTACTGTATCCCTCGGACCTTCTTATTGATGATGAAACACAGAAATGGCATCGGAATTAAATACAAAAGGCACAATGACGACTTAGGTACAAGAAGACTGACTCTTCCTACCATTCCTGTGACACTAGTTATAGATTCCAATGCTTCACTTCAGGTTTACTGTATCCCTCTCACCTTATTATTGATGATGAAACACAGAAATTATATCGGAATTAAATAGAAAAGGCACAATGCCGACTTAAGTATAAGAAGACTGACTCTTCCTACTGTCTATGTTATGAACCGATCCTGTGACGCTAGATATAGATTCCGATGCCTCACTTCAGGTGTACTATATCACTAGGACCTTCTTATTGACGATGAAACACAGAAATTGCATCGGAATTAAATACAAAAGGCATAATGCCGACTTAAGTACAAGTAGCCTGACTCTTCTTACTGTCGATGATTTGATCCATTCCTGTGACACTAGTTATAGATTCTGATGCTTCACTTCAGGTTTACTGTATCCCTCTGACCTTCTTATTGACGATGAAACACAGATAATGCATCGGAATTAAATACAATAGGCACAATGCCGACTTAAGTACAAGATGACTGACTCTTCCAACTGTCTATGATTTGAGCCATTCCTGTGACACTAGTTATAGATTCCGATGCTTCACTTCAGGTTTACTGTATCCCTTGGACCTTCTTATTGACGATGAAACACAGAAATTGCTTCGGAATTACATACCAAAGGCACAATGCCGACTTAAGTAAAGGAAGACTGACTCTTCCTACTATCTATGTTCTGAAGCATTCCTGTGACACTAGTTATAGATTCCGATGCTTCTCTTTAGGTTTACTGTATACCTCTGACCTTCTTATTGACGATGAAACACAGAAATTGCATCGGAAGTAAATAGAAAAGGCACAATGCCGACTTAAGTACAAGAAGGCTGACTCTTCTTACTGACTATGGTTTGAACCATTTCTGTGACACTAGTTATAGATTCCGATGCTTCACTTCAGTCTTACTGTATCCCTTGGACCTGCCTATTGACGATGAAACACCGAAATTGAATCGGAGTTGAATACGAAATTCACAATGGCGACTTAAGTACAAGGAGACTGACTCTTCTTACTGACAAAGTCTTGACCCATTCCTGTGACACCACTTATTGATTCCGATGCTTCACTTCAGGTTTACTGTAGCCCTCTGACCTTCTTATTGACGATGAAACACAGAAATTGCATCGGAATTAAAAAGAAAAGGCATAATGCCGACTTAAGTACAAGAAGACTGACTCTTCTTACTGTCTCTGTTTTGAACAAATCCTGTGACACTAGTTATAGATTCCGATGCCTCACTTCAGGTTTACTGTATCCCTTGGACTTTCTTATTGACGATGAAACACAGAAATTGCAGCGGAATTAAATGCATAACGCACAATGCCGACTTAAGTACAAGAAGACTGACTCTTCCTACTGTCTATGTTTTGAACCGATCCTGTGAAACTAGTTATTGATTCCGATCCTTCACTTCAGGTTTACTGTAAACCTTGGACCTTCTTATTGACGATGAATAACCGAAATTGCATCGGATTGAAATACGAAAGGCACGATAACGACTTAACTACAAGAACACTGACTCTTCTTACTGACTATGTTTTGAACCATTCCTGTGACACCACTTATAGATTCCGATGCTTTACTTCAGGTTTACTGTATCCCTCTGACCTTCTTATTGGCGATGAAACACAGAAATTGCATCGGAATTAAATAGAAAAGGCACAATGCCGACTTAAGTACAAGAAGACTGACTCTTCTAACTGTCTAAGTTTTGAACCTTTCCTGTGACACTAGTTATAGATTCCGATGCTTCACTTCAGGTGTACTGCATCCCTTGGACCTTTTTATTGACGATGAAACACATAAATTGCTTCGGAATTAAATAAAAAAGGCACAATGCCGACTTAAGTACGAGAAGACTGACTCTCCTTACCGACTATGTTTTGAACCATTCCTGTGACTCTAGTTATAGTTTCCGATGCTTCACTTCAGGTTTAAAGTATCCCTTGGACCTTCTTATTGACGATGAAACACAGAAATTGCATCGGAATTACATACAAAAGGCACAATGCCGACTTAGGTAAACGAAGACAGACTCTTCCTACTATCTATGTTCTGAAGCATTCCTGTGACACTAGTTATAGATTCCGACGCTTCACTTCAGGTTTACTGTATCCCTCTGACCTTCTTATTGACGATGAAACACAGATATTGTATCGGAATTAAATAGAAATAGCACAATGCCGACTTAAGTACAAGGAGACTGACTCTTCTTACTGACTATGCTTTGAACCTTTCCTGTGACATTAGTTATAGCCTCCAATGCTACACTTCAGGTTTACTATATCTCTCTGACCTTCTTATTGATGATGAAACACAGAAATTGCATCGGAACTAAATAGAAAAGGCACAATGGCGACTTAAGTACAAGAAGACTGACTCTTCTAACTGTCTAAGTTTTGAACCTTTCCTGTGACACTATTTATAGATTCCGATGCTTCACTTCAGGTGTACTGCATCCCTTGGACCTTTTTATTGACGATGAAACACATAAATTGCTTCGGAATTAAGTAGAAAAGGCACAATGCCGACTTAAGTACAAGAAGACTGACTCTTCTTACTGACTATGTTTTGAACCATTCCTGTGACACTAGTTATAGATTCCGATTCTTCACTTTAGGTTTACTGTATCCCTTGTACCTTCTTAGTGACGATGAAACACAAAAATTGCAAGGGAATTAAATACAAAAGGCACAATGCCGACTTAAGTACATGTAGACTGACTCTTCCTACTCTCTATGTTTTGAACCATTCCTGTGACACTAGTTACAGATTCTGATTCTTCACTTCAGGTTTACTGTATCCCTCTGACCTTCATATTGACGATGAAACACAGAAATTGCATCGGAATTAAATACAAAAGTCACAATGCCGACTTAAGTACAAGAAGACTGACTCTTCTTACTGTCTCTGTTTTGAACCAATCCTGTGACACTAGTTATAGATTCCGATGCCTCACTTCAGGTTTACTGTATCCCTTGGACCTTCTTATTGACGATGAAACACAGAAATTGCATCGGAATTACATACAAAAGGCACAATGCCGACTTAAGTAAAAGAAGACTGACTCTTCCTACTATCTATGTTCTGAAGCATTCCTGTGACACTAGTTATAGATTCCGATGCTTCACTTCAGGTTTACTGTATTCCTCTGACCATCTTATTGACGATGAAACACAGAAATTGCATCGGAAGTAAATAGAAAAGGCACAATGCCGACTTAAGTACAAGAAGGCTGACTCTTCTTACTGACTATGTTTTGAAACATTTCTGTGACACTAGTTATATATTCCGATGCTTCACTTCAGGCTTACTGTATCCCTTGGACCTACCTATTGACGATGAAACACCGAAATTGCATCGGAGTTGAATACGAAATTCACAATGGCGACTTAAGTAGAAGAAGACTGACTCTTCTTACTGACAAAGTCTTGACCCATTCCTGTGACACCACTTATTGATTCCGATGCTTCACTTCAGGTTTACTCTAGCCCTCTGACCTTCTTATTGACGATGAAACACAGAAATTGCATCGGAATTAAAAAGAAAAGGCACAATGCCGACTTAAGTACAAGAAGGCTGACTCTTCCTACTGTCTATGTATTGAACCGATCCTGTGAAACTAGTTATAGATTCCGATCCTTCACTTCAGGTTTATTGTATCCCTTGGACCTTCTTATTGACGATGAATAACCGAAATTGCATCGGATTGAAATACGAAAGGCACAATAACGACTTAACTACAAGAACACTGACTCTTCTTACTGACTATGTTTTGAACCATTCCTGTGACACCACTTATAGATTCCGATGCTTTACTTCAGGTTTACTGTATCCCTCTGACCTTCTTATTGGCGATGAAACACAGAAATTGCATCGGAATTAAATAGAAAAGGCACAATGCCGACTTAAGTACAAGAAGACTGACTCTTCTAACTGTCTAAGTTTTGAACCTTTCCTGTGACACTAGTTATAGATTCCGATGATTCACTTCAGGTGTACTGCATCCGTTGGACCTTCTTATTGACGATGAAACACATAAATTGCTTCGGAATTAAATAAAAAAGGCACAATGCCGACTTAAGTACAAGAAGACTGATTCTTCTTAGCGACTATGTTTTGAACCATTCCTGTGACTCTAGTTATAGATTCCGATGCTTCACTTCAAGTTTGCTGTTTCCTCCTGGACCTTCTTATTGACGATGAAACACAGAAATTGCATCGGAATTACATACAAAAGGCACAATGCCGACTTAGGTAAACGAAGACAGACTCTTCCTACTATCTATGTTCTGAAGCATTCCTGTGACACTAGTTATAGATTCCGACGCTTCACTTCAGGTTTACTGTATCCCTCTGACCTTCTTATTGACGATGAAACACAGATATTGTATCGGAATTAAATAGAAATAGCACAATGCCGACTTAAGTACAAGGAGACTGACTCTTCTTACTGACTATGCTTTGAACCATTCCTGTGACACTAGTTATAGCCTCCAATGCTACACTTCAGGTTTACTATATCTCTCTGACCTTCTTATTGATGATGAAACACAGAAATTGCATCGGAATTAAATAGAAAAGGCACAATGCCGACTTATGTGCAAGAAGACGGACGGTTCTTACTGTCTATGTTTTGAACCATTTCTGTGACACTAGTTATAGATTCCGATGCTTCACCTCAGGTTTACTGTATCCCTTGGACCTGCTTATTGACGATGAAACACCGAAATTGCATCGGAGTTGAATACGAAATTCACAATGGCGACTTAAGTACAAGAAGACTGACTCTTCTTACTGACAAAGTCTTGAACCATTCCTGTGATACCACTTATTGATTCGGATGCTTCACTTCAGGTTTACAGTATCCCTCTGACCATCTTATTGACGATGAAACAAAGAAATTGCATCGGAATTAAATAGAAAAGTCACAATGCCGACTTAAGTACAAGAAGACTGACACTTCTTACTGTCTCTGTTTTGAACCATTCCTGTGACACTAGTTATAGATTCCGAATTCTCACTTCAGTTTTACTGTATCCCTTGGACTTTCTTATTGACGATGTAACACAGAAATTGCATCGGAATTAAATGCAAAAGGCAAAATGCCGACTTAAGTACAAGAAGACTGACTCTTCCTACTGTCTATGCTTTGAACCATCCCTGCGACACTAGTTATAGATTCCGATGCTTCACTTCAGGTTTACTGTATCCCTCTGACCTTCTTATTGACGATAAAACACAGAAATTGCATCGGAATTAAATACAAAAGGCACAATGACGACTTAAGTACAAGAAGACTGACTCATCTTACTGACTATGTTTTGAACCATTCCTGTGACACTAGTTATCGATTCCAAATTCTCACTTCAGGTTTACTGTATCCCTCGGACCTTCTTATTAATGATGAAACACAGAAATTGCATCGGAATTAAATTGAAAAGGCACAATGCCGACTTAAGTACAAGAAGACTGACTCTTCTTACTGATTATGTTTTGAACCATTCCTGTGACATTAGTTATCGATTCCGAATTCTCACTTCAGGTTTACTGTATCCCTCGGACCTTCTTATTGATGATGAAACACAGAAATGGCATCGGAATTAAATACAAAAGGCACAATGACGACTTAAGTACAAGTAGACTGACTCTTCCTACCATTCCTGTGACACTAGTTATAGATTCCAATGCTTCACTTCAGGTTTACTGTATCCCTCTCACCTTATTATTGATGATGAAAAACAGAAATTATATCGGAATTAAATAGAAAAGGCACAATGCCGACTTAAGTATAAGAAGACTGACTCTTCCTACTGTCTATGTTATGAAACGATCCTGTGACACTAGATATAGATTCCGATGTTTCACTTCAGGTTTAATGTATCCCTCTGACCTTTTTATTGACGATGAAACACAGATCTTGCATCGGAATTAAATACAAAAGGCACAATGCCGACTTAAGTACAAGAAGACTGACTCTTCCTACTGTCTATGATTTGAACCATTCCTGTGACACTAGTTATAGATTCCGATGCTTCACTTCAGGTTTACTGTATCCCTTGTACCTTCTTAGTGACGATGAAACACAAAAATTGCAAGGGAATTAAATACAAAAGGCACAATGCCGACTTAAGTACAAGAAGACTGACTCTTCTTACTGACTATGTTTTGAACCATTCCTGTGACACTAGTTATAGATTCCGATTCTTCACTTTAGGTTTACTGTATCCCTTGTACCTTCTTAGTGACGATGAGACACAAAAATTGCAAGGGAATTAAATACAAAAGGCACAATGCCGACTTAAGTACATGTAGACTGACTCTTCCTACTGTCTATGTTTTGAACCATTCCTGTGACACTAGTTACAGATTCTGATGCTTCACTTCAGGTTTACTGTATCCCTCTGACCTTCATATTGACGATGAAACACAGAAATTGCATCGGAATTAAATACAAAAGGCACAATGCCGACTTAAGTACAAGAAGACTGACTCTTCTTACTGTCTCTGTTTTGAACCAATCCTGTGACACTAGTTATAGATTCCGATGCCTCACTTCAGGTTTACTGTATCCCTTGGACCTTCTTATTGACGATGAAACACAAAAATTGCATCGGAATTACATACAAAAGGCACATTGCCGACTTAAGTAAAAGAAGACTGACTCTTCCTACTATCTATGTTCTGCAGCATTCCTGTGACACTAGTTATAGATTCCGATGCTTCACTTCAGGTTTACTGTATTCCTCTGACCTTCTTATTAACGATGAAACACAGAAATTGCATCGTAAGTAAATAGAAAAGGCACAATGCCGACTTAAGTACAAGAAGGCTGACTCTTCTTACTGACTATGTTTTGAACCATTTCTGTGACACTAGTTATAGATTCCGATGCTTCACTTCAGGCTTACTGTACCCCTTGGACCTGCCTATTGACGATGAAACACCGAAATTGCATCGGAGTTGAATACGAAATTCACAATGGCGACTTAAGTACAAGAAACTGACTCTTCTTACTGACAAAGTCTTGACCCATTCCTGTGACACCACTTATTGATTCCGATACTTCACTTCAGGTTTACTGTAGCCCTCTGACCTTCTTATTGACGATGAAACACAGAAATTGCATCGGAATTAAAAAGAAAAGGCACAATGCCGACTTAAGTACAAGAAGACTGACTCTTCTTACTGTCTCGGTTTTGAACCAATCCTGTGACACTAGTTATAGATTCCGATGCTTCACTTCGGGTTTACTGTATCCCTCTGACCTTCTTATTGACGATAAAACACAGAAATTGCATCGGAATTAAATACAAAAGGCACAATGACAACTTAAGTACAGGAAGACTGACTCATCCTACTATATATGTTTTAACCATTCCTGTGACAAAAGTTATAGATTCCAATGTTTCACTTCAGGTTTACTGTATCCCTCTGACCTTATTATTGATGATGAAACACAGAAATTATATCGGAATTAAATAGAAAAGGCACAATGCCGACTTAAGTATAATAAGACAGACTCTTCCTACTTTCTATGATTGAACTATTCTTGTGACACTAGTTATAGATTCCGATGCTTCACTTCAGGTTTACTGTATCCCTTGGACCTTCTTATTGACGATGAAACACAGAAATTGCATCGGAATTAAATAGAAAAGGCACAATGCCGACTTAAGTACAAGAAGACTGACTCTTCTTACTGACTATGATTTGAACCATTCCTGTGACACTAGTTACGGATTCCGATGCTTCACTTCAGGTTTACTGTATCCCTTGGACCTTCTTATTGACGATGAATCACAGAAATTGCATCGGAATTAAATACAAAATGCACAATGCCGACTTAAGTACAAGAAGACTGACTCTTCTTACTGTCTATGAATTTAACCATTCCTGTGACACTAGTTATAGATTCCGATGCTTCACTTCAGGTGTACTATATCCCTTGGCCCTCTTTATTGACGATGAAACACAGAAATTGCATCGGAATTAAATACAAAAGGCACAATGCCGACTTAAGTAAAAGCAGCCCGACTCTTCTTACTGTCTATTATTTGAACCATTCCTGTGACACTAGTTATAGATTCTGATGCTTCACTTCAGGTTTACGGTATCCCTCTGACCTTCTTATTGACGATGAAACACAGATATTGCATCGGAATTAAATACAAAAGGCACAATGCCGACTTAAGTACAAGAAGACTGACTCTTCCAACTGTGTATGATTTAAACTATTCCTGTGACACTAGTTATAGATTCCGAAGCTTGACTTCAGGTTTACTGAATCCCTCTGACCTTCTTATTGACGATGAAACACAGAATTTGCATCGGAAGTAAAAGGCACAATGCCGACTTCAGTACAAGAAGACTGACTCTTCTTACTGACTATGTTTTGAACTATTCCTGTGACACTAGTTATAGATTCCGAATCTTCACTTCAGGGTAACTGTATCCCTTGGACCTTCTTATTGACGATGAAACACAAAAATTGCATCGGAATTAAATACAAAAGGCACAATGCCGACTTAAGTACATGTAGACTGACTCTTCCCACTGTCTATGTTTTGAACCATTCCTGTGACACTAGTTATAGATTCCGATGATTCACTTCAGGTTTACTGTAGCCCTCTGACCTTCTTATTGACGATGAAACACAGAAATTGCATCGGAATTAAAAAGAAAAGGCACAATGCCGACTTAAGTACAAGAAGACTGACTCTTCTTACTGTCTCGGTTTTGAACCAATCCTGTGACACTAGTTATAGATTCCGATGCCTCACTTCAGGTTTACTGTATCCCTTGGACTTTCTTATTGACGATGAAACACAGAAATTGCATCGGAATTAAATGCAAAACGCACAATGCCGACTTAAGTACAAGAAGACTGACTCTTCCTACTGTCTATGTTTTGAACCGATCCTGTGAAACTAGTTATTGATTCCGATCCTTCACTTCAGGTTAACTGTAACCCTTGGACCTTCTTATTGACGATGAATAACCGAAATTGCATCGGATTGAAATACGAAAGGCACAATAACGACTTAATTACAAGAACACTGACTCTTCTTACTGACTATGTTTTGAACCATTCCTGTGACACCACTTATAGATTCCGATGCTTTACTTCAGGTTTACTGTATCCCTCTGACCTTCATATTGGCGATGAAACACAGAAATTGCATCGGAATTAAATAGAAAAGGCACAATGCCGACTCAAGTACAAGAAGACTGACTCTTCTAACTGTCTAAGTTTTGAACCTTTCCTGTGACACTAGTTATAGATTCCGATGCTTCACTTCCGGTGTACTGCATCCCTTGGACATTCTTATTGACGATGAAACACATAAATTGCTTCGGAATTAAATAAAAAAGGCACAATGCCGACTTAAGTACAAGAAGACTGACTCTTCTTACCGACTATGTTTTGAACCATTCCTGTGACTCTAGTTATAGATTCCGATGCTTCACTTCAGGTTTATTGTATCCCTTGGACCTTCTTATTGACGATGAAACACAGAAATTGCATCGGAATTACATACAAAAGGCACATTGCCGACTTAGGTAAACGAAGACAGACTCTTCCTACTATCTGTGTTCTGAAGCATTCCTGTGACACTAGTTATAGATTCCGACGCTTCACTTCAGGTTTACTGTATCCCTCTGACCTTCTTATTGACGATGAAACACAGATATTGTATCGGAATTAAATAGAAATAGCACAATGCCGACTTAAGTACAAGGAGACTGACTCTTCTTACTGACTATGCTTTGAACCATTCCTGTGACACTAGTTATAGCCTCCAATGCTACACTTCAGGTTTACTATATCTCTCTGACCTTCTTACTGATGATGAAACACAGAAATTGCATCGGAATTAAATAGAAAAGGCACAATGCCGACTTATGTACAAGAAGACTGACGGTTCTTACTGTCTATGTTTTGAACCATTTCTGTGACACTAGTTATAGATTCCGATGCTTCACTTCAGGTTTACTGTATCCCTTAGACCTGCTTATTGACGATGAAACACCGAAATTGCATCGGAGTTGAATACGAAATTCACAATGGCGACTTAAGTACATGAAGACTGACTCTTCTTACTGACAAAGACTTGAACCATTCCTGTGATACCACTTATTGATTCCGATGCATCACTTCAGGTTTACAGTATCCCTCTGACCTTCTTATTGACGATGAAACAAAGAAATCGCATCGGAATTAAATAGAAAAGTCACAATGCCGACTTAAGTACAAGAAGACTGACTCTTCTTACTGTCTCTGTTTTGAACCATTCCTGTGACACTAGTTATAGATTCCGAAGCCTCACTTCAGGTTTACTGTATCCCTTGGACTTTCGTATTGACGATGTAACACAGAAATTGCATCGGAATTAAATACAAAAGGCACAATGCCGACTTAAGTATAAGGAGACTGACTCTTCCAACTGTCTATGTTTTGAAAAATCCCTGCGACACTAGTTATAGATTCCGATGCTTCACTTCAGGTTTACTGTATCCCTCTGACCTTCTTATTGACGATAAAACACAGAAATTGCATCGGAATTAAATACAAAAGGCACAATGCCGACTTAAGTTCAAGAAGACTGACTCTTCTTACTGACTATGTTTTGAACCATTCCTGTGACACTAGTTATGGATTCCGAATTCTAACTTAAGGTTTACAGTATCTCTTGGACCTTCTTATTGATGATGAAATACAGAAATTGCATTGGAATTAAATACAAAAGGCACAATGACAACTTAAGTACAGGAAGACTGACTCATCCTACTATATATGTTTTAACCATTCCTGTGACAATAGTTATAGATTCCAATGTTTCACTTCAGGTTTACTGTATCCCTCTGACCTTATTATTGATGATGAAACACAGAAATTATATCGGAATTAAATAGAAAAGGCACAATGCCGACTTAAGTATAATAAGACAGACTCTTCCTACTTTCTATGATTGAACTATTCTTGTGACACTAGTTATAGATTCCGATGCTTCACTTCAGGTTTACTGCATCCCTTGGACCTTCTTATTGACGATGAAACACAGAAATTGCATCGGAATTAAATAGAAAAGGCACAATGCCGACTTAAGTACAAGAAGACTGACTCTTCTTACTGACTATGATTTGAACCATTCCTGTGACACTAGTTACGGATTCCGATGCTTCACTTCAGGTTTACTGTATCCCTTGGACCTTCTTATTGACGATGAATCACAGAAATTGCATCGGAATTAAATACAAAATGCACAATGCCGACTTAAGTACAAGAAGACTGACTCTTCTTACTGTCTATGAATTTAACCATTCCTGTGACACTAGTTATAGATTCCGATGCTTCACTTCAGGTGTACTATATCCCTTGGCCCTCTTTATTGACGATGAAACACAGAAATTGCATCGGAATTAAATACAAAAGGCACAATGCCGACTTAAGTAAAAGCAGCCCGACTCTTCTTACTGTCTATTATTTGAACCATTCCTGTGACACTAGTTATAGATTCTGATGCTTCACTTCAGGTTTACGGTATCCCTCTGACCTTCTTATTGACGATGAAACACAGATATTGCATCGGAATTAAATACAAAAGGCACAATGCCAACTTAAGTACAAGAAGACTGACTCTTCCAACTGTGTATGATTTGAACTATTCCTGTGACACTAGTTATAGATTCCGAAGCTTGACTTCAGGTTTACTGAATCCCTCTGACCTTCTTATTGACGATGAAACACAGAATTTGCATCGGAAGTAAAAGGCACAATGCCGACTTCAGCACAAGAAGACTGACTCTTCTTACTGACTATGTTTTGAACTATTCCTGTGACACTAGTTATAGATTCCGAATCTTCACTTCAGGGTAACTGTATCCCTTGGACCTTCTTATTGACGATGAAACACAAAAATTGCATCGGAATTAAATACAAAAGGCACAATGCCGACTTAAGTACATGTAGACTGACTCTTCCCACTGTCTATGTTTTGAACCATTCCTGTGACACTAGTTATAGATTCCGATGATTCACTTCAGGTTTACTGCATCCCTCTGACCTTCTTATTGATGATGAAACACAGAAATTGCATCGGAAATAAATACAAAAGGCACTATGCCGACTCAAGTACAAGGAGACTGACACTTCCTACTGTCTATGTTTTGAACCATTCCTTTGACACTAGTTATACATTCCGATGATTCACCCCAGGTTTACTGTATCCCTCTGACCTTTTTATTGACGATGAAACACAGAAATTGCATCGGAATTAAATAGAAAAGGCACAATGCCGACTTAAGTACAAGAAGACTGACTCTTCTTACTGACTATGTTTTGAACCTTTTCTGTGACACTGGTTATAGATTCCGATGCTTCAGGTTTACTGTATCCCTTGGACCTTCTTATTGACGATGAATCACAGAAATTGCATCGGAATTAAATACAAAAGGCACAATGCCGACTTAAGTATAATAAGACTGACTCTTCCGACTTTCTATGATTGAACTATTCTTGTGACACTAGTTATAGATTCCGATGCTTCACTTCAGGTTTACTGTATCCCTTGGACCTTCTTATTGACGATGAAACACAGAAATTGCATCGGAATGAAATAGAAAAGGCACAATGCCGACTTAAGTACAAGAAAACTGACTCTTCTTCCTGACTATAATTTGAACCATTCCTGTGACACTAGTTACGGATTCCGATGCTTCACTTCAGGTTTACTGTATCCCTTGGACCTTCTTATTGACGATGAATCACAGAAATTGCATCGGAATTAAATACAAAAGGCACAATGCCGACTTAAGCACAAGAAGACTGACTCTTCCCACTGTCTATGTTTTGAACAATTCCTGTGACACTAGTTATAGATTCCGATGCTTCACTTCAGGTTCACTGTATCCATCTGACCTTCTTATTGACGACGAAACACAGAAATTGCATCGGAATTAAATACAAAAGGAACAATGCCGACATAAGTACAAGAAGACTGACTCTTCCTACTGGGTATGTTTGAACCATTCCTGTGACACTAGTTATAGATTCCGATGCTTCACCTCAGGTTTACTGTATCCCTCAAACCTTCTTATTGACGATGAAGCACAGAAATTGCATCGGAATTAAATACCAAAGGCACAATGCTGACTTAAGTACAAGATGACTGACTCTTCTTACTGTCTATGAATTGAACCATTCCTGTGACACTAGGTTTAGATTCCGATGCTTCACTTCAGGTGTACTATATCCCTTGGACCTCTTTATTGACGGTGAAACACAGAAATTGCATCGGAATTAAATACAATGGCACAATGCCGACTTAAGTAAAAGCAGCCTGACTCTTCTTACTGTCTATGATTTGAACCATTCCTGTGACACTAGTTATAGATTCTGATGCTTCACTTCAGGTTTACTGTATCCCTCTGCCCTTCTTATTGACGATGATACACAGATATTGCATCGGAATTAAATACAAAAGGCACAATGCCGACTTAAGTACAAGACGACTGACTCTTCCAACTGTGTATGATTTGAACCATTACTGTGACACTAGTTATAGATTCCGATGCTTGACTTCAGGTTTACTGAATCCCTCTGACCTTCTTATTGACGAAGAAACACAGAATTTGCATCGGAAGTAAATAGAAAATGGACAATGCCGACTTAAGTACAAGAGGACTGACTCTTCTTACTGACTATGTTTTGAAACATTCCTGTGACACTAGTTATAGATTCCGATTCTTCACTTTAGGTTTACTGTATCCCTTGTACCTTCTTATTGACGATGAAACACAAAAATTCCAACGGAATTAAATACAAAAGGCACAATGCCGACTTAAGTACATGTAGACTGACTCTTCCTACTGTCTATGTTTTGAACCATTCCTGTGACACTAGTTATAGATTCCGATGATTCACTTCAGGTTTACTGCATCCCTCTGACCTTCTTATTGATGATGAATCACAGAAATTGCATCGGAAATAAATACAAAAGGCACAATGCCGACTCAAGTACAAGAAGACTGACACTTCCTACTGTCTATGATTTGAACCATTCCTTTGACACTACTTATACATTCCGGTGCTTCACTCCAGGTTTACTGTACCCCTCTGACCTTTTTGTTGCCGATGAAACACAGAAATTGCATCGGAATTAAATAGAAAAGGCACAATGACGAATTAAGTACAAGAAGACTGACTCTTCTTACTGACTATGTTTTGAACCATACCTGTGACACTAGTTTTAGATTCCGATGCTTCACTTCAGGTTTACTGTATCCCTCTGACCTTCTTATTGACGATGAAACACAGAAATTGCATCGGAATTAAATAGAAAAGGCACAATGCCGACTTAAGTACAAGAAGACTGACTCTTCCTACTGCCTATGATTTGAACCATTCCTGTGACACTAGTTACAGATTCCGATGCTTCACTTCAGGTTTACTGTATCCGTCTGACCTTCGTATTGACGATGATACACAGAAATTGCATCGGAATTAGATACAAAAAGTACAATGCCGACTTAAGTACAAGAGGACTGACTCTTCTTACTGTCTATGTTTTGAAACATTCCTTTGACACTAGTTATAGTTTCCGATGCTTCACTTCAGGTTTACGGTATCCCTTGGACCTTCTTATTGACGACGATACACCGAAATTGCATCGGAATTAAATAGAAAAGGCACAATGCTGACTTAAGTTCAAGATGACTGACTCTTCTTACTGACTATGTTTTGAACCATTCCTGTGACAATAGTTATAGATTCCGATGCTTCACTTCACGTTTACTGTATCCCTTGGACCTTCTTATTGACGATGAAACACCGAAATTGCATCGGAATTAAATACGAAAGGCACAATGCCGACATAAGTACTAGAAGACTGACTCTTCTTACTGACAATGTTTGAACCATTCCTGTGACACCACTTATAGATTCCGATGCTTCACTTCAGGTTTATTGTGTCCCTCCGACCTTCTTATTGACGATGAAACACAGAAATTGCATCGGAATTAAATAGAAATGGCACAATGCTGACTTAAATGCAAGAAAACTGACTCTTCATACTGTCTACGTTTTGACTCATTCCTGTGACACTAGTTATAGATTCCGATGCCTCACTTCAGGTCTACTGTATCCCTCTGACCTTCTTATTGACGATGAAACACAGAAATTGCATCGGAATTAAATACAAAATGCATAATACCGACTTAAGTACAAGAAGACTGACTCTTCCCACTGTCTATGTTTTGAACGATTCCTGAGACACTAGTTATACATTCCGAAGCTTCACTTCAGGTTTACTGTATCCCTGTGACCGTCTCATTGACGATGAAACACAGAAATTGCATCGGAATTAAATACAAAAGGCACAATGCCGACTTAAGTACAAGTAGACTGACTCTTCCTACTTTCTATGTTTTGAACCATTCCTGTTACACTAGTTATAGATTCCGATGCTTCGCTTCAGGTTTACTGAATCCCTCTGACCTTCTAATTGACGATGAAACACATAAATTGCATTGGAAGTAAATAGAAAAGGCACAATGCCGACTTAAGTACAAGAGGACTGGCTCTTCTTACTGACCATGTATGAACCTTTCCTGTGACACTAGTTATCCATTCCGATTCTTCACTTTAGTTTTACTGTATCCCTTGTACCTTCTTATTGACGATCAAACACAAAAATTGCATCGGAATTAAATACAAAAGGCACAATGCCGACATAAGTACATGAAGACTGATTCTTCCCACTGGCTATGTTTTGAATCATTCCTGTGACACTAGTTATACATTCCGATTTTTCACTTCAGGTTTACTGTATCCCTCTGACCTTCTTATTGACGATGAAACACAGAAATTTCATCGGAATTAAATACAAAAGGCACAATGCCGACTTAAGTACAAGAAGACTGAATTTTCTTACAGTCTATGATTTGAACCATTCCTGTGACACTAGTTATAGATTCCGATGCTTCACTTCAGGTGTACTGTATGAATTGGACCATCGTATTGACGATGAAACACAGAAATTGCATCGGAATTAAATAGAAAAGGCACTATGCCGACTTAAGTACAAGTAGACTGACACTTCCTACTGTCTATGTTTTCAACGATTCCTGTGACACTAGTTATACATTCCGATGCTTCACATCAGATTTACTGTATCCCTCTGACCTTCTTATTGACGATGAAATACAGAAATTGCATCGGAATTAAATAGAAAAGGCACAATGCCGACTTAAGTACAAGAAGACTGACTCTCCTGACTTACTATGTTTTGAACCATTTCTGTGACACTAGTTATAGATTCCGATGCTTCACTTCAGGTTTACTGTAACCCTTGGACCTTCTTATTGATGATGAAACACAGAAATTGCATCGGAATTAAATAAAAAGGCACAATGCCGAATTAAGTACAAGAAGACTGACTTTTCTTACTGACTTTGTTATGAACCATTCCTGTGACACTAGCTATAGATTCCGATGCTTCACTTCAGGTTTACTGTATCCCTCTGACCTTCTCATTGACGATGAAACACAGAAATTGCATCGGAATTAAATACATAAGGCACAATGCCGACTTAAGTACAAGATGACTGACTCTTCCTACTGTCTATGATTTGAACCATTCCTGTGACACTAGTTATAGATTCCGATGCTTCACCTCAGGTTTACTGTATCCATCTGATCTTCTTATTGACGATGAAACACAGAAATTGCATCGGAATTAAATAGAAATGGCATAATGCTGTCTTAAATACAAGAAGACTGACTCTTCCTACTGTCTACGTTTTGAATCATTCCTGTGACACTGGTTACAGTTTCCGATGCCTCACTTCAGGTTTACTGTATCCCTCTGACCTTCTTATTGACGATGAAACACAGAAATTGCATCGGAAGTAAATACAAAAGGCACAATGCCGACTTAAGTACAAGAAGACTGACTCTTCCTACCGTCTATGATTTGAACCATTCCTGTGACACTAGTTATAGATTCCGATGTTTCACCTCAGGTTCACTGTATCCATCCGACATTCTTATTGACGATAAAACACAGAAATTGCATCGGAATTAAATAGAAATGGCACAATGCTGACTTAAGTACAAGAAGACTGACTCTTCTTACTGTCTATGATTTGAACAATTCCTGTGACACTAGTTATAGATTCCGATGCTTCACTTCAGGTGTACTATATCCCTTGGACCTTCTTATTGACGATGAAACACAGAAATTGCATCGGAATTAAATACAAAAGGCACAATGCCGACTTAAGTACAAGTAGGCTGAACCTTCTTACTGTCTTTGTTTTGAATTATTCCTGTGAGACTAGTTATAGATTCTGATGCATCACTTCAGGTTAACTGTATCCCTCTGACCTTCTTATTGACGATGAAACACAGAAATTGCATCGTAATTGAATACAAAAGGCACAATGCCGACTTAAGTTTAAGAAGACTGACTGTTCCTACTGTCTATGTTTTGAACCATTCCTGTGACACCAGTTATAGATTCCGAAGCTTCACTTCAGGTTTACTGTATCCCTCTGACCTTCTTATTGACGATGAAACACAGAAATTGCGTCGGAATTAAATACAAAAGGCACAATGCCGACTTAAGTACAAGTAGACTGACTCTTCCTACTGTCTATGTTTTGAACCATTCCTGTTACACTAGTTATAGATTCCGATGCTTCGCTTCAGGTTTACTGAATCCCTCTGACCTTCTTATTGACGATGAAACACATAAATTGCATTGGAAGTAAATAGAAAAGGCACAATGCCGACTTAAGTACAAGAGGACTGACTCTTCTTACTGACCATGTTTGAACCATTCCTGTGACACTAGTTATACATTCCGATTCTTCACTTTAGTTTAACTGTATCCCTTGTACCTTCTTATTGACGATCAAACACAAAAATTGCATCGGAATTAAATACAAAAGGCACAATGCTGACATAAGTACATGAAGACTGATTCTTCCTACTGACCATGTTTGAACCATTCCTGTGACACTAGTTATACATTCCGATTCTTCACTTTAGTTTAACTGTATCCCTTGTACCTTCTTATTGACGATCAAACACAAAAATTGCATCAGAAATAAATACAAAAGGCACAATGCCGACATAAGTACATGAAGACTGATTCTTCCCACTGTCTATGTTTTGAATCATTCCTGTGACACTAGTTATACATTCCGATGCTTCACTTCAGGATTACTGTATCCCTCTGACCTTCTTATTGACGATGAAACACCGAAATTGCATCGGAATTAAATACGAAAGGCACAATGCCGACTTAAGTACTAGAAGACTGACTCTTCTTACTGACAATGTTTGAACCACTCCTGTGACACCACTTATAGATTCCGATGCTTCACTTCAGGTTTATTGTGTCCCTCCGACCTTCTTATTGACGATGAAACACAGAAATTGCATCGGAATTAAATAGAAATGGCACAATGCTGACTTAAATGCAAGAAGACTGACTCTTCCTACTGTCTACGTTTTGACTCATTCCTGTGACACTAGTTATAGATTCCGATGCCTCACTTCAGGTCTACTGTATCCCTCTGACCTTCTTATAGACGATGAAACACAGAAATTGCATCGGAATTAAATGCAAAAGGCATAATACCGACTTAAGTACAAGAAGACTGACTCTTCAGACTGTCTATGCTTTGAACGATTCCTGAGACACTAGTTATACATTCCGAAGCTTCACTTCAGGTTTACTCTATCCCTCTGACCGTCTCATTGACGATGAAACACAGAAATTGCATCGGAATTAAATACAAAAGGCACAATGCCGACTTAAGTACAAGTAGACTGACTCTTCCTACTGACCATGTTTGAACCATTCCTGTGACACTAGTTATACATTCCGATTCTTCACTTTAGTTTAACTGTATCCCTAGTACCTTCTTATTGACGATCAAACACAAAAATTGCATCGGAATTAAATACAAAAGGCACAATGCCGACATAAGTACATGAAGACTGATTCTTCCCACTGTCTATGTTTTGAACCATTCCTGTTACACTAGTTATAGATTCCGATGCTTCGCTTCAGGTTTACTGAATCCCTCTGACCTTCTTATTGACGATGAAACACATAAATTGCATTGGAAGTAAATAGAAAAGGCACAATGCCGACTTAAGTACAAGAGGACTGGCTCTTCTTACTGACCATGTATGAACCATTCCTGTGACACTAGTTATCCATTCCGATTCTTCACTTTAGATTTACTGTATCCCTTGTACCTTCTTATTGACGATCAAACACAAAAATTGCATCGGAATTAAATACAAAAGGCACAATGCCGACATAAGTACATGAAGACTGATTCTTCCCACTGGCTATGTTTTGAATCATTCCTGTGACACTAGTTATACATTCCGATGCTTCACTTCAGGTTTACTGTATCCCTCTGACCTTCTTATTGACGATGAAACACAGAAATTTCATCGGAATTAAATACAAAAGGCACAATGCCGACTTAAGTACAAGAAGACTGACTTTTCTTACAGTCTATGATTTGAACCATTCCTGTGACACTAGTTATAGATTCCGATGCTTCACTTCAGGTGTACTGTATCAATTGGACCATCGTATTGACGATGAAACACAGAAATTGCATCGGAATTAAATAGAAAAGGCACTATGCCGACTTAAGTACAAGTAGACTGACACTTCCTACTGTCTATGTTTTCAACGATTCCTGTGACACTAGTTATACATTCCGATGCTTCACTTCAGATTTACTGTATCCCTCTGACCTTCTTATTGACGATGAAATACAGAAATTGCATCGGAATTAAATAGAAAAGGCACAATGCCGACTTAAGTACAAGAAGACTGACTCTCCTGACTTACTATGGTTTGAACCATTTCTGTGACACTAGTTATAGATTCCGATGCTTCACTTCAGGTTTACTGTAACCCTTGGACCTTCTTATTGATGATGAAACACAGAAATTGCATCGGAATTAAATAAAAAGGCACAATGCCGAATTAAGTACAAGAAGACTGACTCTTCTTACTGAGTTTGTTATGAACCATTCCTGTGACACTAGCTATAGATTCCGATGCTTCACTTCAGGTTTACTGTATCCCTCTGACCTTCTCATTGACGATGAAACACAGAAATTGCATCGGAATTAAATACAAAAGGCACAATGCCGACTTAAGTACAAGATGACTGACTCTTCCTACTGTCTATGATTTGAACCATTCCTGTGACACTAGTTATAGATTCCGATGCTTCACCTCAGGTTTACTGTATCCATCTGATTTTCTTATTGACGATGAAACACAGAAATTGCATCGGAATTAAATAGAAATGGCATAATGCTGTCTTAAATACAAGAAGACTGACTCTTCCTACTGTCTACGTTTTGAATCATTCCTGTGACACTGGTTACAGTTTCCGATGCCTCACTTCAGGTTTACTGTATCCCTCTGACCTTCTTATTGACGATGAAACACAGAAATTGCATCGGAAGTAAATACAAAAGGCACAATGCCGACTTAAGTACAAGAAGACTGACTCTTCCTACCGTCTATGATTTGAACCATTCCTGTGACACTAGTTATAGATTCCGATGCTTCACCTCAGGTTTACTGTATCCATCCGACATTCTTATTGACGATGAAACACAGAAATTGCATCGGAATTAAATAGAAATGGCACAATGCTGACTTAAGTACAAGAAGACTGACTCTTCTTACTGTTTATGATTTGAACAATTCCTGTGACACTAGTTATAGATTCCGATGCTTCACTTCAGGTGTACTATATCCCTTGGACCTTCTTATTGACGATGAAACACAGAAATTGCATCGGAATTAAATACAAAACGCACAATGCCGACTTAAGAACAAGTAGGCTGAACCTTCTTACTGTCTTTGTTTTGAATTATTCCTGTGACACTAGTTATAGATTCTGATGCATCACTTCAGGTTTACTGTATCCCTCTGACCTTCTTATTGATGATGAATCACAGAAATTGCATCGGAAATAAATACAAAAGGCACAATGCCGACTCAAGTACAAGAAGACTGACACTTCCTACTGTCTATGATTTGAACCATTCCTTTGACACTAGTTATACATTCCGATGCTTCACTCCAGGTTTACTGTATCCCTCTGACCTTTTTGTTGCCGATGAAACACAGAAATTGCATCGGAATTAAATAGAAAAGGCACAATGCCGACTTGAGTACAAGAAGACTGACTCTTCTTAATGACTATGTTTTGAACCATTTCTGTTACACTGGTTATAGATTCCGATGCTTCAGGTTTACTGTATCCCTTGGACCTTCTTATTGACGACGAAACACAGAAATTCCATCGGAATTAAATAAAAAGGCACAATGACGAATTAAGTACAAGAAGACTGACTCTTCTTACTGACTATGTTTTAAACCATACCTGTGACACTAGTTTTAGATTCCGATGCTTCACTTCAGGTTTACGGTATCCCTCTGACCTTCTTATTGACGATGAAACACAGAAATTGCATCGGAATTAAATAGAAAAGGCACAATGCCGACTTAAGTACAAGAAGACTGACTCTTCCTACTGCCTATGATTTGAACCATTCCTGTGACACTAGTTACAGATTCCGATGCTTCACTTCAGGTTTACTGTATCCGTCTGACCTTCGTATTGACGATGATACACAGAAATTGCATCGGAATTAGATACAAAAAGTACAATGCCGACTTAAGTACAAGAGGACTGACTCATCTTACTGTCTATGTTTTGAAACATTCCTTTGACACTAGTTATAGTTTCCGATGCTTCACTTCAGGTTTACGGTATCCCTTGGACCTTCTTATCGACGACGATACACCGAAATTGCATCGGAATTAAATAGAAAAGGCACAATGCTGACTTAAGTTCAAGATGACTGACTCTTCTTACTGACTATGTTTGAACCATTCCTGTGACAATAGTTATAGATTCCGATGCTTCACTTCTCGTTTACTGTATCCCTTGGACCTTCTTATTGACGATGAAACACCGAAATTGCATCGGAATTAAATACGAAAGGCACAATGCCGACTTAAGTACTAGAAGACTGACTCTTCTTACTGACAATGTTTGAACCATTCCTGTGACACCACTTATAGATTCCGATGCTTCACTTCAGGTTTATTGTGTCCCTCCGACCTTCTTATTGACGATGAAACACAGAAATTGCATCGGAATTAAATAGAAATGGCACAATGCTGACTTAAATGCAAGAAAACTGACTCTTCCTACTGTCTACGTTTTGACTCATTCCTGTGACAATAGTTATAGATTCCGATGCCTCACTTCAGGTCTACTGTATCCCTCTGACCTTCTTATTGACGATGAAACACAGAAATTGCATCGGAATTAAATACAAAAGGCATAATACCGACTTAAGTACAAGAACACTGACTCTTCCTACTGTCTATGTTTGAACCATTCCTGTTACACTAGTTATAGATTCCGATGCTTCGCTTCAGGTTTACTGAATCCCTCTGACCTTCTAATTGACGATGAAACACATAAATTGCATTGGAAGTAAATAGAAAAGGCACAATGCCGACTTAAGTACAAGAGGACTGGCTCTTCTTACTGACCATGTATGAACCATTCCTGTGACACTAGTTATCCATTCCGATTCTTCACTTTAGTTTTACTGTATCCCTTGTACCTTCTTATTGACGATCAAACACAAAAATTGCATCGGAATTAAATACAAAAGGCACAATGCCGACATACGTACATGAAGACTGATTCTTCCCACTGGCTATGTTTTGAATCATTCCTGTGACACTAGTTATACATTCCGATTTTTCACTTCAGGTTTACTGTATCCCTCTGACCTTCTTATTGACGATGAAACACAGAAATTTCATCGGAATTAAATACAAAAGGCACAATGCCGACTTAAGTACAAGAAGACTGACTTTTCTTACAGTCGATGATTTGAACCATTCCTGTGACACTAGTTATAGATTCCGATGCTTCACTTCAGGTGTACTGTATGAATTGGACCATCGTATTGACGATGAAACACAGAAATTGCATCGGAATTAAATAGAAAAGGCACTAAGCCGACTTAAGTACAAGTAGACTGACACTTCCTACTGTCTATGTTTTCAACGATTCCTGTGACACTAGTTATACATTCCGATGCTTCACATCAGATTTACTGTATCCCTCTGACCTTCTTATTGACGATGAAATACAGAAATTGCATCGGAATTAAATAGAAAAAGCACAATGCCGACTTAAGTACAAGAAGACTGACTCTCCTGACTTACTATGTTTTGAACCATTTCTGTGACATTAGTTATAGATTCCGATGCTTCACTTCAGGTTTACTGTAACCCTTGGACCTTCTTATTGATGATGAAACACAGAAATTGCATCGGAATTAAATAAAAAGGCACAATGCCGAATTAAGTACAAGAAGACTGACTCTTCTTACTGACTTTGTTGTGATCCATTCCTGTGACACTAGCTATAGATTCCGATGCTTCACTTCAGGTTTACTGTATCCCTCTGACCTTCTCATTGACGATGAAACACAGAAATTGCATCGGAATTAAATACAAAAGGCACAATGCCGACTTAAGTACAAGATGACTGACTCTTCCTACTGTCTATGATTTGAACCATTCCTGTGACACTAGTTATAGATTCCGATGCTTCACCTCAGGTTTACTGTATCCATCTGATCTTCTTATTGACGATGAAACACAGAAATTGCATCGGAATTAAATAGAAATGGCATAATGCTGTCTTAAATACAAGAAGACTGACTCTTCCTACTGTCTACGTTTTGAATCATTCCTGTGACACTGGTTACAGTTTCCGATGCCTCACTTCAGGTTTACTGTATCCCTCTGACCTTCTTATTGACGATGAAACACAGAAATTGCGTCGGAATTAAATACAAAAGGCACAATGCCGACTTAAGTACAAGTAGACTGACTCTTCCTACTGTCTATGTTTTGAACCATTCCTGTTACACTAGTTATAGATTCCGATGCTTCACCTCA